>NC_090754.1:45412403-45417403 GCF_036898095.1 Palaemon carinicauda | reverse complement strand
GATTTATATATTTATAAATATGTACAGTATATGTATATATATATATGTATATAATATATATATATATATTTATATATATATGTATATATATACAGTATATATATATGTATATATATACAGTATATATATATATATATATATATATATACATGCGTGTGTATATGTGTGTGTTTGTATATATAGATAGATAAATAGATATTTATACATATGTATATAAATACATTTGTGTATATATATATATATATATATATATATATATATATATATATATAATGTATGGAAATTTGTATGTATACTGTATCTATCTATATATATATATACATATAGTTTATATGCATATATATTTGTATATATGTATACACTGTACATGTGTAAATGAGAGTACTACAGACGGGGATGTCATAGGTCATAGGTCTGATCGCAGTAAATACACTATGTAAATTAACCGTAATATTCTTTTTTTCCCAAAGAGTCTTTCCCAGCATTGAATTTCGCAACGAAATGAAACGGCAAACATTTATTCAGCCTTTGATAACGTTTGCCCTCAAAACTCATTGCTTCATTCTCAAGATAAACGACCTCTTTAAAAATCTTTTACGATCGATCTTTCACGTTGCAGCAGTTCGTGGATGAGATTCGGCGTCTTATAAATCTGTCATTGGTTTCGAGATAGGGAATCATTCCCGCTGCGGAGCAAAGAGAAAGTGATCCTTGTCTCATCAATGGAGCCATTCTTCAACCAGACCTCCCTTCGGCCGTCTCAGAAAAGGTTGAAAGATGTGAAAAATGCATTGGAAAGTACTCGCTTTCTATTAAACTCTTCGAACTCTCCGCCGTTTTGTTTAAGCAGGGCAGCGCCCAAGCTCCCTATCTACCATAGCTAGGACCAGGGGGAGTCAGGCAATGGCTGCTGATGACTCAGCAGGTAGACCTATAGGCTCCCGCAAAATGCAC
Organism: Palaemon carinicauda; assembly: GCF_036898095.1. NCBI lineage: Eukaryota > Metazoa > Arthropoda > Malacostraca > Decapoda > Palaemonidae > Palaemon > Palaemon carinicauda. The sequence goes on along the minus strand of NC_090754.1, from coordinate 45,416,449 downwards.
TGGAAAGTATTTTCTTTTTCTTAAAACGTTCCTGAAATCACGTCGATGCTCTTCGAACGCTGCTCCCTTTAGTTTAAGCAGGGCAGCGACCAAGCCCCCTTTCCACCCCAGCTAGGACCAGGGAGAGCCAGGCAATGTCTTCTTATGGCTCGGCTGGTAGACCTGTAGGCTCCCGCTAACGCGCCAACTTAGCTCACAAGGATAGTGAGGTTGCCGTCACCAAACGAACTAACGAGTTTGAGCGGCTTCGAACTCCAGTCTGGCGATCACCAGGCAGAGACAAGAGGCAACAACAACGTAATACGAATGAGATCTGATAGTCTGAAGCTTCAAGGTATGATTTAGAATTAATGTTTCGTCGAGGACTTCGCGTTGTAGACTTCAAGTTCTTGGAATCAAGATTTAATTGTATATTCAATGTTTCGCCTAAACCAGTGCAGTATTAACCTTTGACAGGACCCCGAGGCTTCGAGCTTCTTTGGGACCCTCAACATCACCCAAAGGCCACTCCCTCACCCCACAGATTTCGCGGTCGCTTTTCCTACAATTTATTACAATAATATTACAACTGAAGTAAATAATCCATAGTTTTCACATTTAACACTAAAAAAAAGTTACGTAGGGTTGTGGTCCTCTATATGTGGTAACGTCCCTGACTGGTGATCGCCAGACTGGGGTTCGAGTCCCGCTCACACTTGTTAGCTCTTTTGGTCGCTGCAACCTCACCATCCTTTTGATCTAATGATGGGGGGTTGAGGGGAGCCTATAAGTCTATCTGCTGAGTCATCAGCAACCATTGCCTGGCCCTCCTTGGTTCTAGCTTGGGTGCAGATGGGCTTGGGCACTGATCATATATATACATGATCAGTCTCTAGGGCATTGTCCTGCTTGCTAGGGCAATGTCACTGTCTCTTGCCTCTGCCATTCATGAGTGGCCTTTAAACCTTTAAAACCCTTCTCTTACTGGACCCCTAGGTTTCAGCCTAGTCAGTCTTATGGATGACACGGCCCTACCTAACTTTATTTCTTTTTTATTATATATCTTAAAGAGAACTGTGTTTGGCTGAAAACAAAGTTGTAAACACGATTTCCTTTCAGTTCCTATTCAATGTTTCATGTTGCTTGATTATTCATTGACCTCTGTTCGTTATTAGGTTACATGATACCACAAACCACAAAGTAAAGGACTTTAAAACATGAATTCCTTTCAGTTCCCATTAAATGCTTCATGTTGCTTGCATATTCGCTGGCCTCTGCTTGGTATTCGTCGAGCACACCGTGTTGCAGATTTCAAGTGCTTGGAATCAAGATGTAGTTGTATATTCAAGGTTTCGCAGAAAATGCAGCTGTTTAAAGGCCGCTCATGAATGGCAGAGGCAAGGTACAGTGACAGTGCTCTATCTAGCAGGACAATGCCTAGACTTCCTAGAGACTGACCATATTATGATCTGAGCCCAAGCCCCCTCTCCACCCAAGCTAGGACCAAAGAGGACCCGGGAATGGTTGTTGATGCCTCAGCAGATAGTCCTATATGTTCCCCTAAAGCCCCCATCCCTAGCTCACAAGGATAGTGAGGTTGCATCGACCAAAGGAACTGACGAGTTTGAGCGGGACTCGAACCCCAATCTGGCGTTCACCAATCAGGGACGTTACCACATCGGCCAACATAACCCTGACCACGAATTCCTATCAGATGAGATCCAAGAAAGTAGACTGGGGTGGTATGGTCATGTCATGAGAAGAGATGAACAGCATATTGGGAGGAGAGTGATGGAAATGGAGGTGCAGGGAACGAGGAGAGTGAAATCAAAGCGAAGGTGGATGGCCTGTATCAAGGATGACCTTCGATCAAAGGGATTAACCGGTGATGAAGTGTGGGACAGAGGTAGATGGAGAAAGCTGGCCAGAAACATCGACCCCACATAAAAGTGTGAAAAGATGCAGACAAAGAAGAAGAAGACGAAGTTGATGGATTATTTATTGGCCTCTTTTGCATGAGGTTGCATGATGCCACAAAAGTAAATGACTTTTTAAAGAAACAAGACCGGTATGAATCCCGTCTGTCGAAGGTCACTTTCTAGAGGGAGTGCCTCGCGTCATACTCGTTGAATGGCTAAACGAGACTTCCAGGATGGAGGACGAGGCTCTGAAGGTTAAGAGGTCCCCTGGGATGAGGGTGAGAAACCTTGAAGATGAGTTTGAAGTTATAACTGATAAGAGGATCTCTATTACTTCTCTTGTAGTTTATTTATTTCTTTATTTCCTTTCCGCGCGGGGCTGTTTTCCCCTATTGGAGTCCTTGGGCTTATAGCATCCAGCTTTTCCAAATAGGGTTGTAAGATAGCTAATGTACTTTAGACTTTACACTTTATTTATTCTTATGTACATTCATACAGTAGGAAGCCAATATGGGTTTTTCCCTGCTAAGGCATGTATAACTAAAAGTAACATTTTGACATTATTGAAATAACAATTGATAAAAGGACTATATTTCTTATCTCAAAATAGATTTTATAATAAATATTTGAAGTTATTTACTATTTGAAATAGCAACAATGAATATAAACATTAAAGCAGAGGAACAAACAAGGCTAGCGCACAGAATCATATAATAATAGTTTACTACTTAAGGATTTCATTTACTAATCACAACATTTAAGTGACACTTTAATCTTGAGTCTATGCATGTAACTAAATAACAAGTATGAAAATGAGACTGAAAACATACAAAGTTGATTTCATCACCGAACGCATACTAATAGGTAGACAAAGCCAAACGCTTTTTATAGTTTATATATGACATATCTGTTTTGACGTTGTTATTGTTTTAAGAATGATTTATTGTGAATTTTTTTCACATCATTCATTTATTTCCTTATTTCCTTTCCTCACTGGGCTATTTTTCCCTGTTGGAGCCCTTGGGCTTATAGCATCTTGCTTTTCCAACTAGTGTGTTGTAGCTTGACTAATAATAATAATAATAATAATAATAATAATAATAATAATAATAATAATAAATGCTTTTCTAGGGTGTTGGATCCCACTTATGCAAAAGAGATATGTTAGCAGCTGTAGTTGCACATGTGTCCTAATCACGATTGCATCTGGTCATTTTAATTCTGACCGTCATTGTATTTATATTAACAGAAAGGTTTTAGTTTCCAAGAAAAGAAGTTCCCAAGTCAACGACTGGTATATTCATGCAAGCAGAATTCTATTGGTATTCTAAAATTACTTCCAGAGAGAGAAAGACCAGAGTCTCCTCAGCATCATTAGTTCGGATTACGTGATCTGGGTTTCTAATTGCTTCAACTGTTTTTTTTTTTCTTTTTTTTTTTATTACTTACATGAGTCATGTAGTGAGTTATGATGATTTGAACAGGGTTAATCCATTAACTTGTCTTCTTTACTCAGAATTTGTATGATGGAGAGGTATGTGGTATTTGTCTGTGCCTTGGATGTTTGTCTCCTTAAAAAAAAAAAAAGAAAAAAAAATGTTTTGTCTCCTAAAAAAAAAAAAAAACCCTAGTTGTGCAAACTAGAAAAAAAATTATAACTCGGTTGCCTGAAGGAAAGTGAGTGTTTTTTTTTTCTTTTGAGTGGTGCGTCTTTCTGTCACTTCTTTGCTACATATGAGAGTACACGCGCGTGCATACAAGGTGTTCATTCAGGGATTTATTAGTTATTGAATAAATATGGCAGAGATCGTTTAAATGTTATATTATTGGAGCCAACCATGTTGTGGATCTAGACTTGAAGCCAAATCTCTCTCTCTCCTCTCCCTCTCTCTCTCTCTCTCTCTCTCTCTCTCTCTCTCTCTCTCTCTCTCTCCTCTCTTCTCTCTCTCTCTCTCTCTCTCTCTCTCTCTCTCTCTCTCTCTCTCTCTATATATATATATATATATATTTATATATAATATACATGTATAATATATATATATATATATGTGTGTATATATATATGTGTATATATATAATATATATATATATATTATATATAAATAAATATACATATTATACATAAATGAATATATATATATATTATAT
>NC_090754.1:45399903-45407403 GCF_036898095.1 Palaemon carinicauda | reverse complement strand
GCTACAACCCTAGTTGGAAAAGCGAGATGCTATAAGTTGAATCGGTGGAACTTCAGAAGTTCAAAATTGCATCGAAAGGGTTTTTTTTTTTTTTTTTTTTTTTTTTTTTTTTTTTTTTTTTTTTTTTTTTTTTTTTTTAGTAGGCTGACATAAGACTCTTTTTGTAGATCTGTTTTAATGTTGTTACTCTTCTTAAAAAAGTTTATTTTAATTGTTCATTACTTCTTATGTAGTTAATCATGTCTTATTTCCTTTCTCCTCTGGGCTATTTTTCCCTGATGGGGCCAATGTGGTTATAGGATCCTGCTTTTCCAACTAGAGTCGTAGCTTAACTAATAATAATAATAATAATAATAATAATAATAATAATAATAATAATGATAATGATAATGATAATAATAATAATAATAATAATAATAATAATAATAATAATAATAATAATAATAATAATAATAATAATAAGGAACTGGAGAATTACGAATACGCCAAACATTCTTAAAATTATTTCCCTCACCAACAATAACAACGTGATGGAAATAAATTTAAGAATGTGTGGCATTGTAATTTTCCAGTTCCTTATTAAACTGAGGTTCCCTTCTACCCGCTTAGTATCGGATAATGATAATAATAGTAATAATAATAATAATAATAATAATAATAATAATAATAATAATAATAATAATAATAATAAATTATAATTAATAATAATAATGATAATAATAATAATAATGATAATAATAATAATAATCAATGATAATAATAATAATAATAATGATAATAATAATAATAATAATAATAATAATATTAATAATAATAATTATAACAATAACAATAATAATAATTAACAATAACAATGATAATAATAATAATTAACAATAACAATAATAATAATGATAATGATAATAATTAATAATAATAATAATAATTATTATTATTATTAACAATAACAACAATAATAATAATAATGATAATAACAATAATAATAATAATTAACAATAACAATAATAATAACAATTATTAACAATAATAATAATAATAATAATATCAAGATTGAATAAACAGTTCCATTCGTGACCAGGCACAAGAGGTTCGCCCGTGTGGCGAACCTCCAATAGGGCTTCGACGAGGATCCCTGCTGAGATCAATCCTGCAGAAATGCGAGGATACGGATCGCCTAGATGGCAAGAAGGGCCAGGCCGAGGTCAGGCAATCTACAACATACGACCGCATAGACTGAAATGCATTTAGTATGAAATATCGATCCTTGATAGCCGTAAACTCGATCAAATATCGGCTAGTAATATGCTAAAGCGAATTATTTTAAATCCTGAAACAGCACGGCGCTCAACGTGTCTGTCTCAAGATAGCGAAGATGTTTAAGGGCGAATCTTTTATTATTATTATTATTATTATTATTATTATTATTATTATTATTATTATTATTATTATAGTTATTATTATTATTATTGTTATAGTTATTGTTATTATTATTATTATTATTATTATTATTATTATTATTATTATCATTATTATTATTTTTATTATTATTATTATTATTATTATTATTATTCTTATTATTATTTTTATTATAGTATATGTTGAGAGAAAGGAGAATGGCTGTCTGCTAAAGAAGGTGATGAATGCAAGAGTTGATGGGAGAAGTACAAGAGGAAGGCCAAGGTTTGGGTGGATGGATGGTGTGAAGAAAGCTCTGGGTGATAGGAGGATAGATGTGAGAGAGGCAAGAGAGCGTGCTAGAAATAGGAATGAATGGCGAGCGATTGTGACGCAGTTCCGGTAGGCCCTGCTGCTTCCTCCGGTGCCTTAGATGACCGCGGAGGTAGCAGCAGTAGGGGACTCAGCAGTATGAAGCTTCATCTGTGGTGGAAATGTGGGAGGTTGGGCTGTGGCACCCTAGCAGTACCAGCTGAACTCGGTTGAGTCCCTGGTTAGGCTGGAGGAACATAGAGAGTAGAGGTCCCCTTTTTTGTTTTGTTCTTGTTGAAGTCGGCTACCCCCCAAAATTGGGGGAGGTGCCTTTGGTATATGGATTATTATTATTATTATTATTTTTATTATTATCTTTATTATTTTCATTATTATTATTATTTTTATTATTATTATTATTTTTATTATTATTATTATTAGTCAAGCTACAACCCTAGTTGGAAAAGCAAGATGCTATAAGCCCAAGGGCTCCAACAGAGAAAAATAGCCCAGTGAGGAAAGGAAATAAGGAAATAGATAAATGATGTGAACAAATTAACAATAAATCATTCTAAAAACAGTAACAACGTCAAAACAGATATATCACATATAAACTATAAAAAGACTTATGTCAGCCTGTCCTTTTGTGTTTGGAGTTTGCATTTTGTATTCCAACTCTTCTTTAAAGGTTTAAAGGCCGCCCATGAATGGCATAACAAGGGACAGTGACATTACCCTATGAGGCAGGACAATGCCCTAGACACTGACCATAATCCGCCAGTTGAATCAGTAGAACTTCAAAAGTTCAAAGTTGCAGCAAATGTTTTCATGTTGAACAGGCTGACATAAGTCTTTTTAAAGTTTATATATGGCATATCTGTTTTGACGTTGTTACTGTTTTTAGTATGATTTATTGTTAATTTGTTCTCACCATTTATCTATTCCCTCATTTCCTTTCCTCACTGGGCTATTTTCCCTATTGGAGCCCTTGGGCTTATAGCATCTTGCTTTTCCAACTAGGGTTGTAGCTTGGCTAATAATAATAATAATAATAATAATATTATACATATGATCAGCGCAGAAGCCCCCTCTCCACCAAAGCTATGACCAAGAATGGCCAGGCAACGGCTGCTGATGGCTCAGCAGATAGACCTATAGGCTCCCTCAAACTCCTTATCCTTAGCTCACAAGGATGGTGAGATTACAGCGACTAAAAGCACGAACGAGTTTGAGCGGGACTCGGACCCCAATCTGGCGATCACCAGTCAGGGCTCTCCCTTATTCTATATACTGTGACGGTGCCGAGAGAGGGTTGTGACTCAAAGGCAGGAAGCAATCAACTGAGTTCTTTATTAAGGAACACTCTCCTTTATATACAAAACCTCAAGGCAACAGGAAAATACATGTTCGAGAAAGTGACAATGTTACAGAGGAAAACCAGACATGAATTTTCATGTTCGTTTTAGTGCGAGGGAAGAGCGAAGATACAAGCATAATATATACAAAAGGAATTATGTACAATTGTGTGACACACGGTTGGTACAATACCTTGGTTACCACATCGGCTACCACATCAGACGGTAATATTTGGGAAAGGACGCATGCTTGGTACTCCCTCTCAGCTGACCAGACTGTTAACCAGAAGTCTAATTTATGCTTATCCTATTCTGCTTCGTTGCCTCTGTCACGTGTCATGTGTATGAAGATATTCATCCTAAGGAGTGGGGGTGGTGGGGGGGGCGGGGGGGGGGGGTGAAAGTGCAGTCAGCGGAATAAAAATGTAAATGAACACCATGGAAGAGATTTTCGTTTTCACCCGGCGAAGATGATCAAATGTTATTATTATTATTATTATTATTATTATTATTATTATTATTACTACTATCCAAGCTACAACCCTAGTTGGAAAAGCAAGATGCTATAAGCCCAGGGGCTCCAACAGGGAAAAATAGCCCAGTGAGGAAAGGAAATAAGGAAATAAATAAATGAAGAGAACAAATTAACAATAAATCATTCTAAAATAAGTAACAACGTCAAAACAGACATTTCATATATAAACTATTAACAACATCAAAAACAAATATGTCATAAATAAACTATAAAAAGACTCATGTCCGCCTTGTCAACAAAATAGCATTTGCTCCAACTTTGAACAGAAATTGTATATTATGTTCATCCATAGGTGTGCAATAGGTTTTAACTAAGTTACATAGTAAATGTGGGAAAATTTTACATGGCATAATTACTGTTTATTCTCTAGTTTTTATTGAAATGCTGATGAATTTTCTTAATTATACCTAGTAAGATAGTACTTCGTCTTTTCTCATTTTGTTTTAATTTTACTTCATAACATTTCATTGTTCTATTTTTAATTTATTTATATTTTTCTTTCCTTATTCTGTAATTAGTGTCAATTCCTTTATTCATACATTTATCTGTTACAAGCTCAGTGAATATCTGAACAAGTCTCTGGCTATTTCTATATATATATATATATATATATATATATATATATATATATATATATATATATAAATATATATATATATATATATATATATATATATATATATATATATATATATATATAAATATATATATATATATATATATATATATATATATATATATATATATATATATATATATATATATGTGCTCATAGTTACGACACTGGATCCTCCTGTCAGGTTACGGCTTATTTTTTCTTTGCCTACATATACACCTAATAGTCTGGCGTATTCCTTACACTTCTCTGTCCTCATACACCTGACAACACTGAGATTACTAAACAATTATTCCTCGTTCAAGTGGTTAACTACTGCACTGCAATGTAATTGTTCAGTGGCCACTTTCCTCTTGGTAAGGGTAAAAGAGACCCTTTAGCTATGGTAAGTAGCTCTTCTAAGAGAAGGACACTAAAATAAAAAAAAATTTATCTCTAGTCTTAGGTAGTGCCATAACCTCTGTACCATAGTCTTCCACTGACTTAGGTTAGAGTTCTCTTGTTTGAGGGTACACTCGGACATACTATTCTATCTTGTTCCTCTTCATTTTGTATTTTTAAGCTTTTTTTTATAGTTTATATATGAAAGGTCCAATTAAATATTGTAGCCGCTCAGGAAATATCTAATTTCAATTGTGTATCACTTCCCTTGTCTCCTTTCCTCACTGGGCTATTTATCCCTGTTGGAGCCCTTGGGCTCATAGCATCTTGCTTTTCCAACTAAGGTCGTAGCTTATACTGTAATAATAATAATAATAATAATAATAATAATAATAATAATAATAATAATGATGATAAAAATGATAATAATAATAATAATAATAATAAAAATGTTAATCATAATAATAATAATAATAATAATAATAATAATAATGATGATGATGATGATGATAATAATAATAATATTTTACTTTCTCTTTCAGGGTCAGTACTGCAAAGGTCGGTGACCTGGATCATTGCGCTGTCAAGGTAAATACCAGCTTTGCATTCTAGAATTTATTAAACTTTCTAAAAACAAATATTAAATGATTCATTTTGGAAACTCGAGTATTTATATATTTGCTGAAACTGTAATCTGTGAATTTATCTTGAAGTTCATGAGTTTATGCATCTTTTTTGAAAGTTTAGATACTGTATATATTTTTCGAAATTCAGGAATTTATATATATTTCAAAAGTCGGGAATTTAAGTATATTTTTCGAAATTCAGCCTGACGAGCGATTCAGCCTACTGTGGTTGGTACTGCAAGGGTGCCACAGCCCACCCTCCCCAGCCATCCACCACAAATGCTGCTACCTCAGTGGTCACCAAGGCGACCGGATGAAGTAGCTGGTCCCATTGGATCTGCGTCATAATCGCTCTCCATTCATTTTTATTGTGATGTGCACACACACATGTGTGTATATATATATATATATATATATATATATATATATATATATATATATATATATATATATATATATATTACAAATCTGGTCTAGTGTAAAGTGAATATTTTATTCATGTATTTTAGTTGTGTGTTTAATTGGTGTATAGCCAGCTCGTAAGGTGAGTTCCTCTCTTGTAGGTTTAAGTAATTGTATGTAAATTAAATAAGACTTTTGTCATTCATTTAATTGCATTTTTCATTCTAGTCAGTGAATGTAAATTTACGTTATTTATAAGAATTAACTTTTTATTTCACGTATTTTGTTGCGAAGTCTTATGTAAACTCGTTTCAGGTATGTTGTATCACATACGAGGTATGTTTACGAGGTTAGAATGTTCTTGAAAAACCCAGAGTTAGTTTTATCTTTTTTTCATTGATTCGAAGAGGGAGGTGGGCGGATTTAGATGAGAGAGGGTTACTTCTCAAGGAAGGTTTTTTCCCCTGTTCAAAATGCTACATTGGGAACCTCGCCACTAGAGCCTTGTCCCCCAAGCCACGAGAATGATCTATTTAGAATAATCTAGAAGATTTAAGTCAATATATATATATATACTATATATATGTATATATATATATATATATGTATATATATATATATATATATATATATATATATATATATATATATATATATATATGCCCCTAGGAAATCGTAAGCAGCAGTAGAGATCCAGCCTATCCCTTTGAAAGAGCCAACATACTCTCTCCGCTCAAGTGAATCGAGTGTCTGCCCCCTCAAAAGTAAACAAGTTTTTATCCAACATATATCGTGTGGAGTGTGTTCAAACGTGATATATCCATTGGATGTGATCTTGAGTATATTGTGTTAATGTAAGTACTGGTATTATATAAATTTTTGTCACTGGCCCTGTGAAATTTAGGTTAAAAGAGTGAAGTGTATTTATATTGCTTATCTGTTTGGAAACCTTGTGTGAGCTAAAACACGTAAGTGTATCTGTTACTTTTATGTAAGCTTCATTAAGGATTTAATTATTAGCGTGTTAAAGTGTAAACTATTTTCATTAATTATCAAGATTACATATTTTTATAAAATAATTTCCAATGAAACAAGTGATTGTATAATTTCTTTTGTCTTAGTCTAAGGTTTTGTTCAAGATTTAATATTTTGGATAATTTAATGTTGATGTTAATCCTTTTTACATTAATGTTTAAATTCTTTATTTGTGTAAAATGTGTATTATTTCGATCACCAATATTTCTTGATAGACCTTGCTCGTAATATGTGATCAAGAATCGAATTAAGAGGTTATTTTGAATAGTTCAAGTAAAACAATTACCCAGTTTTGTTTTGAGAGTAAAGTAAGAGACCTTTGAATATTCAGTATTTTTACATATTGCCGTCTGGGAGTTGCATAATTTTCTCAGAGCTCAGGTACTAATTTTCAAATATAACATGTAAAAACATATAGGTGAGTTTGGAACTTGGGAGGTTATGTAATTTGCCTGCCGTAATAATATATATATATCATCATCATCGTCAGGCATTACGAGTTCACTGCAGGATGAAGGCCTCAAATATGTCCTTCCACTCCCATCTTTTTATGGTCTATCTGTGCCAGTCTATACTAGCAAATTTTCTTAGTTCATCAATCCACCTTTTTCCTCTTCCTTTCCCTGTTTCTTTTGCAGTTTTTTGGGATGCATTCTGTTTTTAATGTCCATCTATGATATGTCATTCTCATCATATGTCTGCCATGTCCATTTCTTTCTTTTACATGTTTTTAGAATATTCTCTTACTTAGTTTGCTCTCGTATCCATGTGTTTCTTTTTATGTCTCCCATCATTATTCTTCCCATAACTGTTTGAGTTGTATCTAGCTTATGTTCTAAGGCT
>NC_090754.1:45379903-45397403 GCF_036898095.1 Palaemon carinicauda | reverse complement strand
TAGACAATTCTAATCATGTCATTCATTTGCAAATGAACTGAATCTACTTTGAGATTTTTATTCTTTATTTCCAATTTTTTTTTTTAAGTGATTGAATTTATATTTATCGTGATTCAATGTAAACAAAGATAAGCCTGGAGACAAGGATGGTATATTTACACACATGATTATTTACATGTTTTATATATTGCTGTTTAAGCTTATTGAAAGCACAACATGAAAGTAAATGAACACTGTAATATATGATTTCATGATTACTGTAATTACTCTATGGAAATTAGACTTGACAGACTACATATATTTACATAATCTTTATAAAGACTGAGATCATATTTGAAAGACATCATTTATTACAAGTCCGTTTTCTCAATTTGCACTGAGCAATAATGCAACACGCTTGAGTGACACCAGTACTATTTGGCAAAGGTAATGTGTGTGAACTGTTTGATATAGATAATGTGTGTGAACTATTTGACATAGATAATGTGTGTGAGCTGTTTGATATAGGAAATGTGTGTGAACTGTTTAATATAGATAATGTGTGTGAACTATTTGACATAGGTACTGTGTGTGAACTGTTTGCTGTAGGTAATGTGTGTGAACTGTTTGCTGTAGGTAATGTGTGTGAACTATTTGACAAAGGTAATGTGTATGAGCTGTTTGGCAAAGGTAATGTGTTTGAAATGTTTGACATAGTTAATGTGTGTGAGTTGTTTGATATAGGTAATGTGTGTGAAGTATTTGTCATTGTTAAGGTGTGTGAACTGTTTGATGAAGATGCGTGGGAACTATCTGACATAGGTAATGTGTGTGAGCTGTTTGATATAGGTAATGTGTGTGAACTATTTGATAAAGGTAATGTGTATGAGCTGTTTGGCAAAGGTAATGTGTGTGAAATGTTTGACATAGTTAATGTGTGTGAGTTGTTTGATATAGGTAATGTGTGTGAAGTATTTGTCATTGGTAATGTGTGTGAACTGTTTGATGAAGATGCGTGGGGACTATTTGACATAGGTAATGTGTGTGAGCTGTTTGATATAGGTAATGTGTGTGAAATGTTCGATATAGGTAACGTGTGTGAACTGTTTGATATATGTAATGTGTATGAGCTGTTTGGCAAAGGTAATGTGTGTGGGCTGTTTGGCATATTTAAGGTGTGTGAAGTTCTTGGCATAGGTAATGTGTGTAAAGTGTTTGATATAGATAATGTGTGTGAACTGTTAGGCAAAGGTAATATGTCCTGATAGCAGAAGAAAATACTTTCCCACTTTCTCTTCATCTTTTTTAGTAACTGATGCCTCAAAGATAGTTTTCTCTTTTTTTCTTCCTGTTCCCTCAATTGTGTTTCAGCCTTTCGTCTTGTCTCTTTTTCTCGCATGGCATGTTCATTAGCCCTAATGATGGCTAACTCTTTTTCGCGTAGTTTCTTCTTCTCTCCTTCTAGATGATATACCCGAGGAACTCTGTGCTGCCCAAGCCTTCTGTTACTTTTATTTTGCTGTGGTGCCATATCCTCCTCTGTGAAACCTCTTGTTGTGCTCTGGAAATACAGTCCAAAGGGAACGCAAAAGATTTGTGCTGGAATTCCTTCTGCAGGAGGTGCGTTGTTCCAGGCTTCGTTTTCCATGTTTGAGGAGGTGCCTGGATTACCAGAGGGGCCAGGGAGGGCAGAGGAGGTGTGGCTGACAGATTGGTTAGAATGGCATGGTGATATGTCCCGCTCACCTCTGCGTTGCCTAAGGCTTCGATTACTTTTATTTTGCTGTGTTGCCTCATCTTCCGCAGAGAAACCTCTTGTTGGGCTCTGGATATCGACTCCCAAGGGGACGTCAAAGATTTGTGCTGGAATTCCTTCTGTGGGAGGTGCGTTGCTCCAGGCTTCGTTTTCCACGTTTAAGGAGGTACCTAGATTGCCAGAAGGGCCAGGGAGGGCAAAGGAGGTGTGACTGACAGATTGGTTAGAATGGCATGGTGATATGTCCCGAGGACCTCTGCGTCGCCTAAGGCTTCGGTTACTGTTATTTTGCTGTGTTGCCACATCTTCCGCAGAGAAACCTCTTGTTGGGCTCTGGATATCGACTCCCAAGGGGACGTCAAAGATTTGTGCTGGAATTCCTTCTGTGGGAGGTGCGTTGCTCCAGGCTTCGTTTTCCACGTTTGAGGAGGTACCTAGATTGCCAGAAGGGCCAGGGAGGGCGAAGGAGGTGTGACTGACAGATTGGTTAGAATGGCATGGTGATATGTCCCGAGGACCTCTGCGTTGCCTAAGGCTTCGGTTACTGTTATTTTGCTGTGTTGCCACATCTTCCGCAGAGAAACCTCTTGTTGGGATATGGATATCCACTCTCAAAGGGACGTCAAAGATTTGTGCTGGAATTCCTTCTGTGGGAGGTGCGTTGCTCCAGGCTTCGTTTTCCACGTTTAAGGAGGTACCTAGATTGCCAGAAGGGCCAGGGAGGGCAAAGGAGGTGTGACTGACAGATTGGTTAGAATGGCATGGTGATATGTCCCGAGGACCTCTGCGTTGCCTAAGGCTTCGGTTACTGTTATTTTGCTGTGTTGCCACATCTTCCGCAGAGAAACCTCTTGTTGGGCTCTGGATATCGACTCCCAAGGGGACGTCAAAGATTTGTGCTGGAATTCCTTCTGTGGGAGGTGCGTTGCTCCAGGCTTCGTTTTCCACGTTTGAGGAGGTACCTAGATTGCCAGAAGGGCCAGGGAGGGCAAAGGAGGTGTGACTGACAGATTGGTTAGAATGGCATGGTGATATATCCAGAGGAACTCTGCGTTGCCTAAGGCTTCGGTTACTGTTATTTTGCTGTGTTGCCACATCTTCCGCAGAGAAACCTCTTGTTGGGCTCTGGATATCGACTCCCAAGGGGACGTCAAAGATTTGTGCTGGAATTCTTTCTGTGGGAGGTGCGTTGCTCCAGGCTTCGTTTTCCACGTTTGAGGAGGTACCTAGATTGCCAGAAGGGCCAGGGAGGGCAAAGGAGGTGTGACTGACAGATTGGTTAGAATGGCATGGTGATATGTCCTGAGGACCTCTGCGTTGCCTAAGGGTTCGGTTACTGTTATTTTGCTTTGTTGCCACATCTTCCACAGAAAAACCTCTTGTTGGGCTCTGGATATCGACTCCCAAGGGGACGTCAAAGATTTGTGCTGGAATTCCTTCTGTGGGAGGTGCGTTGCTCCAGGCTTCGTTTTCCACGTTTGAGGAGGTACCTAGATTGCCAGAAGGGCTAGGGAGGGCAAAGGAGGTGTGACTGACAGATTGGTTAGAATGGCATGGTGATATGTCCCGAGGACTTCTGCGTTGCCTAAGGCGTCGGGTACTTTTAATTTGCTGTGTTGCTACATCTTCCGCAGAGAAACCTCTTGTTGGGCTCTGGTTATCCACTCTAAAGAGGACGCCAAAGATTTGTGCTGGACTTCCTTCTGCGGGAGGTGCATTGCTCCAGGCTTCGTTTTCCACGTTTGAGGAGGTACCTAGATTGTCAGAGGGGCCAGGGAGTGTGGAGGAGGTGTTGCTGATACATTCGTTCCCTGGTGATTTGTTGGCTGTGCTTTTCCCCTTCTCAAAGGGCTTAGCCTTAGGTGAAGGCGCCAAGGGATAATCCTCTCTGGTATGGTAAGGTGTCCAGGAGTTTTGGAGGATGGACTCACATGAGCTAGCTTTTATGTTCTGGAAAAAAAGTGAGAAATAATTATGTATAAGGGAAATACGTGAGGATTTTCACCCTTTGTTTGACCCTTCATGAGGATTTGAACATCTAAAATTATATCTTTATTGAATTATAATTATTTGTTAAGCATGTAAGCAAATTGGTACATCAAACATTTTACCAAATTAAGACTTGGATTAACCATTGTGAGAAAATATTCTTTGATACATTTATCAAAACATAAGTTTTACAATTGTAGATCAGAAATATAAGCCATAGAATAACATATGTATGGTACATTATTTGGAACATACAGTACATGGCTGCTGCCAATATTCTTTAGAAAAAACTATTAAAAAACTTACCGAACACTTATTATTGATGTGAGGGGTTTGAGACTCCACAAAACTCAAAACTTCAGGATTACCTCTATCGCAGCCATGTTCTTCTTGAACTTCGTAGAGGCTTCCAAAATAAGTCGATTGGCTGACGTCTTGGTCAGATGAATTTGTTGCCACAGACTCGAGGAAGTTCAAGTCGGGGGGCAGACCTGCTGCCCTCAAGATATATTCCGGGGAAACGTTGCTTAAGAATGACCTCATAAAATCCTCAAGCTCTGCGGTTTCGAGCTGAACCTCTGGAAGGTCGCTGTTCCGTGGAGGTGTGGTTTCCAGTTGAACCTCTGGATGGTGTCTGGTCCGTAGAGGTGCGGTTTCCAGCTGAACTTCTGGAAGGTCGCTGGTCCGTAGATGTGCGGTTTCCAGCTGAACCTCTGGAAGGTTGCTGGTCTGTAGAGGTGCGGTTTCCAGCTGAACCTCTGGAAGGTCGCTGTTCCGTGGATGCCCAAAAACCAAAGACCCTTCCACCTGTTGTTGGGAAGATGAGAGCCCATCCTCTCCGATGGGACACTGAAAATCGTTGATATTCATTTGGAACTTTTTTGAAACACTAAAAAAGGAAGCCTTTGGCCCCCCCCCCCACAAAAAAAAAAAACTTCAATTTATGTCCGATTTTTTTTATATTAACCGGCGTCACTTTCGGGAGTAGTTACCACTTGATTGAAGCAATGGACAGTACTGACAGAATAAGTCAACCTCCCGCCTGTATAAATATCCCTTAAACATGTCGATCGTTCTACTGAATCATCATCCAGAAAAAAAAAACGTAATGTGCGGTTTCTATTCGTTTGGAAATTTATACCGGATGAGAGGGTCCATCTGGATTTTACAAATATATACGTATTTGGTATGTCCTAATCATATCCCCCTGTGGTGACAGTATATGTCTATGGGCATCATGGGAAAATAAATTTTAAGAACGATTGAAATATTTTCAAAAGCTTTGCCATTTTTGTGTTTGTTTTGTTTTCGTCAGACATTAGCAACATTTTTTTTTTTTTTTTTTTTTTTTTTTTTTTTTTTTTTTTTTTTATGAAGTTTTCGTATTCGCTTTCTTCACTCTGCCAACAAAGGACAATGGCCTGAGGAGACTGACCTAACATACGTATGATTAGCTTATATTTAATTTCAAGAAACGTTAGACCAAGAAGTACGGAGCGAAAGGTTTCTTATTATTATTATTATTATTATTATTATTGTTATTATTATTATTATTATTATTATTATTATTATTATCATTATTATTATTATTATTATTATTATTATTGTTGTTGATTTTATTATAATTAATAGTTATATTATTATTATTTGTTGTTGTTGTTGTTATTACAAGCTAGGCTATAATCCTAATTGTAAAAACAAGATGCATAACCCCAAACGCTCCAACAGGGAAAAGTAGCCCAGTGAGGAAAGGAAACAAGGAAATAAGTAAACTACAAGAAAAGAATAAACAATTAAAATAAAGTAGCCCAGTGAGGAAAGGAAACAAGGAAATAAGTAAACTACAAGAAAAGAATAAACAATTAAAATAAAATATTTCCAGAACAGAAACCATATTTAATTAAACCATTTATATATAAACTATAAAAACTTAAAAAACAGAAAAGGATAAATAAGATAGAACAGGGTGCCCGAGTGTACCCTCAAGCAAGAGAACTCCAATCTAAGACAGTGGAAGGCCATGGTACAGAGGCTATGGCACTACCCAAGACTAGAGAACAATGGTAATTTGGTTTCTTTGATGAACTTTCTGTGTTTACGTATATCTAGTGAAGATTATTTCCGGGCTCATTTTAGTAAATTATTTTTTTCTGCAATATTTGAGGTACTGTTTTGTCCTAATGAAGTCTTTTCTTAATTATATTATTAAATGTAATCAAACACACACGCATTGTCATATCATATATACATACATTATATATATATATATATATATATATATATATATATATATATATATATATATATATATATATATATATATATATATATATATATATACACATGTGTGTGTGTTTGTACGAAAACACATGTCAGTTTCATATGCCCTACACACACAAATAAATTTTTTTCATTCATTAAATACCAAATAAAATACTATTTATGAATTCGTTTAGATACAAAAACTATAACTTTATTCAGACACCAAATGAGTTTTTTTATTTTTTTTTATATTGTATTTAAATGCATTTTCAAACATTTATCAAATACATACGAACTATTGTACCTACGATGATTTATGATTAATCATACAAACGTATAATCAAGGAAAATTTTCACTTGCATTGCTCCCATGTTACCCACACAGATGTCTCTGTTATAGGTTGTCAGTTAGCGTTAAAGATATAGATAAATATACGCAAATTAGAATGTAATTGCAAATGCATTAGAATTACATTGGATCCTTCCCCCTGTTTACGGTTCATTTTCCCTTTGCCCCCCCCCCCACACACACACAGACCGAATAGTCTGGCCTATTCCTACCCCATTCTCCTTTGTCCTCATACACCTGACAACACTGAGATTACCAAACAGTCTCTGTTATAGGTTGTCAGTTAGCGTTAAAGGTATAGATAAATATACGCAAATTAGAATGTAATTGCAAATGCATTAGAATTACATTGGATCCTTCCCCCTGTTTACGGTTCATTTTCCCTTTGCCCCCCCCCCCACACACACACAGACCGAATAGTCTGGCCTATTCCTACCCCATTCTCCTTTGTCCTCATACACCTGACAACACTGAGATTACCAAACAGTCTCTGTTATAGGTTGTCAGTTAGCGTTAAAGGTATAGATAAATATACGCAAATTAGAATGTAATTGCAAATGCATTAGAATTACATTGGATCCTTCCCCCTGTTTACGGTTCATTTTCCCTTTGCCCCCCCCCCCCACACACACACAGACCGAATAGTCTGGCCTATTCCTACCCCATTCTCCTTTGTCCTCATACACCTGACAACACTGAGATTACCAAACAGTCTCTGTTATAGGTTGTCAGTTAGCGTTAAAGGTATAGATAAATATACGCAAATTAGAATGTAATTGCAAATGCATTAGAATTACATTGGATCCTTCCCCCTGTTTACGGTTCATTTTCCCTTTGCCCCCCCCCCCACACACACAGACCGAATAGTCTGGCCTATTCCTACCCCATTCTCCTTTGTCCTCATACACCTGACAACACTGAGATTACCAAACAGTCTCTGTTATAGGTTGTCAGTTAGCGTTAAAGGTATAGATAAATATACGCAAATTAGAATGTAATTGCAAATGCATTAGAATTACATTGGATCCTTCCCCCTGTTTACGGTTCATTTTCCCTTTGCCCCCCCCCCCACACACACACACAGACCGAATAGTCTGGCCTATTCCTACCCCATTCTCCTTTGTCCTCATACACCTGACAACACTGAGATTACCAAACAGTCTCTGTTATAGGTTGTCAGTTAGCGTTAAAGGTATAGATAAATATACGCAAATTAGAATGTAATTGCAAATGCATTAGAATTACATTGGATCCTTCCCCCTGTTTACGGTTCATTTTCCCTTTGCCCCCCCCCCCACACACACACAGACCGAATAGTCTGGCCTATTCCTACCCCATTCTCCTTTGTCCTCATACACCTGACAACACTGAGATTACCAAACAGTCTCTGTTATAGGTTGTCAGTTAGCGTTAAAGGTATAGATAAATATACGCAAATTAGAATGTAATTGCAAATGCATTAGAATTACATTGGATCCTTCCCCCTGTTTACGGTTCATTTTCCCTTTGCCCCCCCCCCCACACACACACAGACCGAATAGTCTGGCCTATTCCTACCCCATTCTCCTTTGTCCTCATACACCTGACAACACTGAGATTACCAAACAGTCTCTGTTATAGGTTGTCAGTTAGCGTTAAAGGTATAGATAAATATACGCAAATTAGAATGTAATTGCAAATGCATTAGAATTACATTGGATCCTTCCCCCTGTTTACGGTTCATTTTCCCTTTGCCCCCCCCCCCACACACACACAGACCGAATAGTCTGGCCTATTCCTACCCCATTCTCCTTTGTCCTCATACACCTGACAACACTGAGATTACCAAACAGTCTCTGTTATAGGTTGTCAGTTAGCGTTAAAGGTATAGATAAATATACGCAAATTAGAATGTAATTGCAAATGCATTAGAATTACATTGGATCCTTCCCCCTGTTTACGGTTCATTTTCCCTTTGCCCCCCCCCCCACACACACACAGACCGAATAGTCTGGCCTATTCCTACCCCATTCTCCTTTGTCCTCATACACCTGACAACACTGAGATTACCAAACAGTCTCTGTTATAGGTTGTCAGTTAGCGTTAAAGGTATAGATAAATATACGCAAATTAGAATGTAATTGCAAATGCATTAGAATTACATTGGATCCTTCCCCCTGTTTACGGTTCATTTTCCCTTTGCCCCCCCCCCCCACACACACACAGACCGAATAGTCTGGCCTATTCCTACCCCATTCTCCTTTGTCCTCATACACCTGACAACACTGAGATTACCAAACAGTCTCTGTTATAGGTTGTCAGTTAGCGTTAAAGGTATAGATAAATATACGCAAATTAGAATGTAATTGCAAATGCATTAGAATTACATTGGATCCTTCCCCCTGTTTACGGTTCATTTTCCCTTTGCCCCCCCCCCCACACACACACAGACCGAATAGTCTGGCCTATTCCTACCCCATTCTCCTTTGTCCTCATACACCTGACAACACTGAGATTACCAAACAGTCTCTGTTATAGGTTGTCAGTTAGCGTTAAAGGTATAGATAAATATACGCAAATTAGAATGTAATTGCAAATGCATTAGAATTACATTGGATCCTTCCCCCTGTTTACGGTTCATTTTCCCTTTGCCCCCCCCCCCCCCCCCACACACACACACCGAATCGTCTGGCCTATTCCTACCACATTCTCCTTTGTCCTCATACACCTGACAACACTGAGATTACCAAACAATCCTACTTCATTCAAGGGGTTAACTATTGCAAGGTAATAGTTCAGTGGCTAATTTCCTAATTTCTTCTTGATAAAGGTAGAAGAGAGACTTTAGCTATGGTAAGCAGCTCTTCTGGGTGAAGGACACTGCGAAATCAAACCATTATTCTCTGATCTTGGGTAATGTCATAGCCTCTGTACCATAGCCTTCCACTGTCTTGGATTAGAGTTCTCTTGCTAGTGGGTACAATCGGGCACGCTGTTCTATCTTATTTGTCTTTTTTTTTTTTTTTTTTTATATAATATGTAAAGGGTCTAAATTATGTTGTTTCTGTTCTTGAAATATTTTATTTTGATTGTTTATTCTTCTTTTGTAGTTTACTTATTTCCATGTTTCCTTTCCCCCCTGGGCTATTTTTCCCTGTTGGAGCTGTTGGGTTTATAGCATTTTGTTTTTTCCAACAAGGGTTATAGGTTAGCTTTTTATAATAATAATAATAATAATAATAATAATAATGATAATAATAGTAATAAATAATAATAATGATAATGATAATAATAATAATAAATAGTAATAATAATAATAATAATAATAGTGCGTTCCCTACCTTTCTCTCTCTACCTTATTTCTTCTCTTAGCCTAACTGGGTACAATTATTATTATTATTATTATTATTATTATTATTATTATTATTATTATTACTAGCTGAGCTACAACCCCAGTTGGAAAAGCAAGATGCTCTAAGCCCAAGGGCTCCAACAACGAAAAATAGCCCAGTGAGGAAAGGAAATAAATAAATGATGAGAATAAATTAACAATAAATCATTCTAAAAACAGTAACAACGTTAAAATAGATATGTCATATATATAAACTATAAAAAGACTTATGTCAACCTGTCCAACATAAAAA
Source organism: Palaemon carinicauda (assembly GCF_036898095.1). Lineage (NCBI taxonomy): Eukaryota > Metazoa > Arthropoda > Malacostraca > Decapoda > Palaemonidae > Palaemon > Palaemon carinicauda. Next base: position 45,387,445 of record NC_090754.1, on the reverse strand, counting down.
CATTTGCTGCAAGTTTGAACTTTTGAAGTTCTACTGATTCAACCACCCGATTAGGAAGATCATTCCACAACTTGGTCCCAGCTGGAATAAAACTTCTAGAGTACTTTGTAGTATTGAGCCTCATGATGGAGAAGGCCTGGCTATTAGGATAAACTGCCTGCCTAGTATTACGAACAGAATGGAATTGTCCAGGAATATCTGAATGTAAAGGATGGTCCGAGTTATGAAAAATCTTATGCAACATGCATAATGAATTAATTGAACGACGGTGCCAAAGATTAGTATCTAGATCAGGAATAAGAAATTTCATAGACAGTAAGTTTCTGTCCAACAAATTAAGATGAGAATCAGCAGCTGAAGACCAGACAGGTGAACAATACTCTAAACAAGGTAGAATGAAAGAATTAAAACACTTCTTCAGAATAGATTGATCATCGAAAATCTTAAGAGACTCTCAATAAGCCAATTTTTTGTGCAGTTGAAGACACAGACCTAATGTGTTTCTCAAAAGTAAATTTTCTTTCGAGAATCACACCTAAAATTTTAGATTCTAATGCATTTGCAGTTACATACTAATTTTAATACATTTTGTCGATCTAATTATATAACTGTCCTTTAACTAGCAACCTATGACGGTGATATTTGTGAGTCACGAGGAGGCTATGCAAGTAAAAATTTTCCGGGTTCATACGTTTCTTCTCCTGGCCTAGCGTTTATTATTATTATTATTATTATTATTATTATTACTTGCTAACCTACAACCTTACCTGGAAATGCAGGATGCTATAAGCCCAGGAGCTCCAACAGGGAAAATAGCCCAGTGAGGAAAGGGAAAAAGGAAGAATAAGATATGTTAAGAACATTCACATTAAAATAAATATCGCCTATATAAACTATAAAAACTTCAACACAACAAGAGGGAGAGAAATAAGATAGAATATTGTGCCCGAGTGTACCCTCAAACAAAAGAACTCTAACCCAAGACAGTGGAAGGCTATGGTACAGAAGCTATGGCACTACCCAAGACTAGAGAACAATGGTTTGATTTTGGAGTGTCCTCCTAGAAGAGCTGCTTACCATAGCTAAAAAGTCTCTTGTACCCTTAACAAGAGAAAAGTGGTTAGTGAACAATTACAGTGCAGTGCTCCTTGGGTGAAGAAGAATTATTTGGTAATCTCAGTGTTGTCAGGTGGCTGATAACAGAGGAGAAACTGTAAAGAATATATATATATATATATATATATATATATATATATATATATATATATATATATGTGTGTGTGTGTGTGTGTGTGTGTGTGTATAATATATATATATATATATATATATATATATATATATATATAAATATGTGTGTGTGTATAATATATATATATATATATATATATATATATATATATATATATATATATATAAAATGTATATATAGATAGATAGATAGTTAGATAGATAGCCGTGTTTGTGCATACCTATCTAAATATTTAGCTGTCATTTTTCACGGTTCGTGTAGACTTTTGTGTGTATATATATATATATATATATATATATATATATATATATATATATATATATATATATATATATATTTATATATGCATATATATATGTTTATATATATATATATATATATATATATATATATATATATATATATATATATATATATATATATATATATATATATATATATATATATATATATATATATAAATATATATCTTCAACTTCTGTTTCTATGAAATATAAAATATCAAACTATAATATTTTTTGTTTTTGTTGTCTTGAATCCTCTTCTATGTATTTTATAAGTTATATTATATTTACATATCTTTAATATCCTTAGAGGCGATGCGAGCCATCATCAGTATTTTGTTTGTGTAATTATTAATATTTCCCTGAATTTGTGAAATGTTTGAACATATTGAGAATCATGTAGAGTGGGCTCCCCGGGCCCAGCGCATGTATTTGGTCCAAATTCCATACATTCAATTATACATGGATCCCTAATGCACTGAAACCTACTTTAATGTCAATAGAATGTTTATTGGGTTATGTTGAAAAAAAGTTAGATATTACACAAGACATTTTGTGATGTCAGAAATGCGTTTCGTAATTGACATTTGAAATTCCGTATCATACGTATTTCGAATAAATTGTGCGTTTTGTAACTAGCAGGGTTTACAGCTCTAAAATCTAAAGGGGGCTAAAACTGGGGAAATATTCTACTGTTGTAAAATGCAAAAGGGGTAAAATTGGTAAAATACTGTTCTACTACAAAATGTAAAAGGGTTGAGAAAACACTCACCTATTGTTTGTTGTAAAATGTATAAATGCTAAAATTCTGAAAAATATTCTTCTACTGTTTTAAAATGCAAAAGGGGTAAAAATTGGGAAAATATTCTTCTATTGCTGTAAAATGCAAAAGGGCTAAAATTGTGGGAATATTCTATCGCAGTAAAATGAAAATGGGGTAAAAATTGGGAAAATATTCTTTCATCACTGTAAAATGCAAAAGGGGTAAAGCTTGGGAAAATATTCTTCTATTGCTGTTAATGGGAAAGGGGTAAAAATTGGGAAAATATTCTTCTATCGCTGTAAAATGTAAAAGGGGTAAAAATTGGGTAAATACTCTTCTATCGCTGTAAAATGGAAAAGGTAAAAAATGGGAAAACATTCTTATATTGCTGTTAAATGGAAAAGGTAAAAATTGGGTATATATTCTTCTATCGCTATAATATGTAAAAGGGGTAAAAATTGGGAAAATATTCTTCTATCGCTATAAAATGCAAAAGGGGTAAAAATTGGGTATATATTCTTTTATCGCTGTAAAATGGAAAAGGTAAAAATTGGGAAAACATTCTACTATCGCTATTTTATTTTTGCGACAGGTGTTATTATTTTTAATATTTTCTGAATTAAATCTTGTCATAATTGGGTTTCTTTTTATACTTCGTTCATTTGTGTTTCCTCTAAACCCCAAAAGTTTATGTTGATATTCTTTTTTTTTTTCTCCTTACAATTTATATATGTATTTTCTATTGTAATTTTATCATTTATGATTTATTTGTTAGATTTATCAGCATTTCTTTATTTTTCTGTTTGGGTGGGTAACAGAGAGAGAGAGAGAGAGAGAGAGAGAGAGAGAGAGAGAGAGAGAGCGAAAGTTTAAATCATTATGTAAAACTTTCTCTCTCTCTCTCTCTCTCTCTCTCTCTCTCTCTCTCTCTCTCTCTCTCTCTTCTCTCTCTCTCTCTCTCACTTCAAAGGAATATTGCAAATTTTAAACAGAACAGACAACTTTGATGAATTTTATTATGAACAAACTTATAATCTATTATTATTTTTTCAGATTAATTTTATTTAAATGACAATTTCCATTAATTAAGAAATCCTACAGCCTGTTACTTCACTCCCAGACATTCACTTCTGTTTAGCTCTTTCTGATTTCTTGACCTATTTGGTGAAATAAGTGATCATGTGTGTGTGTGTGTGTGTGTGTGTGTGTGTGTGTGTGTGTGTGGCAGGGGGGGGGGGGGTTTGTGCTCATTAATATATATTGAAAAATATACAAAGTCAATTTCTAAAGTGGAGTTTACACGGTCGAACGGTTCGTCGAACCCGGTTGTCGAACCTGCTTATCAAGCGGTTTGAGGAGGTGGAGTCAACCACAAATGCATAAGGTTCGTGGACAATTAAGCCCCGCCCACAAAAGTCAGGCTAGAACAGACTTCCTTCGAACCGTTCGACGAACGTGTTCGACAACCAAATACCCCGTTCACACGTTCGAACATCACTTGAAACGCTTGTCTGTCGAACCGCGTTCGTCGAACCGTTCGACCGTGTATACCTGACTTGAGAAAAAACTTATGTTAGGATTTTTCGAATATTTACGAAACGAAATATGTTAACCATGTATCTTGGTTACTCTTTTATTTTAGGTGTTTTACGGTACAACCTTCGTATATAATAGTACTTAATTGAATTCTACTTTACACTTTATTACAGCATTAAGGGATTACTCGAATCCATTGTCAGATTTACCAGAACTATTCTCGAAAGGCTTCAAGTATTGGTGGTAAACTGCCTCGCAATAGATCTTCGCCGCTTCAAATGTTTGCACCGTTTTCTGAAGCTGTTCGTTCTTCTTCTTCAGTTCTTTTTCCTGAGCTTCCAATGTCAACATCTCTCTCTTCTTCTTCTGGTTGTGTTCCCTTGCCCGGACGTTGGCCAGTCTCCTCCTGTGCTCTTCCTTTTCTTCTCCTTCAGGAAGACACACCCGGCGGTTCCTATGTTGTCCTAAGCACCGTTGTTTACCTGAAGGAATTTCTGTTGGTTTCACCTGAGGTGGAGTCAGGTGTAAATCGGGATGGAATTTTTCTCTTCCTTCGGTAGGATAGAAGGACTCTTGGATCTCATTTTGGCAGCTTGCTGTAGTCTTACTTGATCCAGGATCACTTGCTAGCAATGCTGGAGAGGTGTCTTCCAGTGTGCAAGTTAAAATGTAACTAGAGTGACTCAAAGACGAGTCTGCATTTATACTAGACGAAATTTCCATATCGAAGATACTATTTCCGTCAGAGGACATCTGGTTTGCGAATTCTGAGGTATTAGCTGACATGTGAGAATAGAAATGAGATCCAACTGGCAGATTTAAGGTGTTATCGAACTGGGAAGGTGAACTGAATGAAGATAAATGAATATTTTCTGAAGGGAAGTTTGTGCTTGCAGCGCAGGAAGTTTGCTTGCCGAAGTTTGTGTTAGTTGTTGGTGCATTTGAGAGCCAAGAGGACTCGCAAGATGAGTTTGGAGTTGATGCAAAACTAGCGCTATCGTGCCTCTCGGGGAAAGTCTTCGTACTTTGCCACATATATTTGTTTCCTAAACTGCCTGTAACTCCGTTCTGAAAAAGGAAGAAATTTTAGTAAAGTTAAGGATTAATAAATTTTTCAAAGTATTTATCAAGTTTTAGAAATACTTCGTGCTATTAGTTTTTAAATGTATTTATATGGTTATCATTTCTGTCCACTAATACTTTTGACTAATGAATACATGTGTTACATGATTTATACAGTTATATCATGTTCTTTATAAGTGCGATGCATCTGTGTTTTTATTCTATTGTGAGTCTGATAATATTAGTAAGAAGAAAGCATTAAAGCCAATGAAGTTTTCCTTTTAATTTCATATCTTGATACATGTCCTTAATCATGTGATTTCCCTCCATCTAGTCATTCTAAAAATAGACATGAAAGTTTATCATCATTGACTCATGAATACAAGTAATAACTTACAAGAAATTCCAAGTCTCGACTAATTCATTTTCCCTATTTGAAACTAATGACTGGAATACTCGAACATTGAGTTTTTATGGAATGTTACCTACATCAAGACAAACCGGGTCTCTCCTTCATACAGTTTGATGCAGGAGTTTATGGCACACCTCGCTGTGAGGAAGTGCATCCTGTCACACACTTACTGAGCGGAGAATTCCTGCGTGTAGCCCCGCCCACCACTAAGAGTTCCTGTGTGTAGCCCCCCCTACCACTGATAGTTCCTGCGAGGAACCCCGCCCACCATTGAGAGTTCCTGTGTTTCGCCCTACCTATCACTGAGAATTCCTGTGTGTAACAGCGCCCACCATTGAGAGTTCCTGTCTGTAGCCCCGCCCACCTTTGAGAGTTCCTTTCTGTAGCCCCGCCCACCTTTGAGAGTTCCTTTCTGTAGCCCCGCCCACCACTGAGAATTCCTGCCTGTAGCCCCGCCCACCACTGAGAGTTCCTGTCTGTAGCCCAGCCCACCACTGAGAGTTCCTGTGTGTAGCCCCCACACTGAAAATTCCTGTGTGTAGCCCGGCCTACCACTGAGAGTTCCTCTGTGTAGCCCCACCCACCACTGAGAGTTCCTGTGTTTCGCCCTAACCCACCACTGAGAGTTCCTGTGTTTAGCCCCGCCTAGCACTGAGAGTTCCTGTGTTTCGCCCCGCCCACCTCTGAGAGTTCCTGTCTGTAGCCCCGCCCACCACTGGGAGTTCTTGTCTGTAGCTCCGCCCACCTCTGAGAGTTCCTGTCTGTAGCCCCGCCCACCACTGAAAATTCATGTGTGTAGCCCCACCCACCACTGATCAGATCTTTCTCTACTATTATCTTTTTAGATACTCGCTCCTTAGTACGGATGTGACAGGGTGTATACTTCCTCAGAGCGTGGTGTGTCAGGAATTACAGTGTCCAACTGTATCAATACAGTGAGAACAATACACAAAATAATCATACTCACCACACTCAAGTTGTCTGTAGGAGAAGGATGCGCTGCCAAAGGGCAGATCCAAGGGGTGTCCATAGCCGAAATCTTTCGTGGATCTTCGCCAGTGTTGGAGTCATGGAGACCTTGTTCTGAAGACCCGAGACAGTCCAGTGACTCCAGTCCTGGCTCTGAGTGAGCAAAGTTCAGTAATGGTTCCTCGCTTTGGGGGATCTGAATGTCCCAAATATCAGAATACGAATTTTGAGAAATGAAGGGAAATGCTGAAGTCTCATCCAGATTTGAAGGCTCTGGAAGAGCCATTTCACCATTGGTGTACTGCTGGAGGCTTTGGTAATGGCCCTGATATTGACTGTTCTGAGACATTTGCCTTGAAGTACAGGACGGATCAGTTAATCGTGAATTAATCTCTTGGATTAACGTCTAAGGCTCTAGGCTTTAGGCTGAACTGTGTACTCTATTATGACAAAATGCAAACCGTATGAAGAATGTTGCGACAGATACCGCAAAACGGTAGGAAGTACAGCACAGATATTAATTACTCTTAATGATGTGGATAGATAGTCCCAGATCATCCCAACTCCTTTATATATCGCTTTATAAAACACGTTTCCTCCAAACGAAAAGCCACGATCTGCTATCAGGAAGGACAAAACATTTGTTTACTCGACTTTTCCCGTCGAATTTATAAGGAATCGTCCTTTCTATGGAAGACGAAATGTTACCGAATATTTATTTCACTTGCTTCTCACACTTCGAAGTGAGGAACGTCGTTCTGCCGTTCGGTGTATGTTTTCCTGGATGTAATGTTACATTGTCCGACTTAAAATGTGCTGTCGATATGTAGTTGTTTACTGTTTTGCATTTCCCTAAAGTATTATTACTGTTATGCCATTAATCTTTCAAATACATCATTGTTATCACAGCTGAGATGTTTTCGTCTTCTTCTTCTTCTTCTTCTTTTTCTTCTTCTTCTTCTTCTTCTTCTTCTTCTTCTTCTTCTTATTATTATTATTATTATTATAATATTTTTATTATTATTATATTTATTTTTTATTATTATTATTACTGATATTATTATTAATGTTATTATTGCTATTATTATTAGTACTACTACTACTACTACTACTACTACTATTATAATTATTATTATTATTATTATTATTAATATTATTATTAGTCACTCCGTTTTCTACATGCAGCTGATTACATCCATTGATAAATACCCTTCCAAACTTGTGATATCATATAAGATTCTATATAAATTTAAGTACTATCATAGTA
>NC_090754.1:45349903-45374903 GCF_036898095.1 Palaemon carinicauda | reverse complement strand
GAAGGCTGCTCACAAGCACTCACCGCGCAGTAGGGATGTGACAGGGTGCACTTCCTTATAAAGGAGGTGTGCCAAGAATTCATGTGTCCAGCTGTACATAAACAAAGCTGGTCTTTTGGTACAGTTGAAGAGTGAATGGTCAATCTGTGCATTCAAGTCATCTAGCAAAGCCACACTTTAGGAGTGAATGATCAATCTGTGCATTCAAGTCATCTAGCAAAACCACACTTGACGAGTGAAGGGTCAATCTGTGCATTCAAGTCATCTAGCAAAACCACACTTGAGGAGTGATGGGTCAATATGTATATTCATGTCATCTAACAAAACCACAGTTCTATGTTTTCAAAATTCAGACCAACAAAAACAATTTCTTCTTCTATAATTTTTTTCCTTTCCTAGGTTTTGTATTTTAATTTTCTTAATTGTTCATTATTTTGTAGTTTTTTTATATCTTTATTTCCTTTCCTCACTTGGCTATTTTTCCCTGTTGGAGGCCTTGGGCTTATAGCATCAAGCCTTTCCAACTAGGGGTTGTAGATTAGCTAGTAATGATGATAATAATATTACAACATTCTTCTACTGCCATCTATTGCTGACACTGCTAGCTCTTTAGACATTGACCTCTAGCCCTACCCACTCCTTAGTTCTACACCTTACATTCAGTTTATTCCTTCGTCATTTCACTTTCATCTTGCTGAATGGCCAATACACCACATGGCCATATTCTGGCACATTCAGAACACGGCTAAATTTTTTCTGGCAACCACCAGTGGAAGTATGGGTATATGCACAGTTCATAGCCCTCTCGAGAAGGTTAATTTAGCCTGATTTTTAGTTATATAGATTATCTTGTAAAACTTTTGATTTTACTTATTTATCGGTAGCTTCAGATTATATTATTTTACTATTTAAGCCTATCAATAATATAGCTGGATGAAGTCTTAGTCAGACTCTAATAGATTTTCTCTTTCTCTCCCAATACTATAAAAGTAGGTTTTCTGTTTGAGAGTAGAAAGATATTATCAAACAAAACAAAAACCTCGTGTTTATTTATATATATATATATATATATATATAATATATATATATATATATATATATATATATATATATTGTATATGTGTATATATATACAAATATATATTTATATATATTTATTACGCCTATTGACGCCAAAGGGCCTATGTTGCGTAAGAGGATGAAAGAGAGGAAATACGATACTCCGGTAAGAAGAAATACTGAGGACGTTAGATTCACGAACCTCCGTAAGTAGATGGAACGTCGAATCTATGTCGAATATCCTCCCCCTGAAAGTAGCTATAGAGAAACGTATCTATGTCGAATGTCCTCCCTGAAAGTAGCTATAGAGAAACGTATATTTCTTTTAAAGGAATATAAAGGCCGGTAGGTCTTCCATTGTCAACAGAGGAAGCCAAAGTCTGCAGTAAACCTGTGAGGATTAGCAGCACTTGAAATCTAGTTTGCGGATATTGTCAGTCTTTGCCCTAAGACTTGTTTTAAGTGATCGACGTACGCTTAAGTCAAGGATAATCGATCCTTTTAAGCTTTAGTGAAGGATAATTGATCCTTTCAAGCTTTAGTCAAGGATAATCGATCCTTTAAGCTTTAGTCAAGGATAATCGATTCTTTTAAGCTTTAGTTAAGGATAATCGATCCTGTAAGCTTTAGTCAAGGATAATCAATCCTTTAAGCTTTAGTCAAGGATAATCGATTCTTTAAGCTTTAGTTAAGGATAATCGATCCTTTAAGCTGTAGACAAGGATAATCGATTCTTTTAAGCTTTAGTTAAGGATAATCGATCCTTTAAACTTTAGTCAAGGATAATCGATCCTTTAAGCTTTAGCCAAGGATAATCGATTCATTAAGCTTTGGTTGGAAGAAAAATGTCCAAGAACAGTCAACATGAGGACCATCAGCAGAAACACCAATCTAGAAGGAGTGCTTCTTCCAGATCTCCTAGATATAAATTGGAATTCAGATTTCTCCTTTCCTTCTCAGAACTCATTTTCAGATATTTGGGACATTCAGGATCCCCAAACCGAAGGATTGTTGGTGAACCAATGTCACTTCAACGCTGGGGAAGTAGACTTTGCCAATTCCTTATTGCAAGGTCCTTACCACAGGAATGTCGGAGTGGAGCAGGAAAAGTTCTTCGCAGAAGACCCATGGATTTCTCCCCACGCCAACGCATTTGACGTCGTTTGCAGACAACATACACAGGGTAGGTGTGCTTCACTTGTGTATAATGTATATAATGTGTATGATAGTTCCACCAGTTTGGATCGGATACACTCATAAACACCGTAATTTTATTATACGGCTCTCAGTTGTATTTCCAGAAATACGGGGGACCGTAATTTTTACCCTATTTTGTTATTGTATTTTACCGTTTGATGACCGTAATATCACTCCTTAACGTCAATATATTCATTTTTAAAACGGTAAATGGCTAGCAACATTTATTCCAAGATTTCTAACGTTTATTATGGTAATTTTTTAAGTGTAGGCAGTGGTTGGGAGAGATAGGGGGTGAGAGTGGAAGAGGACACAAAGCATTTTGAAAGTGAAGTACAGTAGAAAGTAGAAAAAGTTGGGGCAGACCATATTGCTCTTTCGGTTGTCATCTGTTATAATTTTTGTTGCCACAAAAATGGAGAATAATTCTTTCATGTGTTTTCCTAAGGAAATAAAACAGTACATTACTTAGAATGTGATATTTTTTATCAAAGACTTGTGAGTGAATGTGATTTGAATTAATCTCTATCACAGCAATAAAGTAATTACAATCATAAAGTGTAAATATGCTCGTTACAGTATCAATATCGAAGCTATGCTCCAGTGGATGATATCTTTAAAATGGTAATATGAATTTATATAGAAAGTAATAAAAATCAAAATTAAATTTTGTTAATTGGTTGCCCATTAAATCTGCAATTAGCCATATGTTTAAGATTAAAGACACTCCTTTGAAAATAAAGATTTAAGATATGACTGGATATCTTAAATATAAATTGATAGGCAAGTTACAATGCCAAGAAAAAATGTCTAGAGGAAGGTTAGAATTAATATTATGGGTAAAATATGTTAATATCCAACTTGACAAAAGTTTAGCAATCATGAACTTTAGCGATGTGCATCCGTTTTCAGGAAGGAATTCTAGATAGTCCAAGACAACAGAATCTCTTGCAAAGAACAACGAACCTCAACGACAGTCAAGAGAGAACATACGTGGTATCATCTTCACACAGTTTGCCATTGCCATTTGCAGCGTCTACAAACATAAGTGACGATTCTCCTTGGCCTCTTTACAACCAAATAAATAACACAGACCAAGTTAACCAAATTTCTGCACGGCAACTACTAACTTCTCTTCAGGGAATACTCAGTTACATCCAATCAGCTCTCCCCAGTTTGAGGAAAATTCTGTATTGACTGATAGGTCCATTTGCCATTCTCATGTGTCAGTAAATAACACAGAATTCGGAAACCAGACCTACAGCGTCGCAAGCAATAACGTTAGCATTAACAACTATCCTTGGTTAGAAACAGACGCGTCAAATAAGTCTACCCCATTATGGTGTAAACCATGCAATGGAGGTTGTCTCTCCCCAACTACAAGCTAATGATATACGACAAGGCAGAAGAACTACAGGAAACGACAACGGAGGAAGAGACTCATGGAGATCAGATGTCCTCCCACAGCCCTTCTTGTCTACTGACAGAGGGGTAAAGTTGCTTCCAGATTTATCCCTGATCCAACGCCAGGCGAAATCTACAGAAGGCGGCCCTCAAGAAAAACAACGACGCCCTGGACAACACAGACAGCGAAGGCAGCGTCTTCCTGATGGAGAGGAAAAGGAACAGCGTAAGAGGGAAATGGCGAAGGTCAGGTCGAGGGACCACATCAAGACAAAGAACAGCAAAAGTTGGCAATGGAAGCTCGGCTAGAAGAGGAAGAGAAGAAGAACCGTCACCTTCGACAAATGGAGAAAATTCTTGAAGAAATGGTGATCTCTTGCCGGGCAATTGAGGACCAATACGTAAAACTTAAGGTACATTAATGATATACCTCAAGTGGGACCAGGCGATACTTAAATTATGGGAAAATATGTCATATTTAATTTATATATTGGATTGTAAAATATGGAGATTATAATGTAAGTTATTTAAAATATAAGTACGCGCGTTTTTTTCTTGTGTAAACTTTTATTTCCTTTCCCTGATATTCCTATATCAAGCTGTAAATCAAGGTCTTAAAGGAGTCTTTGTCTATTTACATTTCTTTGGCTTAGATTATTGTTTCCCTGAGAAGAATAAAGACAATATACAGAGTATTTGGTTCCCCAATCAACCTCGGTCAAACGGGTATACAAATGGTAAATAAAAGAAACAAGAAGATATTATGCAGTTTATTTTGATATTCATATAAATGAGTGTAATCTGAATTTTTTTATCAATTTCTAAACAGTTGGTTTACGTATGAAAAACTTTCATATTCAATAAGTGTTTTTAGATTATTAAAAACTTCCAAATTATATATCAGTCCTGGATCAGTACTTCCTTAAGAACATAATTATCTGTCATTGTAATGTATATTCCTCTCTCTCTCTCCTCTTCTCTCTCTCATCTCCTCTCTCTCTTCCTCTCTCTCTCTTTATCACACATGGTCTCTTATTCTCTTTTATGTATGCATATATGTATGTATATATATATATTATATATATATATATATATATATATATATATAGTATATATATATATATATATATATATTTATATATTTATATATTTAGAGAGGAGAGAGAGAGAGATGAGAGAGAGAGAGAGGAGAGAGAGAGAGGAGAGAGAGAGATTTGTAGGAGTTAATATTAATGGGGAATACCTTAACAACTTAACCTTTGCAGATGACATAGTTGTGTTTAGTGAATCATGGGAGGAATTACAAAAGATGATAGAAAATTTGAATAACGAAAGCAGACATGCAGGTCTGAAAATGAACATGAGTAAAACTAAGATAATGTTCAATGAAAATGCTTGAGACAACAATTAAGGGTTATTGACGAATCTCTAGAGATTTTTAATTTATATATATACTTAGGACAGACGATAGGTGTTTCCCCAGGACATGAGACCGAAATTAAAAAGAAGGATAAGCATCGGAGGGAGAGCTTTTGGTAAAACAATGAGATTATGAAAAGTAAAATGCCACTTTCTTTAAAAAGAAGTGTATTTAATAAGATGGCCCTACCAGTAATTTTTGCATCAGACACATGGAGCCTAACTAAAGCCGTAGAACATAAGCTAGTTACAGCTCAAAGAGCTATGGAAAGAATGATGATGGAAATAACACTAAGAAACCGAAAAAGAGCAACATGGATACGGGGGGCAAACTTAAGTCGAAGATCTTCTAACATATAAGAAAGAGACATGGACATGGGCAGGATACATAAGGAGGACAGATAAATAGATGGACATAAGAATAACATAATGGGTCTGTAGAGATTCCAAAAGAAGCAGAAGGAAGAGAAGACGATGGATTGACGAGATACGAAAATTCGCGTGTATAAACTCTCTGCAAAGATAACTTAGCAACAGTTTTCTTCTTCTGTGCCTGTCTGCTGAAAGCAACTTAGCAACAGTTTTCTCTGTACCTGTCTGCTGAAGGCAAATTTACAACAGTTTCCTCTTTGTATTTGACTCTAGCCAACTTAGCGACAGTTTCCTCTCTGTACATGTCTGCTGAAAGCAACTTAACAACAGTTTACTCTTTGTATCTGACTGTGAAGGCAACTTAACAACAGTTTCCTCTTTGTATCTGACTGTGAAGGTAACTTAGCAACAGTTTCCTCTCTGTACATGTTTGCTGAAAGCAACTTAGCAAAAGTTTCCTATGTACCTGTCTGCTGAAGGCAACTCACCAACAGTTTCCTTATTGTATTTAACTGTAGGCAACTTAGCAACAGTTTCCTCTCTGTACACGTCAGCTGAAAGCAACTTAGCAACAGTTTCCTCTCTGTACACGTCAGCTGAAAGCAACTTAGCAACAGTTTCCTCTCTGTACCTGTCTGATGAAGGCAACTTACCAAAATTTTCCTCTCTGTACTCTTCTGCTAAGGCAACTTAACACCATTTTCCTCTCTGTACCTGTCTGTGAAAAGCAACTTAGCAACAGTTTTCTCTCTGTACCTGTCTGCTAAGACAACTTAGCAACATTTTCCTCTCTGTAGCAACATTCTCATCTCTGTACCTATCTGCTAAGACAAATTAGCAACATTTTCCTCTCTATACCTGTCTTCTAAGACAACTTAGCAACAGTTTCCTCTTTGTAATCTGTCTCTGAAGGCAACTTAGCGACAGTTTTTCTTCCAATAACAATGCTACGCAAAGTCTACTGACTGAATAGCGTTATCCTGCCCAAGCCACATCATATCCTGAATCCGTTTATCCAGTGACGCGAACTCTTTGACGATTATTTGTTACCCGTGGGCGTTGGGTGTCGTTGCCAAGACTACATTCCGCTCGGTTGAGGTGCAATTTGACGTATTCTGTTTATGAGAATTTGTTTTTAGTGTTTGACATAGTAAAAAAGGATATCTTCCTTGATTCCAAAATTTTAAAGAATGGTGTATGGTTTGAAGTGGGTTAATTTCTCTCTCTCTCTCTCTCTCTCTCTCTCTCCTCTCTCTCTCTCTCTCTCCTCTCTCTCTCTCTCTCTCTGTATAGATTAAATATCTTAGATAATTTTCTAAATATTGCAAGCTCCATAAGTGATAAATAGTGGCAAAGAAAAACAATAACAAAATAACTTCAAATAGAAAACGGAAGGGAGAGAATACTAGATCATTTTTTGTAGTTGAAATTTCTGCAATGTACTTTTATTCGTTATATTTTTATTATTATTATTAATATTAATATTATTATTATTATTATTGTTGTTATTATTGTCACAAGCTAAGCTACAACCCTAATTGGAAAAAACAGTTTCTTCTTGGTAATCTTATCTTTGTCCTGTCATTTCCTCTTCTTCTTCTTCTTCTTCTTCTTCTTTGTCTACATCTTTTCCCACTTCTATGTGGGGTCGTTGTTTCTGGCCAGCGTTCTCCATCTACCTTTGTCCCACACCTCATCACCGGTTAATCCCTTTGATCGAAGGTCATCTTTGATACAGTCCACCCACCTTCGCTTTGGTCTCCCTCTCCTTCTCGTTCCCTGTACCTCCATTTCCATCATTCTCCTCCTAATATACTGTTCATCTCTTCTCATGACATGACCGTACCACCTCAGTCTACTTTCTTGGATCTTATCTGATAGTTCTCTAACTCCTATGGTGCCCCTATTAACTCATTCCGTATCTTATCTCTTCTTGTCACCCCACACATCCATCTCAACATTCTCATCTCTGCTTAGCTCATAATAATATTGTTATTATTATTACGAGCTAAGCTACAACCCTAATTGAAAAAAACAGTTTGTTCTTGGCAATCATATCTTTGTCCTGTCATTTCCTCATTTTTTTGAATTAAGAATTTTCTTCTATTCCTTTGTATTCCTTTTATTTCAATTCATTATTACAGATCAATATACCTTAATTTTATTACTGAGAGAGAGAGAGAGAGAGAGAGAGAGAGAGAGAGGAGAGAGAGAGAGAGAGAGAGAGAGAGAGAGAGAGAGAGAGAGAGAGGTTCAAAATTGCAATTGATGTAAACCCTTCCGGACTATACATCCTTTGGGCTGTGTCTCCGTATTAATAGAGGAATTGTCTATTTCTTTTTCCTCAATCCTGATATTCACAGAAACCGAATTCTATAGACATAGCTATAGTCAATTCTTTTTAGGGTGGCAGATTTGCACCGACTCGCAGGGGTGCCCTTTTAGCTCGGAAAAGTTTCCTGATCGCTGATTGGTTGGACAAGATGGCTCTAACCAATCAGAGATCTGGAAACTTTTCCGTGCTTAAAGGGCACCGCTGCGAGTCAGTGCAAATGTGCCTCATTATAAAAAATTGGGTATAGTCATATTACACGTTATCATTGTGAATATAGACACACTCCAAAATCAAACCACTGTTCTCTAGTCTTGGATAATGCCATAGCCTCTGTACCATGGTCTACCACTGTCTTGGGTTAGAGTTCTCTGGCTTGAGGGTAAACTCGGGCACGCTATTCTATCTTATTTCCCTTCCTCTTGTTTTATGAAAGCTTTTATAGTTTATAAAGGAGATATTTATTTTAATGTTGTTACTGTTCATAAGATATTTATTTTTCTTTGTTTCCTTTCCTCACTGGGCTATTTTCCATGTTGGAGCCCCTGGGCTTATAGCATCCTGCTTTTCCAATTGAGGTTGTAGCTTAGCAATTAATAGTAATAATAATAATAATAATAATAATAATAATAATAATAATAATAATAATAATAATATTAATTGATACCACCTTCTTTTTGACTCACAACGTAAACAAACAACTGTAGACAATTTTCTTTTTATTATGAAAAACACATTTACAATCTTACAAGTTATACTCAATGTATATTCACATAAACATTTTTTTTTTACATATAATGTATTTACAATTGAAATTTTTACTATTTATCTAAATATGTTTTTAAATAAAAATATATATCTAGTCGTGAATACTTTTTTTAATAGGAGAAAAATTAAACGGATTCGGGATGTGTTGCATCCGGTGGCTGGTTGTTCATTATCTTTGCGTTGACGTATCGTTGCTGTGGCAAGGACACTTTGCCAGGTTGTCATTAGATGACAAATTAAAGGTTTCCTTAATTTCACGTCACGCCGTATGTTCTTGTTGAATACTTGATTTCTTAGCTTGTATGTTGGTTACTTCCCTCAAGTTAGCAAAAAAAGGTTCTTGTTGCAGTATTTAGTGAATTGGTAATGTTACACCATTAGGTATGTGTTTATGGTAGATCTAGCCCTGCTGATTATCGCCTATTTTCTATAATTCCCTTATTATCTAAAGTTGTTTTAACGTCTTTTGGCAAAAAGTCTAAATAGGTTTGGTGAATGTAATGAAATATTTCCTATTTTGTAATTTGGCTTTCGCAAAGGCCTTGAAGCATGTGATGCCCTTCTTACAACTTCCAATGTTGTACAGAAATCCCTTGATTATGGTTAGGAAGTTCTTATGATTAGCCTTAATTTTAGTGCTGCCTTTGACCGTGTTAATCATGATACCCTTGTGTTCAAAGTCAATCAGGTGGGAATAGGTGGATCTTTTCTTAGCATAATTTTTGAATTTTTAAGGAATAGATTGCAAAGAATTTTTGTTGATGGGCATTATAGTGAGTATAGGAATGTGATATCAGGATAATCAGGTGTTCCTCAGGGTTAGTGTTCTGGGTTCATCACTTTCCATACTATATACCCATGACATGTGGTTTGTCTTAGAAAAAGAAGCTCGTTGCATATGCAGATGATGCTACTCTCTTCACTTCCATTCAATCTCCCGAATGTAGATCTGGGGTTACTGAATCCCTCAATAGAGCTCTAGCTAAAATTGGTGCATGGCGCAAATTATGAGTTATGAAGTTGAACCCTAACAGAAATCAATGTATGACTGTAAGTAGCTGGAGGACAGTGGCTCCTCAACATCCGGATTGTGTGTGTGTATGTGATGCAATAGTAGTTGGAGACCTGAAAAACGTTTAGCAGAAACTAAGAATTAAGTTTGGTATATGAGCCTTTATGGTACAATATACTTCTTCTTCTTCTTCTTCTTCTTCTTCTTCTTCTTCTTCTTCTTCTCTCTCTCTCTCTCTCTCTCTCTCTCTCTCTCTCTCTCTCTCTCTCTCTCTCCTCTCTCTCTCTCTCTCTCTCTCTCTCTCTCCAGCGTGAATATGCCTGGTAATTCAAATGTTAAATAGAATACAACAGCTTATTAATGTATTGAGTTCTATGACAAACCTGGTAATACGTAAAAATAGCGAAGATGCAGAGTTTCGTATGTAATATCTATCTATTCATATATATATATATATATATATATATATATATATATATATATATATATATATATATATATATATAAAGAGAGATTAGTTCATAAAATTTTTAACTGGGCTCCACAAGGTGCTAGAAGAATTGGATGGCCCAGGCCTACATGGCTGAGGATTTTGAAGGGGGAAGTTGGAGAGATGATGAATGGAGAAGTGTTGATTTTAAAGCTCAAGATAGAGACGACTGGCGAAATGTAACAGAGGCCCTTTGTGTCAATAGGTGTAGGATATGATATATATATATATATATATATATATATATATATATATATATATATATATATATATATATATATATACTGTATATATATAATATATATATATATATATATATATATATATATATATATATATATATATATACTTCCATTGAGTTTTATTTAATACACAGACGGACAAACTGACACACAGACACATTTCTACTGAGAAATTATGTAATAAACGAATTTATTAATCCCTACTTAAATTATCTAATTGATTTTTCGTATAAAATTCCTTCATTATTATCATTGATTTTGAAAGTAATCTTTCTTATACTTATCCTTCTCTAGAAATTTCTAGTTTTAGGAAAGTTTGAAAAACAATTCTAGTTATCGAAAATATACAGATATTGATTTGTAGAATTTTTTTCATTGTACAGATTTTTTTTCTTTATTTCCAATATATACTTTAAGTGCCAGATAATTCTGGTTATAGTTTTATAAATTCAGTATTATTCCATCGATACCCTCATTTAGCTCTAATTAGGTTACGAATAAATCTTAGATAATTATGTACAACAGCAAATTGAAGAATTATTTTTACCTGTAAAAGTTGTTTAAAAAAAATACATTTTGATTTTAATGATCGACCATTTAAAACTGCAAGTCGTCATGCTATTTCTGATCTGCCGTGAAATGAAATTAAAAATAAATATTCAAGTTTTCATCATAAAATTAAAATTTGCTTTGGCATATGGATTTTCTTGCTTGTGAAACAGCCCCTGCGCCCCCCCCCCAAAAAAAAAAAAAAAAACTTGCAGCTATGCGAACAACAGAGAAAGGTTTCAAGGACAAGACCAAATGGCAACGAACATAAGACATATGATTCAGGTGGGAAGAAGCTAAGGGATGAAGCTGGAATTCTAAACATATTGATTCTAGTGAGTCATTAGCACATAAGACTAGAAGGCGTTGACTGGAATAATTTCATTGAAATCAAAGTGTTTTAAATTCCAGCATCAGATCAAGCCACTTATTGGTCCATAACTGCACTTACCTAACCACACGCAGCTAATCAGTTGAGTTGATTATATATATATATATATATATATATATATATATATATATATATATATATATATATATATATATATATATATATATATATTCTATCAATAAGATACACAGACAACTATTCGTGCATGTATATATGAATATAAACAATACGATTGCTGCATGAATAAATAAAATATATCTCAATTTCAGTTATTTATATTTCATTTATGAAGACGATAGAATTACTGCGCAGGCTGCTGTCTCTATAATGTACTAATAGACGGAAAATCTCGAAACCTAGGTGCTTTTCGTACTGTTTCATATTTCATACTAATGTTCTTTTGTTTGTTTTTTACATAAAAAAATAACCTTGTGCTGGATCACACTCTTATTCACGTGCATGGTCGAGTGATGTGGGATTTTCATTCCTAGTGCGATAACAGTACGTCTAAACGAGGCGTGTAACGTCCGCAGATTTAAAATGACGTGCGTTTATTTATTGATCTATTTGTTTGTTTGTCTGTGAGTAGAATTACGTCAAAACTTCCTGCCGGATTTGCAACAAATTTTAACAGCCGATAGGTATCATGCTCCGGAGGAACTCATTACATTTTTTAGGTGACCCGGATCAAGATTGCAATTTTGGTTATTATTGTTATAATTGAAAAGTAGATTCGTTCACGGTCAACATATGAAAAAGGGAAACCTTGGTCCGTAGACTTGAGTCAAGCATTGGCAATCTTCATTGGCGGCGGTCTGAAATCTCTGATCGCTCTTGTTATATACATACCTCAATATATATATATATATATATATATATATATATATATATATATATATATATATATATATGTGTGTGTGTGTGTGTGTGTTTGTGTGTATATATATGTATATATATACATATATATATATATATATATATATATATATATATATATATATATATATATATATATATATTCTATCAATAAGATACACAGACAAATATTCGTGCATGTATATATGAATATAAACAATACGATTGCTGCATGAATAGATACAATATATCTCAAATAAAACTATCAATATTCAATAACAACTAACAAATGCTTTTTAAACTCAGGTAAAACAGCGTGAAATATGCATTCCTTCCATTTGTAGCATTGGCAAGCAACTTCATCCAATGGATTTATCAACGAACAATTTTTTCAGTCACACTTAATCCTTCATCCAATTTCACGCCTCGTTAACATATGAGGATAAAATTATTAGAAACCATCTAATTTGAAGAGAACTCTACTTATATTCTTTCCGAAATCAATAATTTCTTTGAAAGGCAAGAAGATTAAAGGGTCGGATATGTATCACGGAAGATATCAAGTATATCGAGTGTCGCTTATTTGCGTTAATTCTCTATTTCCTCTCGTGATCCAACGCCATCTATCGAGTAGATGCCGAACCAATTCAGAACCTAAACCCTAACTCTGTCTATTCGCAATTAGGGATGACCTTGTAATGCCAGAGTATGCGTGAGACGGGACTGACGGCCGATGCCATCTCCGGTAATTACGCAGAATTATACGCCTTTACGACCGTCAATATATGCAGCGACAGAGAGCCTTTTCAAGACGCTGTTCCACCGTCAGACTAAACTTTTTAAAAGGTTTCACATCTTTGGACCCATCGCCCTCGGACTATCTCTTAGAGTTCTGCGAATCGTGCAGCTGAGAGGATATAAAAAAAAGAAGTAATTGCGTAAAACACGCCAATGTCTTGTTGCATTTTGCGTTGCCGGGTCCGGGAAAGGCTCTGAAGTGGATATTCCTCGTGTGGTTTAACAAAGGAAAGGGGCATTGAAAGAGCGTGCGACGTGATGGGGATTATGATAAGGAGAGGGTAATGTTTTCTTTTTATTTTTTTATTGGGGTCTTGAATTTAATCTTAACATTGGATCTAACGTCCGGAAGAGAATTTGAGTATCTTACATTGTTATACACTACAGGAATCTAGATATTTTATAAATTTTCTAGTCTTCAATAGATTTGTTATACAAGTACTTAAAACACACTCACACACACACACACACACTCTCTCTCTCTCTCTCTCTCTCTCTCTCTCTCTCTCTCTCTCTCTCTCTCAAACACACACACACATACATACATATACTTACATACATATATATATATATATATATATACAGTATATATATATATATATATATATATATATATATATATATATATATATATATATATATATGTGTGTGTGTGTGTGTGTGTGTGTGTGTGAATAGTATTTGTGCAGACAGGCAGTGAGTATAGTAACGCAAATTCCAAATACATAAAATACGCATGGAGATTACGGATATGATGATATTATATACACGGTGGATCGTGAAAGCATAGAACACCATGTTTTTTTTATAATCTCTCTCTCTCTCTCTCTCTCTCTCTCTCTCTCTCTCTCTCTATACACGCACTTTTCCTTTCATGGGGTGAAGTTACTATTTGAGGGCGGGCTGAAGACCTGAGGCAATCCTTGGACTTATCAAATTTGAGGGCGGGCCGAAGACCTGGAGCAATCCTTAGACCCATCAAATTTGAGGGTGGGCTGAAGACCAGGAGCAATCCTTAGACCCATCAAATTTGAGGGCGGGCTGAAGACCTGAGGCAATACTTGGATCCATCAAATTTGAGGGCGGGCTGAAGACCTGAGGCAATACTTGGATCCATCAAATTTGAGGGCGGGCTGAAGACCTGAGGCAATACTTGGATCCATCAAATTTGAGGGCGGGCTGAAGACCTGAGGCAATACTTGGATCCATCAAATTTGAGGGCGGGCTGAAGACCTGAGGCAATACTTGGATCCATCAAATTTGAGGGTGGGCTGAAGACCTGGAGCAATCCTTAGACCCATCAAATTTGAGGGTGGGCTGAAGACTTGAGGCAATACTTGGATCCATCAAATTTGAGCGCGGGCTGAAGACCTGGAGCAATCCTTAGACCCATCAAATTTGAGGGCGGGCTGAAGACCTGAGGCAATACTTGGATCCATCAAATTTGAGGGCGGGCTGAAGACTTGAGGCAATCCTTGGACCCATCAAATTTGTATGCGGGCTGAAGAACTGGAGCAATCCTTAGACCCATCAAATTTGAGGGCGGGCTGAAGACCTGAGGCAATACTTGGATCCATCAAATTTGAAGGTGGGCTGAAAACCTGGAGCAATCCTTGGACCCATCAAATTTGTATGCGGGCTGAAGACCTGAGGCAATCCTTGGACCCATCAAATTTGAGGGCGGACTGAAGACCTGGAGCAATCCTTGGACCCATCAAAATCGTATGCGGGCTGAAGACCTGGGGCAATCCTTGGACCCATCAAATTTGAGGGCGGGCTGAAGACCTGAGGTATTACTTGGACACATCAAATTTAAGGATGGTCTGAAGGCCTGGAGCAATCCTTGGACCCATAAAATTTGAGGGCAGTCTGAAGACCTGCAGCAATCCTTGAACCTATCAAATTTGAGGGTGGTCTCAAGACCTGGAGCAATCCTTGGACCCATCAAATTTGAGGGTGGGCTGAAGACCTGGAGCAATCCTTGGATCCATCAAATCTGAGGGCGGGCTGAAGACCTAAGGCAATCCTAGGTCCCATCAAATTTGAGGGCAGTCTGAAGACCTGCAGCAATCCTTGAACCTATCAAATTTGAGGGTGGTCTCAAGACCTGGAGCAATCCTTGGACCCATCAAATTTGAGGGTGGGCTGAAGACCTGGAGCAATCCTTGGACCCATCAAATCTGAGGGCGGGCT
Organism: Palaemon carinicauda; assembly: GCF_036898095.1. NCBI lineage: Eukaryota > Metazoa > Arthropoda > Malacostraca > Decapoda > Palaemonidae > Palaemon > Palaemon carinicauda. The sequence goes on along the minus strand of NC_090754.1, from coordinate 45,359,822 downwards.
GAAGACCTCAGGCAATCCTGGGGCCCATCAAATTTGAGGGTGGGCTGAAGACCTAAGGCAATCCTAGGTCCCATCAAATTTGAGGGCGGGCTGAAGACCTGAAGCAACCCTTGGACCCATCAAATTTGAGGGTGGTCTGAAGACCTTTAGCATTACTTAAACCCAACAAATTTGAGGGTGGTCTGAAGACCTTTAGCATTACTTAAACCCAACAAATTTGAGGGTGGGCTGAAGACATGGAGCAATCTTCGGACCCATCAGATTTGAGAGTGGGTTGAAGAAATCAGGCAATCCTTGGACCCACTAAATTTGAGGGCGGGCTGAAGACCTGAGGCAATCCTTTGACACACTAAATTTGAGGGCGGGCTTAAGACCTGAGGTAATCCTTGGACCCATCAAGCTTGAGGGCGGGCTGAAGAAATTCGTGGACCTATCAAGTTTGAGGGCGGGCTGAAGACCTGAGACACCCCTTGGACCCACTAAATTTGAGGGCAGGGTGAAGACCTGAGGCAATCCTGGCGCCCATCAAATTTGAGGGCGGGCTGAAGACCTGAGGCAATCCTTGGGCCCATCAAATTTTAGGGCAGGTTGAAGACCTGAGGCAATCCTTGGACCCATCAAATTTGAGTCCGCTTCCGGTGGATGCATTTTATATATATATATATATATATATATATATATATATATATATATATATATATATATATATATATATATATATATATATCCAGACACTTGCTCTTTATTATATAGGGGATATAAACGCTGTCGCAATTGTCGTTTTTTTAAATCAAAATAAAACATGAATGGCAAAACATATCAAGATAACACAAATCTGTTTCCTTTACAATGCATTTGAGATACGATTATAAAACGATACATCAAACCAGATAACACTTCAAAGGGCACCAAGAGTATTAACTTCAAGTAAAGATACAGTAATAAGCGGTCACAAGATACTATGAATACAGGGTCTCAAAGGCTGTAACTCATGCCATGCAGTTCTGCTGGGAGAAGAAAAAAAAATTAAATAAGAGGGCCTCAGGGGCAGGGGGAGGGCCCCAGGGGTGGGCTGAGGGTCCCAGGGGTGGGCTGAGGGTCCCAGGGACAGGGGCAGGGCATCAGGGGCGTGGGGAGGGTGCCAGGGGCGTGGGGAGGGCGCCAGTGGCGTGGGGAAGGCACCAGGGGCGTTGGAAGTCCTCTGCAATGGACCTGCTCGTGGGTACTCGGACAGTTCGTCGACGGACATTTAAGAAAATAGCTGTAAAACTTACGAATTGTACGCAATACGTTTTTAGCTACCGTATCACAGCCCATCTAAAAATCCTTCTGAAAACACTGTAAAACTTACATAGTGCAATGGGTCTTACTGGAAGTACTGTCTATTTAGGTTTTCATAGTCATCTGAGAACTTTCCTAACCTTTAATTAACGAATTATTGTATTTTTAGGAATTCTAGGCATGATATCGCATATAGACCCTTGTATTGTAATAAGTTTGCTCTTTTTTGAGTTTGGTCATAAGTCAACTAAATTTGGATTGTGACTGAAATTCGTAGTTAAAATACCCTACAGCAATCTACACGGTGCCGACCTTTTTCTTTTACTTTTTCTTTAATAATCCATATGGAGATAAATTGTGAGTGTCATAGCTTTCTCCCTTTGTACGAACCTAAATACTCTCAAAGTAGACGAAAAATTCTCCTAAGACGTCATCGGTTTCCTTGCGTAACAAAACCATCCATTCATCAAATACGTCTGATTACATCCTTTGAAACGAACGCTATGCTTTCCTACTCTCATTATACCAGGGTTGTGGTAACGTCCTTGCTTGGTGAGTGGTGATCGCCAGATTGGGGTTCAAGTCCCGCTCAAACTCGTTAGCTCCTTCGGTGGTCACTGCAATCTCATCATCCTTGTGAGCTAAGGATGGAATTTTTTGGGGGGTAGCCTATAGGTCTACCTGCTGAGTCATCAGCTGCCATTGCCTGACCCTCCCTGGTCCTAACTTGGGTGGAGAGGGGCTTGGGCACTGATAATATATGTACATATGGTCAGTCAGGCTGTAGGGCTTTGTCCTGCTTGTTAGGATAATATCACTGCCCTTCATGAGCTACCTTTAAACTTTAAACCAATATTAGAGGCCGCATACCGGATTTTTTCTCCAAAAGCATTGACCAAAATGAAATAAAAACATCTTGATAAATGGGAATATGAAAAAAAAAATCTACGCTCTTTATTGCTGTTTTTCCAAAATCAACTGTTATTGAAATAGGTTTCATTGCTCGCACTTATTATTAGATTTTATTGAAATTATTGTTATTATCAAGATTATTGAAATTATTACAATTATTATTATTATTATTATTATTATTATTATTATTATTATTTTTATTATTATTAAAATTATTAAAATTATTAAAATTATTAAAATTATTATCATTATTAGAATTGAAATTGTTACTATTATTATACAAATATTATTATACAGATATCGTATCATTATGTTCCTAGATTTTTTAACTTCGTGGGGCAACAATATGATTTTCTCCAAGGAGAGTATGTATGGTACCAAGGTCTATAGATATCCATAGACCATGTATGGTACACAGCTGATGATTGTCCATTGAACGTGCTGTCGCAAAACCGATGCATACTTCCTACCAATAAATCGATATTTGCCTATAGTCCATTTCTTTTAGCGATGCATATTTGTACAGACTCGCGGCGGTGCCCTTTTAGCTCGGAAAAGTTTCCTGATCGCTGATTGGTTAGAATTATCTCGTCCAACCAATCAGCGATCAGGAAACTTTTCCGAGCTAAAAGGGCACCGCCGCGAGTCGGTGCAAATATGCATCGCTAAAAGAAATGGACTATAGTTGTCATTAAAGCGATGTTTTCCTATTCGAATTAAACGAATCCTTCTCTTAACGAAACTCAGAGTTGATCTGCTATTTTGTTCCCATCTGTGAATTTCCTTTGTTTTCTAGTCATTTTGCTAAGACATTCTTCTTTGAGAAGAGAACTAGTTGTTGTTTGAGAAGAGAACTAGTTTTTTTTTTTAGAAGAGAACTTCATTCTTCTTTGAGAAGAGAACTAGTTGTTTGAGAAGAGAACTAGTTTCTTTTTTTTTAGAAGAGAACTAGTTTCTTTTTTTTAGAAGAGAACTAGTGGTTTTTTGAGAAAGAACTAGTTGTCTTTTAAAAAGAGAACTAGCTTTTTTTTTAAAAAAGAGAACAAGTGGTTTTTTAAAAGAGAACTATTTTTTTTTAGAAGAGAACTAGTTGTTTATTTTGAGAAGAGAACAAATTGTATTTTGAGAAAGAGTTAGTTGTCTTTTGAAAAGAGAACTAGTTTTTTTTAGAAGAGAACTAGTTCTCTTTTAAAAGAGAGCTAGTTGTTTTACAGAAGAGAACTAGTTGTTTTTTTTAAAAGAGAGCTAGTTTTTTTTAGAAGAGAACTAGCTGTTTTTTTGAGAAAGAATTAGTTGTCTTTTGAAAATAGAACTAGTTTTTTTTAGAAGAGAACTAGTTCTTTTTTAAAGAGAACTAGTTTTCCTTTTAGAAGAGAACTACTTGGTTTTTATTTTTGAGAAGAGAACTAGTTGTTTTTTGAAAAGAGAAGTAGTTTTTTTTTTTTGAGCAGAGAACTAATTGTTTTTTGAGAAAGAATTAGTTGTCTTTTGAAAATAGAACTAGTTTTTTTTTAGAAGAGAACTAGTTCTTTTTTAAAAGAGAACTAGTTGTTTTTTTTAGAAGAGAACTACTTGTTTTTTTTTGAGAAGAGAACTAGTTGTTTTTTGAAAAGAGAAGTAGTTTTTTTTTCAGAAGAGAACTAGTTGTTTTTTGAGAAAGAATTAGTTGTCTTTTGAAAATAGAACTAGTTTTTTTCTAGAATAGAACTAGTTCTTTTTTAAAAGAGAACTAGTTGATTTTTCTAGAAGAGAACTAGTTCTTTTTTAAAAGAGAACTAGTTGTTTTTTTAGAAGAGAACTACTTGGGTTTTTTTTTTCTTTTTTTTTTGAGAAGAGAACTAGTTGTTTTTTGAGAAAGAATTAGTTGTCTTTTGAAAATAGAACTAGTTTTTTTTCTAGAATAGAACTAGTTCTTTTTTTAAAAGAGAACTAGTTGCTTTTTTAGAAGAGATCTACTGTACTTTTTTTTTTATTTTGAAGAGAACTAGTTTTTTTTTTAGAAGAGAACTAGTTGTTTTTTCTAGAATAGAACTAGTTCTTTTTTAAAAGAGAACTAGTGGTTTTTTTTAGAAGAGAACTAGTTCTTTTTTAAAAGAGAACTAGTTGCTTTTTTAGAAGAGAACTACTTTACTTTTTTTTTTTTTTTTTTTTTTTTTTTTTTTTTTTTTTTTTTTTTTTTTGAAGAGAACTAGTTGTTTTTTTGAAAAGTGAACTAGTTTTTTTGAAAAGAGAACTAGTTGTTTTTTGAGAAAGAATTAGATGTCTTTTGAAAATAGAACTAGTTTTTTTTTTAGAAGAGAACTAGTTCTTCTTTTAAAAGATAACTAGTTGTTTTTTTTAGAAGAGATCTACTTGTTTTTTTCTATTTGAGAAGAGAACTAGTTGTTTTTTTGAAAAGAGAACTAGTGGTTTTTTGAGAAGAGAACTATTTTTCATTTTTAGAAGAGCACTAGTTGTTTTTTTTAGAAGAGAACTAGTTTTTTTTGGAAGAGAACAAGTTTTTTGAGAAGAGAACTAGGTGTTTTTTTTTTGGAGAAGAGAACTAGTTGTTTTTATTGGAAGAGAACGTTGTTTTTTGGGGAGAGAACAAGTTGTTTTTGGGACAGAGACTCAGTTGTTTATTTTAGAAGAGAACTAGTTGTTTTTTTAAAAGAGAACAAGTTTTTTGGGGGGAAGAGAATCAGATTTTTTTTGTGGGGGGAAGAAAACCAGTTGGATTTTGGGAAGAGAACCAGATTTTTTTTTTTTAAAGAGAACCAGTTTTTTTTTTTTTTTTTTTTTTAGAAGAGAACCAGTCTTTTTTTTAATAAGAACCAGTTTTTTTTTTTAGAAGAGAACCAGTCTTTTTTTAATAAGAACCAGTTTTTTTGGGAAGAGAATCAGTCTTTTTTTATAAAGAACCAGTTGTATTTTAGGAGAGAACCAGTTGCATTTTTTAAAAGAGACAATCTTTGAAGAAAACCAGTTGTTTTTTTTGGGGGGAAAGCGAACCAGTTGTCTTTTTTTTTTTTAGAAACGAACCAATTTTTTCAAGAAAACCATATTTTTTGGGGGGAAGAGAACCAGTTTTTATGGTAAGAGAGTCGGATTTTTGGGGAATAGAACCAGTTGTTGTTTTTAAAAGATAACTAATCTTTTGAAAGAGAAACATGTTTTTTTTGGGGGGAAGAGAACCAGTTTTTTTAAGAGAACCTGTTGTTTTTGGGGAAGAGAACCAGTTGTTTTCTGAGAATAGAACCAGTTGTTTTCTGAGAATAGAACCAGTAGTTTTTGGGGAAGAGAACCAGTTGTTTTCTGAGAATAGAACCAGTAGTTTTTGGGGAAGAGAACCAGTTGTTTTCTGAGAATAGAACCAGTAGTTTTTGGGGAAGAGAACCAGTTGTTTTCTGAGAATAGAACCAGTAGTTTTTGGGGAAGAGAACCAGTTGTTTTCTGAGAATAGAACCAGTAGTTTTTGGGGAAGAGAACCAATTGTTTCTAAGGGAAATTCCGATATGCAGCTCTGAGCTTTAGTAAAATTTAGCAGGTGACTAAGGTGTGTAAGATCAAGCTTGTGAAATAAAGGCTTCAGTGGAACGAGCGATATTGATAATTGTGTACACGAATTTCCTTTGTCTTCAGTACAACAGTTCTACTGACATCTGGTAAGTGAGAATGAGGCAGCGGACCACCTTGCACCTCTTAAGTCGCCCTCCATATCGTCCTCTTTCTTCGCATTTCCAATTGTTAATGTCATCTCTTATTTTGTTAACTGTATAAGCATAATCTAAGACTTCATGATGAAGTCTTATGGGATGAAACGAAAAATATTTTTTTTCTATTTTTTCTTACTCTGAACTGAGTTAGGTATATATATATATATATATATATATATATATATATATATATATATATATATATATATATATATATATATATTATATATTATATATCTATATATATATATATATATATATACACACACACATATATATATATATATATATATATATATATATATATATATATCTTTGTATGTGTGTATACATACATACACACACACACACACACACATATATATATATATATATATATATATATATATGTATGTATATATATATATGTATATATATATATATGTATATATATATATATATATATATATATATATATATATATATATATATATATATATATATATATATATATAATCTTAAGTGTTTAGGTGAGGTCGATAACATAAATACTTTCTTTATCTCAAAAATATGTCATGTGTAATGGGCAAATCCTGAGGACATACGGTAAATAACATTATAATCATGATAATTACTCGTAAGCTCCAACCTTCAAACTAAATGCATTTCTGTACATCTGGTAGTAAGGACGTCTTCACTCTTTACAAATTTATTTAAAATATCTTAGTAAACTAAATTCATTTCTTATTCAAGACTCTGGTATATTTTATAGACTCGTTTAACAAAACACTCGTTCGACGAAACAGTCATTTGACGAAAGATCACTTACGTGAATCGTCTCACGACGATATAAGGCTGATTCACACTGCGCCATCACGTAACGTCACCGATCCGTATGGTTGACGAAACGGTGACGTAATGAATAGTCAACCGTGCTATGTATTCACACTATTCATTACGTCACCTTCTTGTTCGACTAACGTTTTTCCCGTTGAGCAGAAATAGTGTGAATACATAGCACGGTTGACGAAACGGTGACATGATGAATAGTGTGAATACATAGTACGGTTGACGAAACGGTGACGTAATGAATAGTCAACCGTGATATGTATTCACACTATTCATTAGACGTAATGAATAGTCAACCGTGCTATGTATTCACACTATTCATTACGTCACCTTCTTCTTCGACTAAAGCTTTTCCCACTATGCAGGGTCACTATTTCTGCATAGCGGACAAAGCTTTAGTCGAAGAAGAAGGTGACGTAGTGAATAGTGTGAATACATAGCACAATTGACTATTCAATACGTCACCGTTCCGTCAAGATTTCTTCCATGTAAGTAAATAGACATACTCACACTAAACGGTTCGTCACCGTCACAGCACCATCACATCACGGCACCGTCACGGCACGGATTCTTTCCAAGAATATTGTGACGTGACGTGATGTGATGTGGCGTGACGGCGCAGTGTGAATCAGCCTATATCCGTTCCAAGAACTGTACGGCGGAGAAACGTCCGTCAACGAAGTCTTGGGCGATAGAACGTTCGTTTGCGAGTCATGATTGAGGTAGCAACGGACTCTGTGCTTCTATTGCAAGGACGGATAAGGAATAACGTTTTTTGTTGTTGTTGCTTTCTCAAACAAACACAATTACCCATTTCGTAGGTTGCTCATTATTCCTGACTTTTGTTTTTTTTATTTAACTGTGGTCGTTGTTTGCTTTTTTTTAAATAACATCCTGTCACTTCACTCCGGATTTTTTTTTTTTTTTTTTTTTTTACTGTGTTATTAAGATGTTATTACAGAATTTAAGAAACTATTAAATCTAATACATTCATTTGTTATTATATAAAAATGTTTCCAGTGACTTGTAGCATGTAATTGCCGTTATGTTATTTTATAGGCTCAATACTACACCGTATTCTAGAAGTTTTATTCCATCTGTGACCAAGTTGTGGAATGATCTTCCTAATCGAGTATTTGAATCAGTAGAACTTCTAAAGTTCAACCTTGCTGCAAATGTTTTTATGCTGAACAGGATGATAAGTCTTTTTATAGTTTATGTATATGTAATGTCTGTTTTAATGCTCTTAATGTTTTTTAAATATTATATTTTGATTGTTCATTAATTCTTATACAGTTTATTTATTTCCCTTTTTCTTTTCTCACTGCGCTGTTTATCCCTGTTGGAGCCCTTGAGCTTATAGCATCTTGCTTTTCCAACTAGGGTTATATCTTAGCTAATAATAATAATAATAATAATAATAATAATAATAATAATAATAATAATAATAATAATAATAATAATGAAGCCCTTGGGCTTATAAAATCTTGCTTTTCCAACTATTAGGCTTATAGAATCTTGCTTTTCCAACTGGGGTTATATCTTAACTAATAATAATAATAATAATAATAATAATAATAATAATAATAATAATAATAATAATAATAATAATAATAATAATAATAATGGAGCCCTTGGACTTATAACATCTTTCTTTTCCAACTAGGGTTATATCTTAGCCAATAATAATAATAATAATGATAATAATAATAATAATAATAATAATAATAATAATAATAATAATGAAGACTTTGGGCGTATAGCATCTTTCTTTTCCAACTAGGTTTGTATCTTAGCTAATAATAATAATAATAATAATAATAATAATAATAATAATAATAATAATAATAATAATAATAATGGAGTCGTTAGGCGTATAGCATCTTGCTTTTCCAACTAGAGTTGTATCTTATCTAATAATAATAATAATAATAATAATAATAATAATAATAATAATAATAATAATAATAATAATAATAATAAAGAAGACTTTGGGCTTATAGCATCTTTCTTTTCCAACTAGGTTTGTATCTTAGCTAATAAGAATAATAATAATAATAATAATAATGATAATAATAATAATAATAATAATAATGGAGCCCTTGGACTTATAGCCTCTTTCTTTTCCAGCTAGAGTTGTATCTTAGCTAATAATAATAATAATAATAATAATAATAATAATAATAATGGAGTCCTTGGGCGTATAGCATCTTGCTTTTCCAGCTAGAGTTGTATCTTAGCTAATAATAATAATAATAATAATAATAATAATAATAATAATAATAATGGAGCCCTTGGACTTATAGCATCTTGCTTTTCCAGCTAGAGTTGTATCTTAGCTAATAATAATAATAATAATAATAATAATAATAATAATAATAATAATAATAATAATAATGGAGCCCTTGGACTTATAGCATCTTGCTTTTCCAGCTAGAGTTGTATCTTAGCTAATAGTAATAATAATAATAATAATAATAATAATAATAATAATAATAATAATAATAATAATAATAATGGAGCCCTTGGACTTATAGCATCTTGCTTTTCCAACTAGGGTTGTATCTTAGCTAGTAACAATAATAATAATAATAATAATGGAGCCCTTGGACTTATAGCATCTTGCTTTTCCAACTAGGGTTATATCTTAGCTAATAATGATAATAATAATAATAATAATAATAATAATAATAATAATAATAATAATAATAATAATAATAATAATAATAATGAAGACTTTGGGCTTATAGCATCTTTCTTTTCCAACTAGGTTTGTATCTTAGCTAATAATAATAATAATAATAATAATAATAATAATAATAATAATAATAATAATAATAATAATAATGGAGCCCTTGGACTTATAGCCTCTTTCTTTTCCAGCTATGGTTATATCATAGCTAATAATAATAATAATAATAATAATAATAATAATAATAATAATAATAATAATAATAAAGAAGACTTTGGGCTTATAGCATCTTTCTTTTCCAACTAGGTTTGTATCTTAGCTAATAATAATAATAATAATAATAATAATAATAATAATAATAATAATAATAATAATGATAATGAAGTACTTGGGCCTATAGAATCTTGCTTTTCCAACTAGGGTTGTATCTTAGCTAGTAACAATAATAATAATAATAATAATGGAGCCCTTGGGCTTATAGCATATTTCTTTTCCAACTAGGGTTGTATCT
>NC_090754.1:45322403-45347403 GCF_036898095.1 Palaemon carinicauda | reverse complement strand
GATACAGACGACTGGCGAAATCTAACCGGGGCAATTTGCGTCAATAGGCGTAGGAGATGATGATGATGATTTATACATCTCTTTTCATAATTTTTACCCTATTCTAAGATTAGGTCAAACGCTTCTTTTCAATTTAAGCTCATTCTCCTAACTTAATTTTATTGCTTGTTTAGCTTCGTATCTGGGCTAGAAAAGGGCATGAGTGTGCCCATTCAGTCGGCACTTGCCCCCCCCCCCCCTTTTTTTTTTTTTTTTTTTTTTTTTTTTCTTCGAGTATTTTCGTCCTTTTAAAATCTTAATGAAATGGGTGGACTTCATCAATGTCTTCTTTGGCTAACTGACTTTCAAGTTAGCTACATTATGGTAGTCTATTGGAAACATCCCTGCCCGGCATTCTGCTGGACAGAGGTTCGAGACCCGCTCAAGCTGGGTAGTTTCTAGTAGTGCCTGCAAGCTTACTATCCTTATGAGCAAAGGTTGGGGGTTTTGGGGGAGTCAATAGGTCTACCTGCTGAGTCATCATCAGCCATTCCCTGGCCCTCCTTGGTCCTAGCTTGGGTGGAGAGGGGGCCTTGGTCGCTGATCATATGTATATATGGTCAGTCTCTAGGGCATTGTCCAGCTAAATAGGGCTAAGTCAGTGTCCCTTGGCTCTGCCATTCATGAGCGACCTTTTAAGAAAATTGAATTCATGACAAAGTATACATTTGTATGATAGATATTAATTCACTTGTAATCTCAACATTTGGCTTTTTGGTAATTTCTTATTGGGCGGGCAAATTCTCTCTCTCTCTCTCTCTCTCTCTCTCTCTCTCTCTCTCTCTCTCTCTCTCTCTCTCTCTCTCTCTCTCTCTCTCTGTGTTATATATGAAAATTTCCCGTAATGGTTCAGATTTTCCGTATCGGTTTTAACTTATTGGAAAGATGTTTCTTTCTCTCTCCATTCCCAATAAATGGAACTGTATTGTGTTTGATAATATATTATCTTTTTCCTGCTTTATACATGTTTTAATTGATTGGACTACACCATAGTTTTCTTGATTTGCATTGTATTTGTTTTTACTGATTTATACAAGGCACTAGAAGAGTTGGAAGACCCAGACTTACATGGATGGGGAGTATGAAACGTGATGTAGGCGGTGATGAATGGAGAAGTATTGATTTTAAAGTCCAAGATAGAGACGACTGGTGAAATGTAACCGAGGCCCTTTGCGTCAATACACGTAGGAGGAAATGATGATAATGATGATTTATACATTTCTTTTCATAATTTTTTTTAGGTCAAACGCTTCTTTTCAATTTAAGCCCATTCTCCTAACTTAACTGTATTGCTTTTTTTAGCTGCGTATCTGGGCTAGAAAAGGGCATGAGTGTGCCCATTCAATCGGTACGCCCCCCCCCCCCCCCGCTTTTTTTTTTTTTTCTTTTTTTTTTTTTTATCCATTTGAATTCTTAGAATGAAATGGGTGGACTTCATCAATGTCTTCTTTGGCTTACTAACTTCCAACTTAGCTACATTGTGGTAAGTCTATTGGAAATTTCCCTGACTAGCAATCTGCTGGACGGAGGTTCGAGACCCGGTCAAGCTGGATAGTTTCTAGTAATATCTGCAACCTCGCAATTCTGGTGAGTTAGGGAGGGGCGTTTGAGGGAGCCTATATATCAGCCTGCTGAGTCATCAGCAGCCATTACCTGGCCCTCCCTGGTCCTAGCTTGATGTAGAGTCCTTTATCTCTGACCATATGGTGGCCGAAGTGGTAACGTCCCTGTCTGGTGAACGCCAGTCCCGCTCAAACTCAATAGTTCCTTTGGTCGCTACAACCTCACCATCCGTGTGAGCTAAGGATGCTGGGTTTGGTGGGAGCCTATAGATCTATCTGCTGAGTCATCAGCAGCCATTGCCTTGCCCTCCTTGGTCCTAGCTTGGGTGGAGAGGGGGCTTGGTCGCTGATCATATGTATATATGGTCAGTCTCTAGGGCATTGTCCAGATAAATAGGGCTAAGTCACCGTCCCTTTCAACTGCCATTCATGAACGGCCTTTAAACCTTTAAAGCCTTTAATATTTGATCAGTCTCAAGGGTACTGTCCTGTCTCTGAGTACTATCCTGTCCCTTGCCTCTGCCATTCAGTAAGTGTTTGGATACGGGTAATTGAAGCTTGTATGGTCATCCCATACAGGACCCACTAAATCTCAATGGGTCTCCATGGCAACAGGCCCTCTGGCCCCTCTCACTCTCCTGTTGCGCAATCAGGTGGTTAGTAATAACATCCCCCTTTTTTTTTTATTTTTTTTTATGACGCTGCCCCTTTACATCATCCGGTCGCATACAATGGCCTCTTCAACCGAGCTGTTCTAGAGAACTGCCCGCTATTGTTGTAGATCTCTCACGAAAATTGCTTGGGTAAGCGACAGAATCGCTTATTTTTAAGTATACATTTGTTTGTTCGTGCATAGTTGCCAAAGATTTCCGTAATAAAACGCAAATACAGTTTGTTTATTTTTTTCATGTATTTACTTGTTCATGTATTTAAGATTCCGTAACAAAACACAAATGCTATTTGGAAAAGAAATCATTAAATAATTCCATAATGTAAACTTGAATTATCTAGTTAATCCTTCAAACCTAACTGTTAATTATACTTGTGTATATTTTTCCACTTATATTCTTATTAATTTATTTACATATTTATTTACTATATATGGAAAGGCGGATATTCATTCACATATGTAATTATAACAGTAATAAGATATCGAAAGATAAAAACGAAGATTAATTGATTGATTGATTTGGAGTTTTCTGGCCTTGCATCGAAGGCCATTGCCACCGATATCGTTTGTTAAAGAATAAAAGGAAAATCATTTTAAAACCATAAAAACGAATATAACATGAAAAACAAAGAAACATACAAACATCATCATAGAAGTCATTCCTGCATTAGCCAATCTGCACATACCATGTAACCACAGAATGCCGGGACTAATTCATGAAAGACGGTTGTTATGTGACAGGTGGGGCGGGGGGGGGAGGGGGTCCATATAACAGGGAGAAACATTACGTAACGGCCATTGCCGGATATATGCCCAGCTGTAAGATATCTTCAATGTTTACCAATAGGAATGCAATCATGATCTTCAATGTCTGAGTGCATGACAGGTACTAGATTCTTTTTGATGGATTTGTTTGTTGTTTACTTCTTTAATAACGGTTGACAATTTTGTTGTTGTTGTTTACCTCTTTGAAAAACGGTTGATAATCTTTTTGTTGTTGTTTACTTCTTTAAAAAACGGTTGATAATATTTTTGTTGTTGTTTACTTCTTTAAAAAAAGGTTGATAGTCATTGTGAATCCGTAGGGGTCTAGTGTCGTTAGTGTATACCACGTGGTGCACTGAGACATTACCATTTTTTCAACGTTCCTTCGACCGCCATGTGCACCTGTTTTATGTTCCCCTTTACATCCGCTATTATTATTATTATTATTATTATTATTATTATTATTATTATTATTATTGAGTTAAAAGTAATGGCTGCATCGGCAGAGTTTATTTTCTTAACCAATTTTTCTATTTTCCGGATAATTCTCTTCTCTAGAGCGCTGCAATCAGCCAGCAGACTTGAAAAATTGGGATGTTATAAGCTCAAGGGCTCCATCATGGAAAAATAGCCCAGTCAGGAAGGAAATCTGGAAATAAATAAACAACGAGAAGTAATGACCAATAAAGATAAAATATTTTAAAAACAGGAACAACACCAAAACAGATATTTCATATATAAACTATAAAAAGAGACTTGTGTGAAATTGTTCAACATAAAAACATTTGCTGCAAGTTGTGAAATTTATATTACCTGTGCACTTGGGAGTTGAACGGCCTCACGGGCCCCAGTGCCGTAATTCATAAATCTATTTTATCGTTTTATCTTGATCTTTTTTCAAGAATGCAAATTTCCATCAGTGCTTCCGTGCTTCCTTTCTCATATTTCCCGATAAACTAGCTGAACTTGTCTTCGTGAAATACCAGAATGTTGTCCATTATCAAACAAAGGTCGCTGCAACACCATTTTATATGAAATATTTATTTTAATGTTGTTGCTGTTAATAAAGGGTTTTATTTTAATTGTTTATTACCTCTCTTGTAGTTCGATTATTTTCTCATTTCCTTTCCTTATTTGGCCATTTTTCCCTGGTGGAGCCCTTGGGCTTTAAGCATCCTGCTTTTCCAACTAGGGTTGTAGCTTAGTTAGTAATAATAATAATAATAATAATAATAATAATAATAATAATAAAAATAAAAATGATGATAAAGTGTTTTGTTTTAATTGTTCATTGCTTCTCTTATAGTTTATTTATTTCCTTATTTCCTTTCCTCATTGGGCTATTTTTCCCTGGTGGAGCCCTTGGGCTTATAGCATCCTGCTTTTCCAGCGAGGATTGTGTCTTAGCTAATAATAATAATAATAATAATAATAATGATGATGTTCCATTTTAATTATTCATTACTTCTTTAGTAGTTTATTCATTTCCTTATTTCTTTCCTCACTGGGCTATTTTTACCTGTTGGAGCATCCTGCTTTTCCAACAGGGGTTGCAGCGTAGCTATTAATAATAATAATAATAATAATAATAATAATAAAGTGTTTAATTGTAATTGTTCATTACTTCTCTTTTAGTTTATTTCCTTTCCTCACTGGGCTATTTTTCCTTGGCGGAGCCCTTGGATTTCAAGCATCCTGCTTTTCCAACTAGGTTTGTAGCTTAGCAAGTATTAATAATAATAATAATAATAATAATAATAATAATAATAATAATAATAATAATAATAATAATAATGATAATAACAATAAAATATTTAATTGTAATTATTCATCCCTTCTCTTTTAGTTTATTTCCTTTCCTCACTGGGCTATTTTTCCCTGGTGGAGCCCTTGGACTTCAAGCATCCTGCTTTTCCAACTAGGGTTGTAGCTTAGCAAGTATTAATAATAATAATGATAATAATAATAATAATAATAATAATAATAATAAAGTGCTTAATTGTAATTGATCATTACTTCTCTTTTAGTTTATTTATTTCCTTTCCTCACTAGGCAATTTTTCCCTGGCGGAGCCCTTGGACTTCAAGATCCTGCTTTTCCAACTAGGGTTGTAGCTTAATAATAATAATAATAATAATAATAATGATAATAATAATAATAATAGTAATAAAGTGTTTAATTGTAATTGTTCATTACTTCTCTTTTAGTTTATTGATTTCCTTTCCTCACTGGGCTATTTTTCCCTGGCGGAGCCCTTGGACTTCAAGATCCTGCTTTTCCAACTAGGGTTGTAGCTTAGCAAGTAATAATAATAATAATAATAATAATAATAATAATAATAATAATAATAATAATGGAAGCGTTCACATTGGTGCTCCGGTCCGCCTTCTCTTCAGTTTCGCTCTGGTTACGTTTCCTTCAAAAGATATTTTGACTGGAGCAGACCGGATTGGATCGTGACTGGAGCACCAGTGTTTAGACATTTCCCGAGGTTCTACTCCACTTGAATCGAGCTTCCTCCTGCTTTCATGAAAGCAAGTAGTGTTAATTTTTATCCTATGAAAGGATGAATAATGATAAAAAGTCAAAGTGGGATCATGTTAAAGACAAGTAAATCGTTAAAAAAAAACGTTTTTATTTATCATTAAGTTAAGACAATATACATACAGGTAGCATAAACATAAGCACAAACTAAGCTAAATTAATCTACAAAATTGACTGATTGAAATGTTGAAAGAAATAGTGAAAAGCAAACTAGTACTATACGACCTGACTTCGCTGTATTATAGTGATAATCAAGGTCTATAGAATAGGCTACTATAGACCTTGGTGATGATGTGGGGAAAAGATGAGGCTGGTTGGAAGTAATCTGGCACCTGGGTTGCGAAGTCAAGAAATTCTATATTAGTCTGGTTTTGGGGGATGGTGACGATTTCCCGGACTGGGGTTCTATAGTCAATTCTTTTTAACGAGGCAGATTTGCATGCCAGGGTGCCCTTTTAGCTCGGAAAAGTTTCCTGCTAGCTGATTGGTTGGACAAGATAATTCTAACCAAGCAGCGACCAGGAAACTTTTCCGAGCCAAAAGAGCACCTCTGCGAGTCGGTGCAAATGCGCCTCATTAAAAGAAATTGACTCTAGTCTCGCTCAAGCTCGATAGTTTCTTGTAGTATCGGTTATCTCACCATCCTTGTGAGCTAAGGAGAGGGGTTTGGGAGAGCCTTTAATTCTAACTCCTGAGTCTTCAGCAGCCATTGTCTGGCCTTCCTTGGTCCAAGCTAGGGTGGAGAGGAAGCTTGGACGCTGTTCATATGTATTAACATATGGTCATTCTTATGTTAATTGTCCTGCTAGCTAGGGCATTGTCCCTTACGTCTGCCATTCATGAGTGGCCTTTAAACCTTTAAAGTAGCCGAAAATTTACTAAATGTGCCCTGTCAATTATACTCCTTTTTTTTTTTTTTAATGAGCCGCATTTGCACTGACTCGCAGCCGTTGCCCTTTTAGCTCGGAAAAGTTTCCTGCTAGCTGATTGGCTGGACAAGATAATTCTAACCAATCAGCTAGTAGGAAAATTTTCCGAGCTAAAAGGGCACCGCTACAAGGCAGTGCAAATGGGCGTTATTGAAAAAAAAATTGAGTACAGTAGATTGTTCTGGTAAGTTTAGTATTTTCACCCTTTAATTCTTAATATATATTACCCGTTAAATTAATCAAAATTATCGTAGATGATTTAAGAAATTGTTTTGAATATATCTCAAGGAATTCCTTTTTTATGCCTTTCTCTTAAAGACAGCCTTATCTGGACTTGGGATGTTTTGGTCGAACTATTCTCTCTCATTTAAAAGATGTAATCCTTTTTAACATTTATTTGTTTTATCTTTCATTTTACTTAATCACAAAATATTTAGTCAACATGTCTCTTTGACATCCTGAGAATATAGATAATTTACATTTCCAAAGTGTCAAAATCACCTTAGATTCTTTCAAAAGTTCAAACTTGCAGCAAATGCTTTCATGTTGAACAGGCTGACATAAGTCTTTTTAGTTTATATATGAAATATCTTTTTTTATGTTTCTGTCTTTGAAATATTTTATCTTAATTGTTTATCATTTCTCATATCATTTATTTATTTCCTTGTTTCCTTTCCTCGCTGGGCATTTTTTTCATTTTAATTTCTCATGTCGTTTATTTATTTCCTTGTTCCCTTTCCTCACTAGGCTCTTTTTTTCATTTTAATTTCTCGTGTCGTTTATTTATTTCCTTGTTTCCTCTCCTCACTGTGCTATTTTTCCGTGTTGGAGCCCTTGGGCTTATTGCATCCTGCTTTTCCAACTAGGTTGTAGCTTAGCTAATAATAATAATAATAATAATAATAATAATAATAATAATAATAATAATAATAATAATAATAATAATAATAATAATAATAATAATAAATAGGTAAGACCAACTGCCTTATGGTTGATCTTTACGGATCACCAGAGGCAATGAAAACATATTAAAGAGATAATTATATAAAAATATCTTTTCCCTGCAGTGGTGACTGGAGCACTGTTTGCCAACACACATTTTCTAAGGAATTTCTCGGAATATCTCGAAATTTCTCGAAACATCTCGCGAGCCGACGTCTTAATTATCGTGGCGTCGGGTATTTTGTAGTCAAGGGCGTATGAACCACGTTTTAAGTCGCTCATTGCTTTTAGCAAGTTTTCTCGTTTAGAGAGAGAGAGAGAGAGAGAGAGAGAGAGAGAGAGAGAGAGAGAGAGAGAGATTTTGTCTCTCGCCTCATCTGAATATGTATGAAGATCCACGCTATCGTAATGGCAGTTCTTGAAGCAAAAGTTTGAAAAACCCCATTAAGATTTTATGGTAGTGTTTTACAAGGGTCCATCAAAGTAGTTTGCATGCAGCTGAATGTTTAAGAAAGTCTGGCTGGTAATGACTCGTCAGGTCGTTTCTCTCTCTCTCTCTCTCTCTCTCTCTCTCTCTCTCTCTCTCTCTCTCTCTCTCTCTCTCTCTCTCTCTCTCTCTCTCTCAGTGATCTTTACGTTTTTCAGTCGAAGAGATCAGTGTCTGATCCCTAAACTGGCTGATGAAAGAAATCAACAACAAATGCAGGACAAAGGCATAAGACATGTCTTTAATTATGTCTGGGGTTTTCATCATCACGCTGGTCATTGCAGATCGGTGATGGTACAGTTGGCCTCATTAAATCAGGTACGCTGCACGGGAGACTAAGGAGACAACAGTGTACCGGAATCAATGAAGCCAACTGTATGAGCGTTCACAGCAAAGCAACCTAGTATGGGTGTTTTGACAAGTACAGTTTTGCTGAGGTACTCTCACTCAAAAAAAGGCTACGTATATATTTACTTAGAAATACAGCTCGCCTCTAAACCTTGTGGTGGCCTATTGGAAGTGTCCTTGCCTAGGGTTCGAATCCCACTCAAGCCTGATAGTTTCTTGTAGGGTCTACAACCTGACCATCCTTGTGAGATGAGGATGTGGGTAATGAGGGAGCCTAAAGGTCTATCTGCTAAGTTATTAGCAGCCATTGCCTGGCCCTCCCTGGTCCTAGCCTGGGTGGGGATGAGGCTTGGGCGCTGACCAATTGTATATATGGTTAGTCTCTAGGTTATTGTCCTGCTAGCCCTTAAGCCGGCCCTTTAAATATTACTTAATTTAAAAAAAAATAATTAGTAGAATTGTAAACAGAAGCTTCTTCATTGTATTTTATTGTAAATGATAAGACAACTTACGTCTCAATTTGCCTCTGGAATCTCTTCCCTATTACCTCCACGCTAGTCGCCTCCGGTGTGGATGATTCCTATGGGTTTCGCCCTGACCAAAGGGCTCATCAGGTGGGTTTCGCCTACTTCCATGTTTGCAGGCTTGGTTCCCACTACCCTCTTTCTTTCTTTTTTTTTTTCAGCTTCTCCTGCTCCTTCTCCTCCAACTCTTAGCTGCTGCTGCAGTTTTATTTTATTTCCTTTTTATTATTTTTTTTTTGTTGCAGCTTCTCCTGCTCCTTCTCCTCCAACTCTAAGCTGCTGCTGCAGTTTTATTCTATTTTTTATTTAATTTTTTTTTTTTTGCAGCTTCTCCTGCTCCTTCTCCTCCAACTCTATGCTGCTGCTGCAGTTTTATTTTATTATTTTTTATTTAATTTTTTTTTTTGCAGCTTCTCCTGCTCCTTCTCCTCCAACTCTATGCTGCTGCTGCTGTTTTATTTTATTTCCTTTTTATTATTTTTTTTTTGTTGCAGCTTCTCCTGCTCCTTCTCCTCCAACTCTATGCTGCTGCTGCTGTTTTATTTTATTTCCTTTTTATTATTTTTTTTTGTTGCAGCTTCTCCTGCTCCTTCTCCTCCAACTCTAAGCTGCTGCTGCAGTTTTATTCTATTTTTTATTTATTTTTTTTTTTTTTTGCAGCTTCTCCTGCTCCTTCTCCTCCAACTCTATGCTGCTGCTGCAGTTTTATTTTATTATTTTTTATTTAATTTTTTTTTTTGCAGCTTCTCCTGCTCCTTCTCCTCCAACTCTATGCTGCTGCTGCTGTTTTATTTTATTTCCTTTTTATTATTTTTTTTTTGTTGCAGCTTCTCCTGCTCCTTCTCCTCCAACTCTATGCTGCTGCTGCAGTTTTATTTTATTTCCTTTTTATTATTTTTTTTTTGTTGCAGCTTCTCCTGCTCCTTCTCCTCCAACTCTATGCTGCTGCTGCAGTTTTATTTTATTTCCTTTTTATTATTTTTTTTTTTGTTGCAGCTTCTCCTGCTCCTTCTCCTCCAACTCTTAGCTGCTGCTGCAGTTTTATTTTATTTCCTTTTTATTATTTTTTTTTTGTTGCAGCTTCTCCTGCTCCTTCTCCTCCAACTCTATGCTGCTGCTGCAGTTTTATTTTATTTCCTTTTTATTATTTTTTTTTTGTTGCAGCTTCTCCTGCTCCTTCTCCTCCAACTCTAAGCTGCTGCTGCAGTTTTATTTTATTATTTTTTATTTAATTTTTTTTTTTTTGCAGCTTCTCCTGCTCCTTCTCCTCCAACTCTATGCTGCTGCTGCAGTTTTATTTTATTATTTTTTATTTAATTTTTTTTTTTGCAGCTTCTCCTGCTCCTTCTCCTCCAACTCTAAGCTGCTGCTGCAGTTTTATTTTATTATTTTCTATTTAATTTTTTTTTTTGCAGCTTCTCCTGCTCCTTCTCCTCCAACTCTATGCTGCTGCTGCAGTTTTATTTTATTATTTTTTATTTAATTTTTTTTTTGCAGCTTCTCCTGCTCCTTCTCCTCCAACTCTAAGCTGCTGCTGCAGTTTTATTTTATTATTTTTTATTTAATTTTTTTTTGCAGCTTCTCCTGCTCCTTCTCCTCCAACTCTATGCTGCTGCTGCAGTTTTATTTTATTATTTTTTATTTAATTTTTTTTTTTTGCAGCTTCTCCTGCTCCTTCTCCTCCAGCTCTAAGCTGCTGCTGCAGTTTTATTTTATTATTTTTTATTTAATTTTTTTTTTGCAGCTTCTCCTGCTCCTTCTCCTCCAACTCTATGCTGCTGCTGCAGTTTTATTTTATTATTTTTTATTTAATTTTTTTTTTGCAGCTTCTCCTGCTCCTTCTCCTCCAACTCTATGCTGCTGCTGCAGTTTTATTTTATTATTTTTTATTTCATTTTTTTTTTTTTTGCAGCTTCTCCTGCTCCTTCTCCTCCAGCTCTAAGCTGCTGCTGCAGTTTTATTTTATTATTTTTTATTTCATTTTTTTTTTTTTTGCAGCTTCTCCTGCTCCTTCTCCTCCAACTGTGGCGATGAAACCAAGTTTCATTATCAGGCCACGGGGTTAAGTCAAGCATCTCTATTAGGCCAGGCGGTTGAGCCAAGCATCATTATCAGGCCAGGCGGTTAAGCCAAGCATCTCTATTAAGCCAGGCGGTTAAGCCAAGCATCATTATCAGGCCAGGCGGTTAAGCCAAGCATCTTCATTAGGCCAGGCGGTTGAGCCAAGCATCATTATCAGGCCAGGCGGTTAAGCCAAGCATCTCTATTAGGCCAGGCGGTTGAGCCAAGCATCATTATCAGGCCAGGCGGTTAAGCCAAGCATCTCTATTAGGCCAGGCGGTTAAGCCAAGCATCATTATCAGGCCAGGCGGTTAAGCCAAGCATCTTCATTAGGCCAGGCGGTTGAGCCAAGCATCATTATCAGGCCAGGCGGTTAAGCTAAGCATCTCTATTAGGCCAGGCGGTTGAGCCAAGCATCATTATCAGGCCAGGCGGTTAAGCCAAGCATCTCTATTAGGCCAGGCGGTTAAGCCAAGCATCATTATCAGGCTAGGCAGTTAAGCCAAGCATCTCTATTAGGCCAGGCGGTTAAGCCAAGCATCATTATCAGGCCAGGCGGTTAGGCCAAGCATCTCTATTAGGCCAGGTGGTTAAGCCAAGCGTCATTATGAGGCCAGGTGCTTAAATCAAGCATCATTATCAGGCCAGGCGGTTAAGCCAAGCATCTCTATTAGGACAGGCGGTTAAGCCAAGCGTCATTATCAGGCCAGGCAGTTAAGCCAAGCATCTCTATTAGGCCAGGCGGTTAAGCCAAGCGTCATTATCAGGCCAGGTGGTTAAGCCAAGCATTATTATCAGGCCAGGCAGTTAAGCCAAGCGTCATTATCAGGCCGGGCAGTGAAGCCAAGCGTCATTATCAGGCCAGGCGGTTAAGCCAAGCATCTCTATTAGGCCAGGCGGTTAAGCCAAGCTTTATTATCAGGCAGACGGTTAAGCCAAGCATCATTATCAGGCCAGGCGGTTAAGCCAAGCATCTCTATTAGGCCAGGCGGTTAAGCCAAGCATTATTATCAGGCCAGGCGGTTAAGCCAAGCGTCATTATCAGGCCGGGCGGTGAAGCCAAGCGTCATTATCAGGCCAGGCGGTTAAGCCAAGCATCTCTATTAGGCCAGGGGGTTAAGCCAAGCATTATTATCAGGCCAGGCGGTTAAGCCAAGCGTCATTATCAGGCCAGGCGGTGAAGCCAAGCGTCATTATCAGGCCGGGCAGTGAAGCCAAGCGTTATCATCAGGCTGGGCGGTGAAGCCAAGCGTCATTATCAGGCCGGGCAGTGAAGCCAAGCGTCATCATCAGGCCGGACGGTGAAGCCAAGCGTCATTATCAGGCCGGGCAGTGAAGCCAAGCGTCATTATCAGTCCAGGCGGTTAAGCCAAGCATCTCTATTAGGCCAGGTGGTTAAGCCAAGCATCACTTCCAGGCCAGGCGGTTAAGCCAAGCATCTCTATTAGGCCAGGCGGTTAAGCCAAGCATTATTATCAGGCCAGGCGGTTAAGCCAAGCGTCATTATCAGGCCGAGCGGTGAAGCCAAGCGTCATTATCAGGCCAAGCGGTTAAGCCAAGTATCTCTATTAGGCCAGGCGGTCAAGCCAAGCATTATTATCAGGCCAGGCGGTTAAGCCAAGCGTCATTATCAGGCCGGGCGGTGAAGCCAAGCATCTCTATTAGGCCAGGCTGTTAAGCCAAGCATTATTATCAGGCCAGGCGATTAAGCCAAGCGTCAGTATCAGGCCGGGCGGTGAAGCCAAGCTTCATTATCAGGCCAGGCGGTTAAGCCAAGTATCTCTATTAGGCCAGGCGGTTAAGCCAAGCGTCATTATCAGGCCGGACAGTGAAGCCAAGCGTCATTATCAGGCCGGGCAGTGAAGCCAAGCGTCATTATCAGGCCAGGTGGTTAAGCCAAGCATCTCTATTAGGCCAGGCAGTTAAGCCAAGCATCATTATCAGGCCAGGCGGTTAAGCCAAGCATCTCTATTAGGCCAGGCGGTTAAGCCAAGCATTATTATCAGGCCAGGCGGTTAAGCCAAGCGTCATTATCAGGCCGGGCGGTGAAGCCAAGCGTCATTATCAGGCCGGGCGTTGAAGCCAATTGTCATTATCAGGCCGGGCAGTGAAGCCAAGCGTCATTATCAGGCAGGGCAGTGAAGCCAAACGTCATTATCAGGCCGGGCAGTGAAGCCAAGCGTCATTATCAGGCCGGGCGGTGAAGCCAAGCGTCATTATCAGGCCGGGCGTTGAAGCCAAGCGTCATTATCAGGCCAGGCGGTTAAGCCAAGCATCTCCATTAGGCCAGGCGGTTAAGCCAAGCATTATTATCAGGCCAGGCAGTTAAGCCAAGCGTCATTATCAGGCTGGGCGGTGAATCCAAGCGTCATTATCAAGCCGGGCAGTGAAGCCAAGCGTCATTATCAGGCCGGGCAGTGAAGCCAAGCATTATTATCAGGCCAGGTGGTTAAGCCAAGCATCTCAGTTAGGCCAGGCGGTTAAGCCAAGCATCTCTGTTAGGCCAGGCGGTTAAGCCAAGCATCTCTGTTAGGCCAGGCGGTTAAGCCAAGCATCTCTGTTAGGCCAGGCGGTTAAGCCAAGCGTTATTTTCAGGCCGGGCGTTGAAGCCAAGCGTCATTATCAGGCCGGGCGTTGAAGCCAAGCGTCATTATCAGGCCAGGCGGTTAAGCCAAGCATCTCCATTAGGCCAGGCGGTTAAGCCAAGCATTATTATCAGGCCAGGCAGTTAAGCCAAGCGTCATTATCAGGCTGGGCGGTGAATCCAAGCGTCATTATCAAGCCGGGCAGTGAAGCCAAGCATTATTATCAGGCCAGGCGGTTAAGCCAAGCATCTCTGTTAGGCCAGGCGGTTAAGCCAAGCATCTCTGTTAGGCCAGGCGGTTAAGCCAAGCGTTATTTTCAGGCCAGGCGGTTAAGCCAAGCATTATTATCAGGCCAGGCGGTTAAGCCAAGCGTCATTATCAGGCCAGGCGGTTAAGCAAAGCATCTCTATTAGGCCAGGCGGTTAAGCCAAGCGTCATTTTCAGGCCAGGCGGTTAAGCCAAGCATCTCTATTAGGCCAGGCGGTTAAGCCAAGTATCATTATCAGGCCAGGCGGTTAAGCCAAGCATCTCTGTTAGGCCAGGCGGTCAAGCCAAGCATCATTTTCAGGCCAGACGGTTAAGCCAAGCATCTCTGTTAGGCCAGGCGGTTAAGCCAAGCGTCATTTTCAGGCCAGGCGGTTAAGCCAAGCATCTCTATTAGGCCAGGCGGTTAAGCCAAGCATTATTATCAGGCCAGGCGGTTAAGCCAAGCATCTCTGTTAGGCCAGGCGGTTAAGCCAAGCATTATTATCAGGCCAGGCAGTTAAGCCAAGCGTCATTATTAGGCCGGGCGGTGAAGCCAAGCCTCATTATCAGGCCAGGCGGTTAAGCCAAGCATCTTTATCAGTCCGGGCGGTGAAGCCAAGCGTCATTATCAGGCCGGGCGGTGAAGCCAAGCGTCATTATCAGGCCGGGCAGTGAAGCCAAGCGTCAATATCTTGTCTCTTTCCTTTGAAACTTTCCTATTCCTATTTTATTCCTAAATCAAATCTATATATAATTATTTTTCCCTTAAGCCTGAAATGAATAATCTATATATAATTATTTTTCCTTAAGCCTAAAAAATAAAAAAAAATAATCTAAAAAAAATTAAATAAAAAAGGTACTATTCCTTTCAAATAATTGAACAAAAATATATTCCTTTTTAAAAAAATAATCATTCCTTTTTAAAAATAAAATTTAGAAAATAAATCATAAAAAAAAGAAAATATTCCTTTCACCCAACTGAAAAAATATATTTCAAAAAATAATATTCCTTTAGAAAAAAAATAAAAAGACAACACCATCAGGAGCCATTTGTTGAACACCTCTCCAGGCTGACCTCCCTCGAAGAGAGGCAGCTTCTCTCCCCAGCTGAACTATCTTGGGCCAACCTATAAGTACAAGAATGCGTCCCAGAAGAATCCCAGCTTCATCCCTCTGTAGAGCCGGTCTTCTAGATTATTCCCCCAGAACCACCCGAAGGTTGGTATCCAAAAGAATAGATCTAGATATCCGACCATTTGTACACATGACAAACGTCTTGTACTTGTTCACCAAGGTACATAGCATACTGGAATCTGCCAGGTTTCTGCCTTCTGCATCACCAGTCCTCCAGGTTATTGCAAGCATCGTTCAATTAGGAGAGTTAAGCATTGCGTCCCTCAAGCCGGTCGGTCCTTCCTCTTTTACCAAATTCGTCAAATGGAATCAATTCACCATCTTGATTTTCTGATTCCTTATCCTGGTTTGAAGCGTCCAAGAAATGTTCCTTCAAGGTCATCTTGATTTTTTTTTTCAGCTGCTTCTTCTCCTCCTTTTCCTCCTCCTGTAAGCTGCTTTTTTTTTTTTTTTTTTTTTTTTTTTTTTTTTTTTTTTTTGTAGCTGCTCCTTTTCCTCCTCCTCCTCCTCCTCCTCCTCTGAGCTGCTGGTTTTTATTTATTATTATTATTTTTTTTAATTTTCTGTTTTGTTCACATTCATTTGCTGATCCATTTAATTACCGGTAAGACTTCTCAGAAGCCATTGGATATGATCAGCTGCTACTTGAACCTGTCCAATGCTACCACTTATGGTGATTAAATTGCTGCATTCGTGCCTTCGTGGCATATCTATGGAGCTGACGCCACTCTGCCGGGTGATTTCCTTCAGCGTTCTTCCTTCTACTCCATATATGGCTCTGTGGAACTTCCTTGGGACATCTAAGTGGACACTCACGTGCCCTTTTAGGTTATTGTCCCTTGTGGTTTCAGCTCCAACCTTCGCACCTTGGAAGGTGATATAAGATGAGAAGACCCTTTTGGGCTGGTCAGGTTCCAGGTCAAAGACAATCGGTTTGCGAGAAGTTTTTTTCTCTACAATCTTCTTCTTCTCCTCCTCCTTTTCCTGCTCCTCCTCCTGCTGCTCCTCCTCCTCCTTCTCCTGCTCCTCCTCCTCCTCCTTCTCCTGCTCCTCCTCCTCCTGCTGCTCCTCCTCTTCACTGAGAGAAATTTCCTTTTGGACCTTCTGCTTTTCCTGGTGGTCGTCGTCTGGGAGAGCCCCTTTTGAGGCTAGTAGCCAGCTTAACAGCTGACCCACACCAGATGGCCCTCCAACGACCTCCTTCTCATCCTTATGTCCGTTGGCATCCACGTCCTCTGTAGCCTTAACCACTTTGTTTTCTGCTTTATTGACGCCATTCTTTTGGACATCTTCCTTCTGATCATTCTTCTTAACATCCATCTCGTTCGAGATTTCTAAACTTGGCCTGTTAAGTCTAACTTTCCTCGTTGTAGGTCTGTTTTCTTTCTTCTTATCTCTCCTTTCAAGTTCCTCCTTGAGTGAAGAGGTGATCTCATTTTCCGCAAGCAGCTTGTCTTTCAGAACAACATTTTCTTTAGTGATTTGGACGATCCTGTCCTCTGCCAGTCTCTCGCTAGAATTTAAATGGCAGATATGTTCCTTGAGACTATCTCTCTCCTTGGCTATGGAAGCCATACTCTCCCTTAGTTCGCACATCTCTTCTAGAGCCTTAAACAGCTCATATTTTATCCTACAGGCTTCTTTCTTGGTGTCTTTTAAGTCATTTACTTTATTTGAATTTTCTTCCTTAAGACCTTTTACCTCCTCTAAGAGGCAGTTGTACTTTCCATTCCTTACTAAATCATTGATTCTAGCCTCACTCAGGCTCTTCTCCAGCCTCTTTTTCTGTGTTTTCATCTCTTCCAGTTTCTCAATCTTTTCTTTTATTACACAATGCAACCAATGAATACAGGAAATTTTTTCATCCTCAACTCTTGTTAGTTTCTCAGTCATTTCAAGATTTATTTCTTCCATCTCACTAAATCTATTTAGATATTGTCCGATTAAAGTATCCTTATTAGATAATTCTTCTTTTAGTAGATCGTTGGTTTTCTGAAGATCTTGCAACTGAATCGAGAATTTTTCAATCTCGATTTCTTTTTCCTTCTGAAGAGTTTTGGTTCTGTTGGAGAGACCTAGAGTCTCTACTTTCAGTTCCTCTATTTCCTCCTCAAGTTTTGACTCCCTTTTCATTCTGGCTTCATTTTCTTGCCGGACATTTTCCAATTGTTCCATTAGTCCAAGAATTTGTTTATCCTTTTCAGCTAATTCATTTAAATCTTCCTCAATTTTAACCTCTTTATTAGAAAGATCACTTTGTAGTTGGTCGTTTGTTAGTTTTAGATCCTGCATCTTGGTTAATAAATTTTCAGTTTCTATTTTTTTATCTTTTTGAAGAATTTCCAGAGTGTTGAAGAGACGTTGGATCTCTGCTTTCAGCTCTCTTTTTTCCTCTTCATCTTTAGATTCTTTCTGGCATCTAGAGATGATCTCTTCCCAGGCATGCTCCAGTTCGCTGTCCAAAAATTCAATTTGTTTCTCCATCTCGAGTTGAAAATTTTTACCTAGGTCTTTTAATTCCTTTTCTTCCTCGTTGGTGGACAAGCATTTCCACAAGACGATATTTACAGCCACAATTAAACATACCACACCAACACGGAACCAATTCCCACTCCACATTTGGGGAACAATAGCTCCACCCTCAGTTCCAGTCACGAAGTCTGGGAAAAATTTCCCCAGAATTCCAATAGATTTAAGATCATTCTTGAGCGTGTCCAGTTTCCGTTCCATAGTCTGCACCTGTAGTTGACACCACTGAAGATCCTGCGGTGAATTCCAGAATCCTCCGACCACAGGAAGGGAGGACAACAGTCGTTGGATGACGGGAACGTCTCCGATCCCGCCCTCAGAGTTGTCGTTCCTTTTTGGCAGTAGCCAAGAGACCATCCTGTAGGCGAATGAATCCTGAATTTCCATCATTTGTCCTTCGAGATACTTTAAATATCTCTCACACGCCGACTGCTGCTCCTGAAGATCAGCTGCGTTGAATCCTCCTCCAAATAATCCGAAAGGTTTCCTGATTGCGTTGATCACTGTTTGGTACATTCCGAACATTGATATAAATCTGTATTAGATTACCAGATAGTTCTTCGAACAACCTTATTTTGAAAAAAAACAGAAGGGATCTCCCGGAGACCCTCTGCGACCCCCCCCCCCCCCCCGAGCTCCGAGTGTCGCACATATTCCTTTCATGAAGCCTCTGGAGACTTCCGGACGGCTTCATAGGAATTCCTCCTCCTATTCTTTTTCATCTTGTTTTATATTATCTATCTTATTATTCACTTTTCTTTGCTTCTTCCGAAAAATGAATCTAATTTCCCCATAGATTCTACAGAAAATGAGAAATATTGAAGATTTAGGAACACGAATGATGACGATTTGACGTAATGAACTTTCTCTCTCTCTCTCTCTCTCTCTCTCTCTCTCTCTCTCTCTCTCTCTCTCTGGAATTCAGAGATTTCGAAGAGAAAACTTCCCTAAAGACGTTTTGAATCGTATTGTGGGTATTGAAGAAGAGAGAACAAGATGGCTTCCGGAACGTCTTTAAGAAAATCTCCACAACTGAAGACATTCGGAAGACGATAGAAAAAGCCTCTTTTCGTCTTCAAAGTCGCCTAACTATGGATTTTTCCTTCGTAAATTCTGAAATTGTTAAATTTTCTTCACAAATATTCGGATTTTGAATATGATTTTATTATCACTACATGCTTTATATATATATATATACATATATATATATATATATATATATGTGTGTGTGTGTGTGTATGAAGTTACTGATATTTTCATTTACGATTCTTTGAAGGAATTCTTCTGGTGGGAATTTTGTCTCACGGTCGGGGAGCTGTCGATCAGGTGTTTTGGATGGGCTGGTAGGGTGGTAGAGCCGTCAATCTCTCTCTCTCTCTCTCTCTCTCTCTCTCTCTCTCTCTCTCAGTACGTTAGTCTTCTCGTGCATTATTCTTGCCAAGAAAACATAAATTTTGAAATCATCACAGTTATTTCGCACACACACACACACACACACATATATATATATATATATATATATTTATATATGTATATATACACATATATAAATATATACATATATATACATATACAGTATATATATAAATATATATATATGTATGTATGTGTATATATTATATATAGTATATATATATATATATATATATACACTATATATGATATATATATATATATATATACTATATATGATATATATATATATACTATATATGATATATATATATATATATATATAATAAATTAAGTGGTAATTGAATAGGTTACAAAGCATGAAAAAGCCCTAGGCCTACCCGCTATTTTATTACCATCCATTTGCATTTCATTTCCATATCTTCCATTTTCTAACACTTATTTTTGCTCTCCGAAACACCCCCAATAAATTGTTGATTAGCCACGACTAGAAACCATCAACTGAATGCGCACCCCCTTTCAGAAACTTATAAAAAATAGTGTAGTCTTAGGTGGACATGTTTCATAGCTTGGCGGCAACTGCAACGGTTGGAGGCTTCTCTCTCGTCCAGTGTGACCACCCGCATAGTAAATAGATATATAGTAAATATATATATATATATATATATATATATATATTTAGAGAATAATTTCATATATCCCAGAATTTGAATTTGTTTTGCATTATGCAAAATTGCGAAAAAAAAAAAATAACTGTCCTTTAAACCTTTAATTGGATACCAGGTTTACAGTCTAATATCTTCGGTTGTAGCTGTGATGAAAAATAGAGAGAATGGGAAAGAAAATTATTATTATTATTATTATTATTATTACTAGCTAAGCTACAACCTTAGTTGGAAAAGCAAGATGCTGTAAGCCCAAGGGTTCACTTAAGGGAAAATAGCCCAGTGAGGAAAGGAAATAAGGAAATAAGCTATATAAGAAGAAATGAACAATTAAAATATTATATCTTGAAAACATTAACAGCATTAAAACATTAAAATTATCATTACTTCGTCAGATTGCAAACCATCGTGTCATTGCTGAAAACGATCATGCCTCAATTAGATCGTCCTGCTCATTCCATCTAAATGTAGTGAAAACAGCCTCGAGATATTCATCATCGTCATCATCTTTATTATTATTATTATTATTATTATTATTATTATTATTATTATTATTATTATTATTATTATTATTATTATTATCAGCCAAGCCACAACCCTATAGTCCATTTCTTTTAGCGATGCATATTTCCACCGACTCGCAGCGGTGCCCTTTTAGCTCGGAAAAGTTTCCGGATCGCTGATTGGTTGGACGAGATAATTCCAACCAATCAGCGATCAGGAAACGTTTCCGAGCTAAAAAGGGCACCGCTGCGAGTCTGTGCAAATATGCATCGCTAAAAGAAATGGACTATAGTTGGAAAAGCATTATGCTACTAGCCCAAGGGTTCCAACAGGGAAAATAGCCTAGTGAGGAAAGTAAATAAGAAAACAGAATAGTGTGCCTGAGTGTACCCTCAAGTTAGAGAACTCTACCCCCAAGACAATGGGAGACCATAGTACAGAGGCTATGGCACTACCCAAGACTAGAGAGGAAGGGTTTAGTTTTGGAGTATCCTTCTAGAAGAGCTGCCTACCATAGCTAAAGAGACCCTTAACAAGTGGAAAGTAGCAACTGAACAATTGCAGTGAAGTAGTTAACCCCTTGAGTGAAGAAAAAATGTTTGTATATCTATAGTCCATTTCTTTTATCGAGGCAGATTTGCACCGACTCGCAGCGGTGCCCTTTTTAGCTCGGAAACGTTTCCTGATCGCTGATTGGTTAACATTATCTCGTCCAACCAATCAGCGATCAGGAAACTTTTCCGAGCTAAAAGGGCACCGCTGCGAGTCGGTGCAAATCTGCATCGCTAAAAGAAATTGACTATAGGATCAGTTGATTTATGTAGGCTACAGTATTCATCACTCAATCGTAGTTATTTTTTATATTTGACTTGTAATTAAGCATTTGATTTCTTGGCTAACTTCAAAAGTCCAAACTTGCTGTGAATGTTTTTATATTGACAAGGCTGACATAAGTCACTATTTAGAGTTTATATATGAAAAGATCTATTTTAATGTTGTTACTGTTCTTCGAATATTTTATATTAATTGTTCATTGCTTCTTTTGTAGTTTATTTCCTCATTATCATTTCCTCACTGGGCTACTTTTCCCTGTTGGAGTCCTTGGGCGTATAGCATCTTCCTTTTCCAACTAGGATTGTAGCTTAGCAGATAATAATAATAATAATAATAATAATAACATACTTCCAGAATCTTAGAAAGCGTAAAGTATACATATTATGATACTAAAACAATATATATAATAATCTTAACACAAATAGGTTGTTATAATAATAATAATAAAAATAATAATAATAATAATAATAATAATAATAATAATAATAATAATAATAATAATAATAATAATAATAATAATAATAATAATGATAGGAAAAGCAAGAGGCAAATGCAACATGAAAAGAATGATAGAAACTTGTAAAAACTGTTTCTATTGCAGCCTATGTGTTAATTTTATTAACCACATATTACTCTGCTCTTGGATATATCCTCGTCTTTAATTCTTTGACGGTTGGCTTAGCAAGTTCATGGTGTTTTTTGGCTTGTTTTGTATGCAGGAAAACTTGTTTGAAATGGATTATAAACTAGAGGGTCACTCAGTTAAGCGCAGACCTACGCCGTGGCAGCTTATTTCTCGACCTTTTGCTCGACCTTGGCCTTGACCTTCCAAATTTTAATCATTTCCAGCTGTTTACGTAACAGTTAATCCCTGTAAGTTTCATTACTCTACGATTAAAATTGTGGTCAGGAAGCTGTTCACAAACAAACACACACACACACACACGAATAAGGAGTAAAACATAACCTCCTTCCAACTTCGTTGGCGGAGGTAAAAATTAATAATAAAAAAAAACATATGCTATGGGTAGTACTAGTTCACGTAAGTCAGTAACAGCGTCCTGGAATCAAATTCCATGTCTCCTTTCACTAATATGTTTTTCTGAACATTACTCCTTCCTGCTTCCTTTACTATTAACATGTCACCCTACAGCATCAACCTCTAATCTCCCTCTGTTTATATCTCTTCTTAATCTCCAACATCTTTTCATGCGATCAGCATCTTCTTGCTGATATATAATTAATTCTTCCCTACTTCATCTATGAGACTAATATCGTCTTATATCCTAGTTTCCGAGCATCGTTACCAATCGTAGGGACTTTTCCCCGATGTCTGTAAGGACAAACCCCCAAGATGAACGTTTTAGTTGGCAGCACTGATCTATAGTTTGGGTGAGGAGGGAGTGAGGAGGACTTGCGAGGAACCTGTTAGGAGATGAAGATCGAGAGGGAAACAAAGACTTTATTTAGATAGCGAGATAAGGTAAAGGATGATATGGAGAAAAGAAGTTTGGTGGAAGAAGATGCCTTGGTAGAAGCCAATAGAGAGGATACACCAGGCAACCGACCAAGGTCTATAGAGTAAAGCTATAGACCTAGGTGAAGACTACCTATGGTTTGGATGGGGAGGGAATGAGGAGGGCTTACGATGAACCTGTTTTGGAGAGAAGATTGAGAGGGAGGCAGAGAATTAGATGGCGAGATAAGGTGAAGGATGATATGGAGAGATGTTTGGTGGCAGATCCCTTTGATAGAAGCCATTCGAGAGGATACATCAGGCAACCGACTCCTTAATGTAGGGATAACGGTGGTGAAGACCAATGTCTATAGAGTAAAACTATAGACCTAGGTGAAAACGATCAATGGTTTGGCTTACGTTTCGCAAGTTAGGGTGATGTGGGGAGGGAAGCTGGGGACCGCTTGGGTGGCAAGTTGAACAAGGTCATATCAGAAACTTCTTAAACTAAGTGATACTGGATCTTATTAATTTAATTCTTCTTATATAAAGTTCGGCTTAATCCAGTCCGACTTGCTGTTCCTTAAAACAACTTGTGCAGAAAAGTGATAGTCTTCAAGTTTTGCATTGTGCAAGGGAATTGCGTAATAATGATAATAATAGCTTGCAATAATAATAATAATAATAATAATAATAATAATAATAATAATAATAATAATAATAATAACAATAATAATAATAATTATTATTATTATTATTATTATTATTATTATTATTATTATTGCAAGCTATTATTATCATTATTACGCAATTGCTTTGCACAATGCAAAACTATCACTTTTCTGCACAAGTTGTTTAAGGAACAGCAAGTCGGACTAGTATTATTATTATTATTATAATGATTATTATCATAATAATAATAATAATAATAATAATAATAATAATAATAATAATAATAATAATAATAATAATAATAATAATAATAATAATCTAATGTGGATTTAAGTTACGTACATAGGTAGTATGTATCAGCACCAAATCTATTTAATTACAATGGATTCTTATCATTAGTTTAATGGATTTTAGCACACAAAAAAATGGCTTTCTTTATAAGTATGGATTGTAAACTTCCAACACACAAATTGCTCCATGAATTTTTCACGTGTCTTTTCATAAAATGTATTTTTATAGGAAGGGAAGTTTCCTAAGATTACTCTCTCTCTCTCTCTCTCTCTCTCTCTCTCTCTCTCTCTCTCTCTCTCTCAAGCCTGAAGTTTGAAAGGAAAACAAATTTTCAACTCAAAATATCTAGTCACAGTTTTTTGTTTGTTTGTTTGTTCTAAAGTAACTTATTTTCCCAATAACTACGAAAGATGCAATTAATATTCTTAAATTAGAGTACCATCTCTCTCTCTCTCTCTCTCTCTCTCTCTCTCTCTCTCTCTCTCTCTCAAGCCTGAAGTTGGAAAGGAAAACAAATTGTCAACTCTAAATATCCAAAGTTACAATTTTTTGGTTCTAAACTAACTTATTTTCATAACTACAAAAGATTAAATTAACTTTTGCTCTTCTTTAATGTCAGTGCAATGCTCCAATTGCTTAGATAAGATTTAATTCCATAACTATTTTATCTCACTTGAACTCTTTTGATCTCATCCTACTCTCTTATTAAAGTTGATTTTATTGAGGTTCACTTTATCAACTTGGTAGAATAACATGTTGAGGAACTGACCCGCAAGATTACGTAAAAGATAAAGAGGATAAATAAAAGAAGAGATAAATAAGAAGGGAATAAAGAACTAAAAAACTACGTTATCTCCTTTTTTCCGTGTCACTAAATTCATTCACGATGACAGTCACGTAATCATAATGGCAGTCGAGTCAAGGGTTGAATTGGACCGACACTTTAAAACCATTACTGTCAAGCAGTTACATAAATTCCTTTTTTGAGAGGCACTAACGTGCATTTGCAAGAAAGACAGTCATAAAAGGCATCAAAATTGCCTTTTTGCAGTACAGCTGCAAACTATCACAATAAAAAAAAAAAAGAAAGAAAGAGTTCTGGCTAAACTTTCAAAATTTATGACACTTGACTGAACTGACACCTTGTTGACTTCGGAATCGAGACTATCTTTTGCGTTGCTATTACTGTTCTGCATTGTGTAAAATTTTCACTGTAATGCAATAAGCTCTACATCTATAGGAAGTCTTTATTACATCATATTTCATAGATAGTTCAAAGTTCAAAGTTGGAGCAAATGCTTTTTTGTTGACCCAGGCGGACATGAGTCTTTTTATAGTTTATTTATGACATATTTGTTTTTTGGATGCTGTTAATAGTTTATATATGACATGTCTGTTTTGACGTTGTTACTGTTTTTAGAATGATTTATTGTTAATTTGTTCTCTTCATTTATTTATTTCCTTATTTCTTTTCCTCACTGGGCTATTTTTCCCTGTTGGAGCCCCTGGGCTTATAGCATCTTGCTTTTCCAACTAGGGTTGTAGCTTGGATAGTAATAATAATAAATAATAATAGCATATGTTTAGACTTTAATTATAAACTATTGTAGCTTCTGTTATAAAGTATTGAATTCTGTATAAATTACCTAAAAAGTAGAAATTTGATTCTTATTTTGCACTGCATATGAAATTAATATCTCTATAATGATGTTTAATTGTTTCTTTTACATCTTATATCGTACGTCAGTCCAACTCAGAGACTCCGAGAGAGCGAGAACTTAATTAAATGTGCCATAAAGT
>NC_090754.1:45314903-45317403 GCF_036898095.1 Palaemon carinicauda | reverse complement strand
ATAGGTCCGTACTGCACATGCGCGAGTGGCGTCAGAGTCAGAGATCCTTCTGCGAATTCTATCCCCGGTGAAAGGTTGCAGAAATGCACGGAGCTGCTCTCGCCCTAGGAAATGCTCTCCTTAGCCTCGCCCGAATACGGGGAGACTGACTCAAAGAGGAGATCTGTGTCAACAACAGGAAATACCTGATGTAATCGTAGTGCTATTTTCTCTTTTATTTTCCCACAAGTCGCGGTTTTTGTCATTAACTGAATGAGAATCAAACAACAGTTACGATTTCATTCAGTGCTGTAAAGCGAGCCACAAATGCTTTCAATAATGATTTGTAATTCTGTATTTTAAAGTTTATGAAGCTGATGTTATGATAGCCAAAGCATATATTTACCTTATGTATTTTTACATATAGCTACAAGAATTATCTGCATTTTGAATGACGTACTTGCTTCATTCACTTGCCAAATACAACAATAACAACACAGCCGTTTCTAGTCCACTGCAGAACAAAGGCCTCAGACATGTCCTTAGTCATGTCTGTGGATTGGCCAGTTTTCATCACCATGCTAGCCAGTGCGGATTGTTGATGGTGGAAGACTTTAGTCTGATCGCTCACAGCAAACCAATCAAATATGCGTGGCCCTGACTAGTACAGCTCTGCTGATCATGGCGGTACACAAACCCTTTTCACCACATTAAGGTATCCCCACTCAGAAAGGGAATTTAATTAAACTTCCAAGTAAATTCATCACATTCTTGTATTATAGATTCTGACAAATGCATGATTATATACATTCTTGTATTATAGATTCTGATAAATGCATGATTATATACATTCTTGTATTATAGATTCTGACAAATGCATGATTATACACATTCTTGTATTATAAATTCTGACAAATACATGATTATATACATTCTTGTATTATAGATTCTGCCAAATCTATGATTATACACATTCTTGTATTACAGATTTTGACAAATGCATGATTACACTATACACGTCCCATGCATAGATAATTATATAACCATTATCCACCTCAAATATTTACCATCAAGTGAAATAGACTTAGTAGTCAGACGGATAAAACTTGCGTGCATGAATGGGGTTAGCGTCAGAAGGTTTAGGTGACCCTCAAGGTTTTTACAGGGTCTTTATGGGGGTGAGGTCGCCGGCCCTAAGGAACTGTCCCGTGCTTGTTCTAAGGGCTTATGCGTCTGGCATTTTTTGGTTTCTACCCGAACAAGTATACCTACTAACCGAGTCATTGCAGAGACTCTTTAGCTATGGTAAGCAGCTCTTCTAGGAGGACACTCCAAAATCAAACCATTGTTCTCTAGTCTTGGGTTGTGCCATAGCCTCTGTACCATGGCCTTCCACTGTCTTGGGTTAGAGTTCTCTTGCTTGAGGATACACTCGGGCACACTATCTAATTTCTCTTTCTCCTGTTTTGTTAATTTTTTTTATAGTTTATTTAGGAAATATTTATTTTAATGTTATTGTTCTTAAAATATTTTATTTTTCCTTGTTTCTTTTCCTCACTGAGCTATTTTCCCTGTTGGAGCCCCTGGGCTTATAGCATCCTGCTTTTCCAACTAGGGTTGTAGCTTAGCAAATAATGATAATAATAATAATAATAATAATAATAATAATAATAATAATAATTTAGTGAGTTTTTTAAGGCCACTAAAGAATGACAGAGGCAAGGGACAGTGACATTGCCCTGGCAAGAAGGACAAAGCCTTATAGACTGACCATATATACATGATCACCCCCCAAGGACCCTCTCCATCCAAGCTAGGACCAGGGAGGGCCAGGCAAAGGCTGCTGATGACCCAAACCGCTCATCCTTACCTCACATGGATGGTGAGGTTGCAGCCACTAAAGGAACTGATGCGTTTGAGTGAATCTCGAACCCCAGTCTGGAAATCACTAGGCAGGGACGTTACCAATTAGGCCACCATAACTGTTTCTGGTAAGAAAGCGTTATTTGGAATTTTATTAGTCTGAGTATTTTTGTTTTAAGATTTTATTGTTTATATGAATTATAGATTTAATAGATACAGTTCAAGAATATATTTGTCATAGGGTTTAGAATGTAGTTTTTTTTATTAAATAGAATTAATATATATTATATTTTATCACTCTCGAATTCGGGTCTCCTCTTTTAAGAATCAAGTTTGTCTCGTTGAGCTGGTTTTTTTTTTTTTTTTTTTTTTTTTTTTTTTTTTTTTTTTTTTTTTTTAAGGAAGCCCTTAGAAAAAAAAGTAATCAAATTCGCCTCAGTGCTTATGAACTGAAGACCAACGTCTGAGAGAACGGAGTAGGCTACTGACGTCGATATTGCAGAGGTAGGCCTATGTTGTTAATTAATACAAAAATTAACAAGAAAACTGTGTTCCATCTCTCTCTCTCTCTCTCTCTCTCTCTCTCTCTCTCTCTCTCTCTCTCTCTCCTCTCTCTCTCTCTCTCTCTCTCTCTCTCTCTCTCTCTCCTAAGAACATA
>NC_090754.1:45299903-45312403 GCF_036898095.1 Palaemon carinicauda | reverse complement strand
TGATGTGTGTGTTTTTAATTGGTGTCTCACCCGATCATATGTACTGCTTTATACTTAATCTGCAATAGTAATATATTCCCAAGACCATTAGACATTCATATAACTTCCGTAATTTTTTCTTTCACCATTTCATTCTCATGAGACAACCAGTGAGCGATACATATTGGTGTAAAGAATTTTTTTTTAAGCATATAATCAATCGTAAACCTTATGGTGAGAGTAATTCTAATTATAGTTTACGTGTGGGTATGATATAACTGTTCACCAAATCCTATTGTTGAACAATAGGGTTTGGTGACCCTTTCGCGGTACTCCAGCGAGCCGAGATGATTTGTTGACTGCTCGATGTGTATGTAGGTTACCGATTCTCTTAAATTTTTTAGACCACTGATTCTGATAACCTGATGATTCATTGCACATATCATAAACTCTATTATACCTTTAATAGACAGCTAGTGCAATTCAATTTATAGGGATAATCATTTCTCGGGGTGTGACACCTTTTATCAATCTTGCTCTTCTGTTTATGTTTTGTAATTTCTTAAGTTTCTCTTTCGATAGGTTGTAATAGCTAGAGTTACAGTATTTAAGTTTGGTAATAATAGTTAATCAGAAGTTATGCTAATACTTCTTTGCAAAAACAACGTTTCTAAGGTGATATCTAGCGATTCTTACCATATCTATTTGAACAATGAGAGACACTACAGTCAAGTGATGCATGTAGGTTACGAACTCGACTAAATATCGGGATCAAGATGGCATTAATATTTCTAAGAATGTCACCCAAGTTTATGAGATTGTTTTTCTTTCCTACCACCATAACTCAATTTTTTTTATTTCATATAGTTTTAGTTGTTCAATAATTGTACGTGGTTTGAATTATCATCGGTATCATCAATGTCATTCATGGAAAAGTAAAATTGTGTATCATCTGAAAATGGCTTGAACTTCGCTTCATGTCTCCTTGGTACTTTTGCTAGACCTATAGTAAGATACAAAATAAGATTGTGCCTAGTAGGTCTACACTAACCTTACTTACCCCATTGCTTAATGGTTCTTTAGATGAAAAAGTTTCCAATTCATACACAGCAGTTACTATCTACCAAGTAATCTTTTAGATACTGAAAAGCTTCAACTTTAATAGCATGATTTTATGGGTGTTATATAATTTCATCTCTTTAGCAAACAAATTTGGATTCAAAGACGTAGTTTGATAT
Organism: Palaemon carinicauda; assembly: GCF_036898095.1. NCBI lineage: Eukaryota > Metazoa > Arthropoda > Malacostraca > Decapoda > Palaemonidae > Palaemon > Palaemon carinicauda. The sequence continues at coordinate 45,311,186 of NC_090754.1, read as the reverse complement.
TAGTTATCACACTTTTGTGTAAACGAAACAATTTGGAACCGAACACAAAGTGTTTTTTTTTTTTCTTAATACAGGACCCACCAGTTAGATGTTGAAAGATATTTTAATTATATACAGTTTCAAGATAGTGCTAGCCCAGAGAGTTCCTGTGCTATAAAAACGAACGAGGCAATGTTACATTAATCCTTTTGGAAAACCCTTAATTAAATTTATTCGTTTTGTGTAATTTTGAACATCATTAATTAAGTAAGCTGTGAAACCCGTAACACCTACATATGGTTGTCTCGTATATGAAAATGCAAAGATTGTAGAGGATAATATAGTTTGCTAATGAGCTTTCATTACAAAAAGTCACCTTGAAATTTCAATAACTTTTTTTTTCTTTTCTTTTTTTTCTTTTTTTTTTCTTTTTTGCAATAAAACGACATTTATTTCTGATTGATGCCACACGTCCTTTATTTAAAACCTTTTGATGCCAAAACTCCATCTGGCAGATAGTTTGAAATATGAAGGTTCTTTCTTGTTTTAACATCATTGGCATTTTTATTGTTGTAGTCACTGTAGCAGTGTTGCCAGATATGGGGATTTATCCCCGGATTTGGGGTGTCTGATGGGGATATTCTGTACAAATTTCTATGAAGAAGAAACAAAAATTTGTTAATCTTTATATTGTTGCAATTAGTTTACTTGCACTCTATATGAAGTATAGTGAGTAATTTCTAAATGAGTAAAGCCTACATGATCAGAAGAAAATATATTTGTGGAAACGGGGATTTTTGGGTGGTTTTGGGGATTTTTTATCATGAGTTTTGGGGATTTTTACACTATCCCATTTGGCAACACTGATAATTTTAGTATGTTACGTAAACAAATACGATTCTTGTGCATGTACTTCACGTTAAGGCTTTTAAATCGGCTGATTAGTGTTATAACGAAGTTCTATTTAAGGTGAGTGCAATTGATGTAAGGTAACTGACCATTGTATATTAATGTACGTAGCGTTATTACATATCTGCTGCTTTTGTTTATGTAGATTTCATAAATTGTCTTCTTACTGTTGGATAGATACCCATAGGCTGAGCTTATTCGGTAAGCAGTATGATTAGAATGGTGCATTATTAGTTAGAATTTTCAATCTTCCATTATTGAATAGAAATTTGCACAGACAGTATTTTGAATCCCATATGCTACTGGCGGAAACCTTTATTAACGAAGTTACAGAATAAAGGAAAGAAAAATACCCATTTTGCTTTATCGTCATCACATACTATATGAGCATTTTATTATAGTTACGGACGGGACAAGCTTTTCTACTAATAAGCAGGTGTTTCGTATATATAACACTGATAAGTGGTGCTTGTGTCCTACATTACTTGTTCGAACAGAGTAAAGGGTCCGAAGTTTTATAATTTAAACCTCATTATTTATTTTAGAAATGAAATATGCAATATAATCATAGCCCTCATTTTATTGATCATGTTAATAAGGAAAGGTTAGAGTAGCAAAATATAGTCTGCTTGCCAGAAAATAGGATCAGTGAGATAATGTTTGATCGCGAGCGACGCAAGCATACGCCAGATCAGAAACTAAAAAATCATTACCTCAAATAAGTAAGGAAGAATTTGTAATGCGATATACACGGTTACAAATACGAGCGACGCCATAGTTATCTTTTATAGAACACATGTTTTTTATAGTAACTCGACTGTGAAGATTATTAAGACATAAAAGACATGGGTATCGTTAGTAAGGTAATGATTTGTTATTTACTTGGGTAGGTGTGTTAGGGGGCCTTGCCCACGACTATGTCTGTAACCTGGGAAAGAGGCTCTGGAGGACTTGTCTCCCAGCTAGGCCTGGGACCTGGGAAGGGGGTTTTGGCTAGGCCCGTGACTCGGGAAGCTAGGTCCGGGGTCTTGCCCCTGGCTAGGTCTGTGACCTGGGAACTGTTGGGTAAGGTTAGGTGGGTGTGTTAGGTTCTGTGGCCTTGTATGAATCTCGGAAGTGTTGAATAATCACGTTTTTTCATGTTTTCGCCCACTCAGTCCCAGGTTTCCAACTGTCCAACACGAAGGGATGGTAGATGACACGAGAATGGTTTAGTTGCCGTGGAATTAAAGGTCAAAATCGTTGAAAGCTCAATATTTTCTGTGGTATAAGTTGCTTTTTCCATTGGAAATGTAGCCTTGTGGTGTTCTATTATTTTATCATTAATAGTTAGTGAAATATAGGCCTACCCTAATATATCCGCCAGCAACAGGGTAGGTAAACTACAAAAATTGGAATGAGTATCAGGGACGAGTAGTACTATGAAGGGAGAGGATATGTAGCGGCTCCTCGCTTATCCTCCTCCTTAGATTCCTAGACTGGGTTAGGTCTGTTTGGGGTGCAGATGCCTATGTTTATCTAAGGATATGTCCCTGATTATGCATGATATCTTAGGATAGTCATTCCAGGAGTTAAAACCCTGTGATACCTGATGGTAACACTTGTAATATCACACAGAAATATTATACAGTAGGAAGCTGCCTAAAGGAACTTCCATCAGGACGACATGGCTATCTCTCCCAAAAAATAGATTTTTCCTATGTCAAAATCCTTTTAAAAATTAAATCCATTCTTAATTGCACCAAAAGATCGGTTCTCTCCTGGATCTCGGTGACAACTGGGGAAGTTTTTCTCAGTTGAAAGACAGCAGTCTGCAAGTGCATTTAATCTATCTGAATTCATGTGCATCTTAGTAAAGTTTGTATAGTTTTCAGTGTTGAAAAGCAGCGTTCTGCTTCTTGTGTAGTCATAGGAATTATGAGAATCAAAATTTTTTTTAAAATAACGGGAAAAAATAAATATGAAATAGGATAATAATCTAATTCTACACTTTATCGCTTTCAAGAATATGGTACACTGTTTTCTAGCACTACACACGTGGAGTAAAAACAATAAATGCCTTCCACCAGCACTTAAGATCAAGCTGTACTGTGGGAATGACTGTGCTTTCTTCATCTCAGCCATGTGTGCAGCTTCTAGAGTGCTCATGCGCAAAACAGCTAAATACCACACAGCTGGAAATGTTAAGTGCACGGTCCCATACAAATATTTTTGTCCTTTTCATAAACCAAAGGATGGCTTATGACATTAAGCTAAAGGATTACAATACTGTATACAATATATTGTACAAGTATAAAGAAAGATTAACAGAAAAATTCATTACTGTATATTGAATGATACCGGTAATATAAAGTGAAAATTGGGGTTTATGCAGTTCCACAGTGCCTATACATGAGCCGCTACTGCTTTCCTTGCACATTTTATATGGTGTTAATTTTCATTTGAAATGATTGATTATTAGGCTATTGAATTCAAACGACCGTAAGGGGAACTGTTGTAAATTTATAGAATAGGAGTGTGCTGAGAAACACTAATTATGCTTAATCTGGTGCATTTTAATGTGCTTTCAACGATTTTGGTTGAGATTTCTTTTGGAAATAGTGTGAAAGAACATGGCTGACCACCCAAACCAGGAAATTTCTAATGGTATGATGCTTTAAGGACATGTAAATGCCTGAGAAAAGGCTAACAGCAGCACGTTCTACAGTCCGTCCGCAATGACTCGGTTTGGAGCAGAAGTAGTACAATTGTCGTAGATGTCATGGTAGGCTGAATACATACAACTTCACTGCTCAATGTAACTCTGGTGAGATAAATTTTTTTTAAAGAGGATTTCCGTGTTTCTTATGGTTTTGATATCCATTAATAGTGGAAATGGATTGCTTTGAAGTGAGGGTATATTCCCCTCCCCCCAAGTTCAAAACTTAGTTTTCAGTTAAAAGTTGTCAAAAACCTCTGAAACACATGAAAATACAGTAATATTAGTTTCAACCAGTGGAAGAAATTGTAATTTTTTTTTTTCTTATTCTTGATATGACAAGCATGACAAACCCATCTAAAGTTAACGATTATTGCATTGTTTTCTGATACATAAGGTTAGTCTGGGAGTTTTTTTTTTTCAAGTAGTTCTGTATAGAGATTTGAATGGGATATATATTTACTATAATTGCAGCTTTTCTGGGATAAAGTTACATAGAAGACACTATTGGAAAGAGCAATATTGTATAGCCTATAGTAAATAAAAATTCCTGAAGATCAACATTAATGTGAGACGATGCAGATACTGTACTGTACTAACTGAGTGGTGTCGTGTGATAGGACTCCGGATTGGAATGTTCTTTAGCACTGTATTGTCAGTAACAAATCGGTGTATTTTGTATTTTTTTAATCATGTTAAGGTAATGGGGAGAATGTTTAAACCAAAATTTTGCAATTTCAGTGTAATATCAGAAAACAGGATTCAGTGGACGGTGGAGATTTGATTTAATATGGATGTTTGTTTGTGCTATGGTGATTTGATTTGGTAAATTTTATCTGAATCTCATGAATTGCATAAGTTAATAGTTTATTGTTGGTAAGCTGCTTAAGTTAATTTTTTTATAGTCTCGCAGTGGTTTGTCATTACATTTTGTCGCTTCCTAATTCAGAGAACCGAATCTACACCACAGGAAGGCAATTCACCATCTTCTGTACCTTATTATTGATAAGGTATGGGTAGTAAGCATAGCTTGAAGTTCATAGGTGCGTTATTGAAGGTTTCAAAATTTTATTTTTTGTTTGGAAAATTTTGGTATCGGATAAATTAAGGGAAAGGTTGGGATACAGGAGCCTTCCTCCCTGTAATTAAGGAGAATTCACCCCTGCATGTTAGGTTAAGTGTGTGAAGTTAGGTTAGACAGCTTTCCATATTTTACTCGTATGCAGAGTTCTAAGTGAGGTAAGGGAAGAGAGAGGGGGATTACATACTGGACAAGGCCTTCCCTGATAAGCAAGAACCCATCCGCCTAGCTTAGGTTAGACTGCTTCCCTTTATATTACTAATTTTGTTTCCCCCTCCACCCAAATTCACTCATTTTCTACTGTGGTCCCTCATTATTATTGTTCTCTGAGGGAGACCTGGATCTCTAAAATTGCCTGTTTCCGGCAGAAGTGGGAAGCCAAGTCTGTTCGAAAAATACTGTGCAGGATATGTATTGTAAAATATAACTTTTAACTGGAATCCATCCCTGCATGAAATACTAATTTTGTTAAATAGCTCAGGAAAAAACACAATTTCAGTTATGATGAAGGTAATCCTCTGTTCCCTTGTTGCAGTGTGTCCGTCACTTAGGTCTTGGAGCATTTGACAGTCTTCTTATATTTCCATTGCTGTAGGCCTACAGAATAAAAAAAAAAAACTTGGTTTTGGTCAGGAAGTTTCTATGATTGGCCTTTGATTTAATGTTGCCTTTGACACATTCATGAGGCCTTTGTTTCTAGACTTAACAGATGGGAGTATGTGGGTCTCATCTTCACATTTTTATTGAATTTTGAAGCAATAGGTTGCTAAGAGTAGTAGTTGACGGTCATCATAGTGAGTATAGGAATGTAATATCTGATGTTCCTCAGGGTAGTCTTCTCGGCCCATTACTTTTCATACTAGATATGCATGATATGTGGTTTGGCCTTGAAAACAATCTTGTATATGTAGATCATTCAACTCCTTTCATCATTTCCATATTTTGGATGTAGACCAGTGGTTGTTGAATTCCTTAATTGAGATGTATCTAAAATTAACTCATGATGCAAATTATGGGTCATGCAGTTAAAAACTAAAAGTATGATTGTAAGTAGGCCTACAGTATGCCAAAGACAGATCCTTGCTTTGATAGTGTCTCTTCAACAATAGGTGTGATTTTTAATTGCAAATTTACTTTTGAGAAACACTTAGTCTCTTTATCCAATTGAATGTCATTTTGAATGTAAAGATTTTTGGTGAACAATCTATCCTCAGGAAATATTTTTAATTCTTTCATTCTACTATGTTTTGAGTACTGTATAGCTCCTTTGTTTGGTCTTCCACTGCCGACTCTCATCTTATTTGTTGGACTGAAACTTGGGGTCTGTAAATTCCTTATTCCTGATCCAAGTACTGTATTAATATGTGGCAGAGTTGTTCATTTAGTTTTTTGTGTGTTTTCTAAGATTTTTCATAATTCTAATTATCCTTTGCATTCAAGATCTTCTCAGATTGTACCATCCAGTGCATAGTACAAGTTATGCAGTTAGCTCTTAACGGTATTGCGTTCTTCACCATATGGCTTAATACAGTACTACACAATATTCCTGTTGTAATCAAATTGTGCAATGATCTTCGTAATCAGATAGTTGAATTGCTGGAAATTCAGTCTTTTAAACTTATTGCTAAGGCTTTCTTGTTGAACAAGTTAACATAGTCTCGTTTCATAGTTTATGTAGGTCTGATGTATGTTGACGTTACTGGTCTTTACATTTTTCTATTATTTCAAGTGTAATGTAAATTTTATTAGTTATTTTTCTTTTTCTTTTCAACTATAGGCTGTTTTCCTTGTTGGAGGGAGCCCTGGGGCCTGTAACATCTTCCTTTTCCAACTAAGGTTGTAGCTTGGTCAGTCGTTGTATTTATAATAATACAGTACTGTATACTGTACAGATATCACAAGATGCTGATAAGAAACTGAATTTTTACTGGTTTGCCATCACTAGTAACATCTGAATCTCATGTTCCCCCATTGACTTAATGCAGTATAGGGCACTGTGTCCTTATGCAATCAGGTGCCCTCCCTCTAAAGACTAAACTAAGATACCATTTTTTTTACTTGTTAAACATCATTGATATATCTATATGGTACACTGGTAAAATTATACAAAACAAATGAGGCTTAGTATGATTTGACTTAGGGTGCCATGACCTGAACCAGTCACAAGGGCCTGTGTATCGCATTGGTACCGTACCCCCAACCAGTTGGTGTGAGGGGTGTATAGAATAAAGCAGTTACACTGTATGAAATTAACATAGTCAATATAATCATTTAACTAAAAGGTAAACCATTGCCCTCAGTAAAAGGATGTTTGTAAAAGAATTCAAGGCTTAGAATGTCCTGATTATAAATTTGGTATAATTCAAATGCCAAAATTACTGTTATAATTGGTCACCTTTCAAAACCTTGGATAAGATACTGTTATACAAGAATATGATTAATACTAATTCAAATCTTAGTTAATTCCACTTTAGATTTCAGTTTAGTTTAGCATCCTCGATTGCTTAGTTTGGTGAAGTCTATGACAACGGGTAAAAGAGGGGTTTATATGAAGGAGGCATTAGAGGTTTGTGTACAGTATAGTGCCAGTTTGTGGTATTTGGAGAGTTTGTTAGAGAATTCTTTCTGAGGCTGTGCATACTGTTAGTACCCTCGGAAAAGAATAGGGCAGATGTACTAATCAGGGTAAAGAAGGCCTGGTGATTGGGGATCCTGCGGAACTCACAAAAGTGTGCTGTGTAGGAGCATAATGTCTACTAGACATGCATCGAATTCACCACACGGGGATAGATAGAACCCTTTTCCTGACTAGTAAGATAAACTATATCACAAGGAAAGCTGTGCAACGAGTGGTCAGAGGGTATAACAGGCATTAGGCAATCAACCTGGTCCCTAGGTCCTATAAGGTGGGAGGGATTAAAGTAGAGGCCAACAGACGTAACGCATTACCGCAAGGACTAAATATATATCTCTTGATTGATTGAGGGCCATGCAGACTGGCAATCTGGATGTTGGGGTGGTATTGAAATTGCTTACATGCCAGATGGACTGTTCTTGGTAATGGTGTTAGACAACAGCACTAACTTTCATTCAGAAGCTCTTAAGGTTCTCTACAAATTAAATATTAAGCTGTTCGTTAGGGTAGCAGAGTGGTAATGGAGTCTTCTAAGAACCATGGGACAATTAAGGAGTCTTCAAAGTACCATGGGACAATTAAGGCCATAGTTGAGAGCTCTCGCCAATGGTTAGGACAGTGTTCTGGCATAAAATATTGCCTAGATCACGGCAGGATGAGAGATCTGTGCCTCAAAGGGCAGTGCTCTATCCGGTATAAGCGACAACACCCTATTTAGGCACTGATAAGCATCAGGGAGACTGTGTTGTATGCGACTATTGAGGAAACTTTCATGGAAAGCATGAAGGGCTTAAGGATGGTGTGATTGTGATGCATAAGTCGCCTACTGGTTTCATGGATGGAAGACTACAAAATTAAAATAGAAATGGAAGAGTGTTAGGAAGTTCAGAGAGTTAATTTCTATTATTATAAGGATCTTTGGGGTTAGGCTATCGTGTTAGGTCACAAGGAGTTTTTGTCCCTTCGTATGTTGGGCTAGTGTTGTGCTCATTGTCCTGAGACCGTGGAGCTGTAAAGTTGTGATAGGAGCCCAAATCTGATAGCAGATAGCCATTTGATTTTGCTAGTTCATGTATAGGCAGCCAGGCCTACACAAGTTGTCCTAAACGCTACACACACTTCTCATTTCATTCATTTTTCATTCGTTAATAGAATCCAAGCAAATTCTATATCAAATGATTCCCTGATAAGGCCTTTTTTGTTACCATTTTCTTGTAAGTTGTGGAGACTAGTAGGCCTAGCCTTTCTCGTAGAGGGCAACCTGTTATAATACATTTCACGGTATAGTGGTAATGGTACTCAAATTATTTTTGCTGGGTCACTTCAACTCTTGTCCTTTGGGGTTTGTGGTAGCCTATTGGAAAAGTCCCTTTTGGCATTCTGCTGGACAAGAGCTGGAGACCTGTTCAAACTCGATAGTTTCTTGTAGTATCTGCAACTTCACCGTCCTTTTAAGCTAGGGATAGTGTGTTTTGAGGGGCATCCTATATGTTTACCTGCCTAGTCATTGCGAGCCATTGCCTGGCTCTCCTTGGTCCTAGCTTGTTGCTGAGGGGCTTGAGTGCTGAACGTGTATTTATGGTTAGTCTCTAGGCCATTGTCCCATCCCTTGCCTCTGCCATTCATGATCAACCTTTAAATCGTTATTGCTTTTTCTTGTATTTAAGTTCTTTTCTCTGGTGACTTTCAACCTGGTTATCTCTTGTAATTTCGTATTTCTTCATTTGGTGTCTATTTAGGAACAAAGCAGGCCATAAAAAAATCTTGAACTGTGAATGTGATCTTTTTAAAATAAATATTGAGTAGATAAATTCGAGAATGGTCATTGAGCAAATCTTTGGAAGGAATTGTTTACTTAGGATTTAACGAATCTACAAAATTGTCCCAGCTTCCTTACTCGTAAGTTTCGGGGCCAGGCTCTCTCTCTCTCTCTCTCTCTCTCTCTCTCTCTCTCTCTCTCTCTCTCTCTCTCTCTCTCTCTCTCTCTCTCTCCCCCCTGGTATTCTCGTTTCCAACAGATATAAGGCATTGTGACATTTTTTCCATCGGCTTCGGTATTGAATTATAATGGGCAGATTTTGTATCTTTTCATTAGATGTGCCGTGAGCTTTTTGGGTCTGTTTTGTATTTTTTTAATTATATAGGAACATGTTGAATATAATTACTGTTAGCAATAGCTTAGTCAAATATTATGTAAATGGTTTTTAGGAATGGATATGCACAAAAGTAACCAAACGAATAACATAAGTTCAGACTGCGCAGTTATAATTTGACGACCAGCGCACTTATATGGTGAAATAAGACAGCGGAAATTGGTCCCCTTTGCATCACATTTATGAGAAACGTCACAATTGCAAGTAGTGTCCGTTACTTCTTGCCAGCTGTGATTTCCAGAATTGACGTGCATTTTAAGACTATGCTAACAATATTCCTTTTCAAAAGTTTGAGAAGTTTTGCGTCTTAGAATTGTAGGCCGTTAACTTCGTTATGATTTTTCGTATGATGAATTCTTTTTCGATCTGCGTGAACATAGAAAAGCCTAGGTTTGTCGATATCGTTACTCCCATATTTTTCTAAAAAAAAAATTTAAAGACTTCATCATAATACTTAAGTGTTTTTTTTTCTTTATCTCCTGTAGCCAAATGTAATGTCGAGGCTTTGGCTCCATAAACTATTATTATTTTTTTTTTCATCCTTACTATTATGTCTGCGACCGTCAATTTTAGAAATGCACACGCATCCTCTTTTCACCAGGGTATGAATACTCTCTCTTCTCCAGAGGGACGGGGAGTGTGTATGTATGTATGTATATATATATATATATATATATATATATATATTTGTGTGTGTGTGTGTGTGTATAATCTAGATACTTGATCTATATGTATGTCTGTATTATCTAGATACTTGCTCTTTATTATTTAGGAGAGATTATGGGGCGACCTAAGTTAAAACACTAACAGTAGCTCTTCTGAGTTTCCTAAAGGTTCTGTTTAATTTTCTTTTATTATTATTACTATTTATTATCATCATCATCATCCTCTAAACTACAACCCATGTTGGAAAAGCGGGATGCTATAAAACTCCAACAGGGAAAATAGCCGAGTGAGGGAAGGAAATAAACTAAGATAGGGGTAATGAACAATTAAAATGAGATATTTAAAGAACAGTGACATTAAAGTAGGGCTTTCATATTCAAACTATAAAAAAAATCAAAACAGTAAGATAGTGTGTCTGGGGTGTACCGTACCCTCGAGCAAGGGAACTACTGGATATAGAATACAAATACTGTATGCTTTATCATTAATTTTTGCACAGGTTGTTTGTAGTAACCAAACACACTGATATCCATAATCATCATTAAATATCGTTGTTTATCGATGGAGTTAATGTTTTAACCCTTCAGATTATTTGAACTATCATCAGAGCGAAATCTTTTGAGTAAATGTCATTTATTCTCGAGTATTTGGAAGAATTCAGTAATTTATTTCCGGGTAATATGTTTGTAAATATTTAGTTAAGGATTTTAACAAGATAGATGCTTGCTAGGAAAGGCAAGCTAAAATTTGTTTCACTGTTTAGAATATCTGTGCTATCTTATTTTTTTTAAAGCTGCATTTCCATTATTTTTTCACCTTAGTTAGTGATCAGTTTCCTTTGCTCTATTTTCCTATTTCATTCCCTCAATTCCTCTAACACTGTGACAATCATTTAACGAGTCAACTTTCACATGGAAAAAAATATACTTTACCTTTATTAGCATTCTTCCCCTAAGTCATTGTTCGATAATTCTTTCACAGTAAGAATGATAAAAAACTACAAATTGAACAAAAGCTATTTCCCCAATATTACAACAATATAAGCTTCAAATTTTATTAATTGTAAGATTGTAAATGCGTATTTCCCAATAAAAGATAAAGAAAATTCAATCAAGTGGTGGTCACTATTAATGAAAGTTACTACATATTCCAAGGAGCCATG
>NC_090754.1:45290473-45299403 GCF_036898095.1 Palaemon carinicauda | reverse complement strand
CAGGGGCTCCAACAGGGAAAATAGCTCAGTGAGGAAAGGAAATAAAGAAAAATAAAATATTTTTATGTAGAGTAACAACATTAAAATAAATATTTCCTATAAAAACTATAAAAACTTTAACATAAGAAGAGGAATAGAAACTAGATAGAAGTGTGCCCGAGTGTACCCTCAAGCAAGAGAACTCTAACCCAAGACAGTGGAAGGCCATGGTACAGAGGTTATGGCACTACCCAAGACTAGAGAACAATGATTTGATTTTGGAGTGTCCTTCTCCTAGAAGAGCTGCTTACCATAGCTGAAGTCTCTTCTACCCTTACCAAGAGGAAAGTAGCTACTGAACAATTACAGTGCAGTAGTTAACCCCTTGGGTGAAGAAGAATTGTTTGGCAATCTCAGTGTTGTCAGGTGTATGAGGACAGGAGAATCTGTAAAGAATAGGCCAGATTATTCGGTGTCTGTGTAGGCAAAGGGAAAGAACCGTAACCAGAGAGAAGGGTCCCATGTAGTACTGTCTGGCTAGTCAAAGGACCTCATAACTCTCTAGCGGTAGTGTAGACTGGTAATACTTATATAAATATAAGTATCCTAGACTGGTAATACTTGTATAAGTATCCTAGACTGGTAATACTTGTATAAGTATCCTAGACTGGTAATACTTGTATAAGTATCCTAGACTGGTAATACTTGTATAAGTATCCTAGACTGGTAATACTTGTATAAGTATCCTAGACTGGTAATACTTATGTAAGTGTCCCTTAATCATAAGTATATCAAGTTCTTCAAAACTCCAATTGATCAGAACATTAGTAAGTGTAAATAGTATTTTGAAATTACATCAAAAGTTTCTCCAAGGGTCCTGGAGATCTTCAAAGGAACAATGCCATTTATAAATATTTTTGCGAATGATCCAAAATATAATTTTCAGTCCTGTGATATAATTCGTATGACAGTAATCTGGTGTTCTTGAATTTAACGTTTTGTGTTATTTGATAAAATATTATTGATTATGATTATGGTCAGTTTACAATTGTGCGTATAACGGACATTATTACATATATACACGTACTGAAGTAATGTACAAAACGTTAACACACGAAGTAAATTATAAAACGTATTGACACGTCTGAGGTAACGGGTAAATCATAATACGTACCAAAGTAATGTGTAAAACAACATATTTTAGTAATGTGTAAAACATAACACATTTTAGTAATGTATAAAACATGAACACACGAAGTGAGAAAGTTTTATAAAATTTATAAAGGTATATATAGTCCATTTCTTTTAGCGAGTCATATTTGCACCGACTCGCAACGGTGCCCTTTTAGCTCGGAAACGTTTCCCGGTCGCTGATTGGTTAGAATTATCTTGTCCAACCAATCAGCGATCAGGAAATTTTTCCGAGCTAAAAGGGCACCGCTGCGAGTCGGTGCAAAATATGACTCGCTAAAAGAAATGGACTATAGTCAGTTCAAAGTTGCAACCATGTTTGACCTCCTTCGTGTAAGCTGAGAACGCAGGTCGACTATTCGACGTTGTCCAAGGTTGTCGAACCGAACTAACTATGGCTAGATAATAAATTTGTGCATGAAGTTACAGATGTCTGATGGTCTTTGATTTTTTTATTTCAGTGTTCTGTAATGGTTCTTGCAAAATTTACTTTCTAGGCCTCCACAAACTAACATAGATAACCATAACTTTGGGTTATACTCAAAATCAGTTAAGTCATGGACCAGGTAATGAGAGAGAGAGAGAGAGAGAGAGAGAGAGAGAGAGAGAGTGAGAGAGAGAGAGAGAGAGAGAGAGAGAGAGAGAGAGAGAGAGAATGAATTTCAGTTCTGTAGCCTCAACTAAGCTACCCTACAATAGGATTTGGACAATAGTTAGCAAGTACTCAATACAAACATTTTAATCGAGGCTAAATATTTAGGTACAGATTCTTATGAAATGTTGGAATTTCTGCATTGCCTGAGGAAATAGAATCTCTCTCTCTTTCTCTCTCTCTCTCTCTCTCTCTCTCTCTCTCTCTCTCTCTCTCTCTCTCTCTCTCTCTCTCTCTCTCTCTCTCTCTCTCTCTCTCTCATTAATATTCTATCCGCGTAACAAAGCAACACTCGACCGTTGAACAATAATGATTGAGATGCACTGCCTATTATTTACGCGACTAGCCTCCACTGACACATGGCATGCCATAGTGTAGACATACACATGACATAGTATAGATTTACACATGACATGACATAGGATAGACTTAAGATACTCATGATAACTCATCTTAATCACCATCACCCAGGTATCATTTTGACCATGTGGTAGGGCACAGATATTTTCCTTGACACAATTTGCTGTTTATGGTCATATTTAATTGCGGGAAAAAAATACGAATTTCATTATAATACCTGGAATTTAATAGACCCTTCGCACAAAATTAGGAACTTTTTTTTTTTTTTTTTTAGAAATTCAATGTGATTTCTGAATCTGCTTTTTAGTTAGTTTAAATCAGGTGGGCCGCGAGATCTTGATTATAACGTCTGTCTTTAAGTTGTAAACAAGCTTCGCCAGAAGACTGTTTTCGGTGAAAGGTTAACCCAAAGTCTTGGGTTAACTGACCGCATAACTACGTGCGGTAGAAAGAAAGCAGGTCAGCTGTCATTGTAGGAGAGGGGCAATTTTTTCTTCAAATATATTGAATTCAAAAGCATAGAAAATAACATGATATATTTATTGCAATGCAAGATTAGTAGATTTTTTAATAAAGTCCTCAAGAGAATATTGGGAGTTAAATGGCAGGACAGGATTAGAAATTAAACCATGAGGAATTGATTACTTGGTTGCCATGTGTGGATGAAATCAGGCTGAGGGGTAGGTGGTGATGGTTTGGGCATGCTCTTCGCACTCCCCATGAGAGATTAGTTCACCAAAACGTTTAACTGAGCTCTACAAGGCACTAGATGAGTTATAAGACCCTGGCCTATATGGCTGAGGACTATGAAGCATGAAGTAGATGATGAATGGATAAGTGTTTTATTTAAAAGCTCAAGATAGAGACGACTAGCTAAATTTAATCGAGGCCCTTTGCTTCAGTAGATGATGATGATGAAGGTTTTTAAATTTTATAAGGTAAATTATGATGACTATCATATCGAATCCGTTTGTCAGGATAGTGTAAAGGTTTTGCAAATTTCCGAAAAAGAAGTCATGGTGAAATTAGATGACGACGACGACAACTTTTAATATATATTTATCTTGAAATTAACCCCCTGACCCAGTTATAAAATAATGTGAAAACTTCATTTAGTGGTGACCCCAGTGAAAGGAATATCAATCGGCTTGTTTGAGGGATTTAACCTCAAGGTTCTGAAACAATCCCTTGATGTGCTTAAGAGAGCTATGCCATTACCAACTCCGGCGACTACCCACCCCAGTCGAGTGATGTTTTGATGAAAATTCACTGCTCAAGTAAAGAGGCAGTGGGCTGTTGGCTAGTAAGAGGTCGGGGCTATCTATATTATTATTATTATTATTATTATTATTATTATTATTATTATTATTATTATTATTATTATTGTTGTTGTTGTTGTTGTTGTTGTTGTTGTTGTTGTTGTTACTTGCTAAGCTACAACCATAGTTGGAAAGCAAGATGCTATAATTATGCTCAAGGGTTCAAACAGGGAAAATAGCCCAGTGAGGAAAAGAAATAAAGAAATAAAGCAAAAGTAATTAACAATTAAAATATCTTAAGAATAGTAAGTTAATTTAGTCCACCAGAGGAGTTTAGACAAATCGGTTAGATATGATTAATGTTCGTAAGATTGACAATTTGGAAGGTGATAACTAATTTGAGATTGACTGGAATAGATGCAGCCATGAAATTCGTTGATCATTATAAGTGCGATTACAGAATACAGTATTAATAGATCGGTTACATTAATAAATGCATAAGACGTGCTGAGCATTAACTAGTACACGGCACAGAGATAGATATTTTTCAGATAATCCAAAACATGTTTTTGCAATAGAAGGAAAAAAACATAATCATGATGCCTGACTATCCTTCTGGATATATTGTCATGTAGCTTATTTTTATCCGAAATTTCAGTGATTATTATTTTTATTACTATCCAAGCTACAACCCTAATTGGAAAAGCAAGATGCTATAAGCCCAGGGGCTCCAATAGGGAAAAATAGCCCAGTGAGGAAAGGAAATAAGGAAATAAATAACTGAAGAGAACAAATTAACAATAAATCATTCTAAAAAAAAAGTAATCTCAAAAGAGATATGTCATATATAAACTATTAACAACGTCAAAAACAAATATGTCATATATAAACTATAAAAAGACTCATGTCCGCCTGGTCAACAAAAAAGCATTTGCATAAAACTAAATCCATGAAGTGTAGCCTACAAGGAATCTAATTTTTTTTTTCTTTATATTCAAACCGATTTCCTGCAGAATGGCATCTCGACAGCCAAGGTACCTCGGGTGCTTTGGTTGGACGAGACAGGAGGCGAACCAATCTGATTGGTCTCCTCAGATTACCGGTTACGTCCTTCACCTAAGGACGTTTTCACCATTAAAATTGTTTGTTTATTTGTTAAAAAATACGAAATATATTTGTCTTTCAGTTCATGTAATCTTTTCACATTAATGTTAAGAATTAAAATTTTTTTATATAGACCGAAGTATGTTTTAAAAAGGACATAACGGCCGAAATACCCTTGGGTTGACAACCTCGAAATTACTTTGGCATAGATTCTAGATATCTAATGTTTTACCAAGCCAACCACATTTCCACATAGGCATTATTTGCAATGTTAATAAAGTGTCTTACACTTGAATACATTTTCTTAAGACCCATTTGCCGTGTAATTCTCATAGTTTTCCAGATTGTGACTTTAATAAATGTTGAGGATTTCGACAACTTGCACTTGTAATAAAGCAAGAACAGCGCAGGTGCTGTCTAGCATTTATTGTATCCGGTAGCCGGCAAACAAGTTCCTAAGAGTGTAGGACCATGTTGCCTCCGGTCCAATGGCAAAGCAGAACCGTCAAGTGAATTTTTTTTTCTTTTTTTTAACAGTGAGAAATCCGATCTTTTGGTTTACCTGACGCTGTTTTCATGTTTTACATTTATTTGTTGGTTTTTACTTAATGCTATTTACTTATATTTGAACGGTGTAATATTGGAATATCAAACTAGTAAAGTTTAAATGGTGTAATCCTGCTACTTGCGTTCACCATAAAGAAACTTTCATCGATTATCTATTAACAAAGTTTCGCATTTCTGCATTTGAACGGCGTCAATGACCTTTAATGTCATAATGCTAAGTCGATCAATCAATCTGTATTTTTAAATCCTGGTAAGCGCCTTGGAGTCACCGCTGTATCTTGTCATCTCGGTGTTATTTCCCCTAAGGACAAAGTTGAAACTTCAGCGTTTTTTATTCTAGAACTGGCGTTTTTTTTTTTTTTATCTGACCCGGCCAGATCTAATGCAAAACAGCTGATAATATACTGTCGGTTACACAGGTTTCCTCGAGTCTTACACTGTATTGAAACAATTTCTACATTTCCAATGTTATATTTTTAAAGACTATGCCTACTCTTTCTTCTCACTGAAATACACTGTAGTCTTAAGCTACCGGAAGATAAAGTCAAAAGATAGATTTTATTAATGAGTGTACTAATCCTGAACATTAGCAGTGGGAGGAAGAACTTGAGAGCATAACCCTGTGTGAGGAGAAAGGCAAGGGATTACTTTGGTGTAGAATTAACGAAGCTTTTAATAATACAACAAATATATTCTATGATGCAACCTGAAAACAACGCATTATGTTAAGAGATAATTTTGCTATTCAATAGGAATTTTCTCTTCAAATAAGAATTACATATGTATTATCTGTATGGATGCATCCTTTACTTAAAGCGCTTCTGGTTACCACTTCATTTGATTTAGCATTGCTCTCTTTTCTACCGATGATTTTGTCCATACAAACCAGCACGGAATCTACATATATAGGATTTTTATAACCATAATAACTCTACTTGGGTAGAGAAATATTGTCAAAGCTCTATGCACTGTTTGAGGAGGTGAGGTTCCGTTATAACTTCGTTTCTTTCATTCTACTTTCAACCTTCCTAAAACTTGGTCTAAAGGCAAAGGTGTTTGGTTTCCGTTCCAGTTTCATCAGATACTCGCCAGAACGTCAGCCAGGCAAGCCCAACCCCCCACTGTGGGCCAATCACATCAGTGGCCTCACTTGTAAACAGCTTAAACACGTGGTTCCGGGCTGGGATCGATTTGCTGTCATGGGAACGCAAAGCGAACACCGTATCAGTTTTACTCGAGTAGATGCACGTAGGCAATGAATGGCCTAACATGCCCCTACGCAGAGCTCTTTAGTAAAAATTCACAAATTCCATCAGTGTAATAAGCCTTGATTGCGAGGTTATTGATTGAATACTAGTATTATTTTAAAGGGGAGAGAGAGAGAGAGAGAGAGAGAGAGAGAGAGAGAGAGAGAGAGAGAGAGAGAGAGAGAGATTTATTCACTCATTTTACACGAAGTTTAAAGACTTTTTGTTGGCAATAAAATGAAGTTGTACGCTCATTCTGTATGCAATTTCCTCAGCAGAAAATAATTTTAATTTGCCACAGGTTTTCCCTCTGTTGTTTGTTGGAAATCATTTTATCTATGTACTAAGTTACTTCAGTCTCGTTAACAACAATGCATAGCAGTTCCATAACACTAGTTTTATCTTTATCAAAATTGTGAGAATGAATTATGCCCTGATCAGAATCTATGCAGAAGTTTCACTTCAAATAGTTTGCATGTCAGAACATTTGTATTGGTGTTCACTTGTTAGCATTTCAAGAGTTTTAAAACAAAGTTCACGGATGGTTAGCAATGTCTATTCTTTCGTGCAGACGAAATTGGTTAAGGATTCTAAAAATTTCCTTTATTAGGCCTATACACGCACATAACGCTAGCTCATGGATTTTCTAAGAATACATTTATTAAAAATCCATTGAAAATATCTTTTATGCTGAAGGCTGAACATTTAAACAAAAACAAAAGAGAGAGAGAGAGAGAGAGTGAGAGAGAGGAGGAGAGAGAGAGAAGAGAGAGAGAGAGAGAGAGAGAGAGAGAGAGAGAGAGAGAGATAATGCTGAGCATTGACATGAACACTAGGAAAATACAAATACCGTGTATGAAACGCTTTTTAGCATTAAAAAAAAACACTGAAATGCATAGGCCTTAGAACCTATTGTAACCAAAATCTGATTTGTTTTGAAGGCTTTAAGGTCTGAAGGTAAATTATATTTCTGTCAGTAGTAAAAAAAAATACTCAAAAGGAATTCTGATTTTTTTTCATAAAAATTTTTAACTGTGCATGAAAACATTCTAAGCAAATATCTTAGGACAGTTATTGCTGTCCTTTCTTAAAACTCCAACAGAGGATAAATCTTTCTAACATTGGCTTATCTCTTACAGTTGCAATAATAAAACAGCAATGGATGTTTTGATTTATGCCTTGCTTATATTGGTCGTACCGGGTGAAGCAGTAGTCCCTGTAAGCGAGGGTAGCCTCACATCACTCACCGAAGAAGGGAAATTGCAGTACGACATAATTGCACGGGAGGCAAGAATGCCAAGGTAAGATTCCTATCATGTTACTTTTGTATGTATATTTTACTGGGCATTAGATCAATGCCTTTACCTCTGTACCCCCTCACAGGGGATAGCACCATTAATGGTCCTAACACATGTAGTCATACTGTACGTATTACATTATGACTGGCCTCTAGGTTACTTACTTTTTAGCTTAAAACTTTACCTCTGATGCATATGGCTGTTGAATGGCCTCCCTATCCCCAGTACAGGGAAAATCTATAAATTCCAATGTAGTGGCCGAATATGAGTCAGACCTGAAGAAATTGGAGGAAGTAAACTGTGAAGAAGGTTGAGTTTATTAGGGAAAAAGTGCAAAAGACTGGCCTCTTGAAATGAAAGCTTGCAAATGTGGGAAAGAAATGGTAAGGGCAGCATTCCAGAGCTATGACAGTACAGGGAAAGAGTTTTGGAGCCTTGCAGTTGTGCAGGTTTGTAAATTTTAAATGTCTGTGTCGGTATGGTGGTCTGATGGTTGCTGTAAGGATATGTGATGCCTTGAACTTCTGTTAATGTATGGATATACAGTATATCAAAAAGTGTTCTTAACATTAACTAATCTTCTAACTTTGGAGAGAGAATAGGTCTAATGTTTTATTGGCTTAATTACCTCTTCCAACAAAGTTGAGAGGTTATGTTTTTGACCTTTTGTCAGTTTGTCTGTTTGTGGACAATTTCCTGGCCACAATTATACTCATACAATAGTGAAACTTTGAGATTATGTTGAGACATAAGAAGTATTTCAATTTTGAAAGTCCTTGGTCAAAGGTCAAGGTCGAGCAAAAGGTTGACTGACAAATATGCCTATGGTCTAAATTGATTCTGGGAAAGTCAAGCTGTTTTAGAGATATAAGCTGCTGTGACGGAGGTCTGTACTTTCAGCTCTCTTCTAATTTTGATTGTATAATAGAGTAAATAGCACTGTGATGCAATCTAGGACTTATTTGCTTATTAGAAGTTTAAGAGAATGGTTACGTACTTTTGTTGCCATTTCAAATATACGTAACTACAGTACTGTACTTTGATTGTTTACAAGTTAGTTGATAGTGGTCTTTATATGTTTAGTGTAGTTTTTAATATTGTTGTCAATAAAGCTGTTTCACATACTTAAATAGCTTGTCATTATGAGGGTGTATACTGGATCTGAATCACAGTTTGTCCGGGAACAGATAATAGGCAAATTGAGGATACTTGTAAGTAAACCAACATTTAATTTTTATTGAAATCCAAAAAATAGCACAGTACTGTATTTTGA
>NC_090754.1:45020473-45285473 GCF_036898095.1 Palaemon carinicauda | reverse complement strand
AAAGGTATGCAGTGATGTTTTATATATTAAGCTATAACTGATTTGTTTACTACTTTTCTATACTTTGTCATTCCTGTAGAATCTCAAGTTTCTTCCATTCCGACACTTATTTCATGCCATATAGCAAGCATGTCTTAAGTTTCCTCCTCTTGAATTATAATGCTCCAGAATTGGATACTGTATTTTTTCAATCCTTTCATCCCCCATTCACTTCAGGATACCTCTTTTCAGGTATGCTTTTTTAATTCTCTTTCAGCTTCCACAATTGTAATTTACTAGACAGTCGCTCCTTATTTCTATCTCGCTTTCATGGCCATAATTCTTCTCAAAAAGTTATATAAAGTTCCTGCATTCACATTTTCTCGTATTTCCATTCTCCTTTAAATTTAACTGCCCAGTGTCTATACAAATATATTAAATTTTCCACCATTCTCACCTTACCTTTATTTTTTCATGTTCCTTTCTCCTTCTCCCATTCCTCAGCATGACCCTATTTTACTAACAATCTTTTTCTAAAATTAAAGTCCTTGTAAAAAATATTTTCAAACTTACTAGTGCAAAAGTTTTCAGTCTATAACACATCCTCAGAACATTAAATTTCCAGCTATCACCAATTCAGTATCATATGCAATGTAACTGAATTGGCATTCAATTCATGATCCCTTTTCTCATATCTTTATTTTTTTGTTTCATAGCTTCTTTTTTTTGTTGATTTCTTGTATCACTCCATAAAGACTACAGTATGAAGCAATATTTGTTTTTTAACTAATAATGTATAAGAATGAATATACTGTATACATGTATATATTGATTGTTTATTATCTTTCAGTTTAACATCTACTTCAGAAGCCGTTAGTCACCAGCTTTCGCAGGCCGTTCATTCAGCAGCTGCCCTGAAGGATCAATTGGATTCTCAACTGGTGGAGTCTCGTGAATCTTTGAGAAGTGCATTTACAGAGATGAGGTATTTTCTCTCTCTCTCTCTCTCTCTCTCTCTCTCTCTCTCTCTCTCTCTCTCTCTCTCTCTCTCTCTCTCTCTCTCTCTCTCTCTCTCTCTCTCTCTCTCATATACAGCCAACAAGGTTTTAGACAAAGGAGATCATGTGTGACAAATCTTTTTGGAATTTTTGCACATATTTAGAACAACAAAATCAGGGCAATAGGCATCATATACCTAGACTTTCAAAAAGGCTTTGGACAAAGTTCCTCATAAGTTACTCTTGTATTTTCTTAGAGGTTTAAAATCTTCAATTGCTATGATTGAAATAAAAAATTATAGGTTTAATAGCTGTAAATAATATTCTCTCATCGGGGACAGTTTAGGCGTTTAAGAATTTTAAAAGATTTCTTTTTCAATTTAGATAGAGTAAATTGTGCAAAATTCTGTTGATTAAAAGATATTCTTTAGCTATATTTGGTCAGTTTGTCATTTGTTTTTATTTACTAGATGGAGTAATTTTTTCCATTTTTCAATTAGGTTTCAGTATTGATATTTATGTAATGTAAAATCATAAGTTATTTTGAAGGTTGATCTTATCGATATGTAATTTTTCAGAGTAGGAATTTACTTCTAAGTGAATTATAGAGCTGGCAAGGCAAAGTTTCTGGCAGTGTATAAAGTTACATAAGGTACTATATAATAACCCATGCCCTAGGGTGTGGTGGTGGGACGGTCAGTTGTAAAGTCTAGAAATGTTTTAATGGTTAAGTCTAGAAATGTTTTAATGGTTACATCATTAGTGTAAATAAGTTTAGAATTTGATGTTTATCTCATAATATTTACTCTTCATAAATAATTTGTCCTCAAAACTAAAAAAAATAGTAAACAGATAGAAGTAGCATTA
Source organism: Palaemon carinicauda (assembly GCF_036898095.1). Taxonomy (NCBI): domain Eukaryota; kingdom Metazoa; phylum Arthropoda; class Malacostraca; order Decapoda; family Palaemonidae; genus Palaemon; species Palaemon carinicauda. The sequence continues at coordinate 45,283,629 of NC_090754.1, read as the reverse complement.
ACTGAAGGCTACTGCAAATTCTTCTTCAATCCCATTAATTATTGTCTATGGCCAGATTTGAGGTCTCAAAATGTCTTTAGTCTTGCAGATGGTAGTAGTGTGGCATTTCAATAATTAATATACTACCAAGATCCACAGATATCCATCAGTAAATGCAGAGCACTGTCAACATCGGATCATTTTACTGTAGCTTATTTCTCTTAAAGACCCAATTTTTAACATCTTCCTACTTCATAATTGATGAACTGATTCACAATACTTTTTCAGTATTTTCTTTCAATTCAATAGATGTTAATTTAACCTTAAAATGGTACTAGACAAATTTTCCTGGCCATGCACTTATTACCGCAAGATTCGGGCATTATCCTCTACTTTTTTTATTCATTAATCTTGGCGATAGTTAACGTAATAAACATTCAAAATTAGTATCTCGGAGTGCTGTCTTCTTTTGAGTTTTGGTCTTCTTTGTATGATTTCATTTAGTTTTGTTTTTGTTTCACAAGACAGCATGGGAACAGTTTAGCTTTTGAAAGTTTTGTTGATATTAGTTAGCTTAAATATTTTCCCATTATTCTCAGATTAAAGGTTAGATTACCCCTCTTTCGATAATCGATGGAAGACTTGTTAGGTACAGTATTTATATACAGAGGTTTATTGTTTTGAATTTTATGTAAATATATTGATCAAGTCTGATCACTGCACGTAATTTTACTTTATATTTTGTATTTTTTCCTGCTTGAGTGATAGTTGCCCATCCAATTATGCTTTAGTTCTTCCGACTATATACAAACCTTCCGCTCTTTACTAAAAAGTATTATTTCGGTGATAGCTGAAACCAGCCGTTAAAGCTTTTGTGAGGTGTAACTACCCTCCGCCAGTTAGCGTAGAGTGGGTAGCGCGGGTACACCAACCACCCCGCTCACACTAGCACTAGTAAACAACAGTCACTTTATTTTGGCTCGGTAGCAGAAAGATGTAGTCTTCCTCTTCTGTCAAAACCTTTTAACTGGTTACGGTTAAAAGCAACTGACCTAAAGGTTTCAAAATTTCTTTTTTCTTGCTGATGGTGACCCAGGAGTTCCCTTTAGTTTGCACTCGTTTGCTTCCCTTAGTGAAGCATTAATGATCATCTTCAAGGAAGTGTCTTTCGAAGTGTCAACTCTACCTTCCTTGTGACTTTCCGGTCTCCGCGCTAAGGAATAGTTCCGAGGGTGTTACAGTTTACTGCAGCACACACTGCTTCCGCTCATCTTCGTTCCTGCTGCTCTGGCATAGGAACGAGAATGGTGGCAGACTGGTTCCCTTTGGGGGTTTCCAGTCTGGGGGATCCCTTCCGGGTAAACCTAGAAACTGCCTTTTGCTAAGTTTCACTGGCAGCTCTCGATGCCAACCTTCAACTTAAATGAAGCTTGTTGACGGAAAGCAGAGACCGCTGACCGGAGGTCTGCCTCCAGGTTTGGACAACTCTCCCTTCTGAGGGAGATTCAACTTCCACTAGATGTAGGGCAACTTTCCTTTTAGAGGGATTACCCTTCACCAGCCACTGGCCAGCGATCTTTACGCTTGCAGGAGGAATTGCCGGCAGCGGTAACAAGGGTTGGTCGCCTTTCCTGCCTGTGGGAGAGATTGCCTTCTCCTGGGTGGTTTCCCCATATGTGGATTCTCCTGCAATAATTGGATTTGCCCATGCCCCGCGCTTGCTCTTTGGAGCTTGGTGACAAAAGAGTGAGGCGACTGCTTACAGGTCCTGAGGTCTTTACCGCAAATGGTGATTCCTGCTGACCGCTTGTAGGCGCCGCCTCTGCCATTGACTAGTCTCATAGGCTAAAGGCACAACAAAGCTCTCGGAGCTTCTCGTTAGACGCCAAGTTTTATGAAACCTAATCATTCTGGGTTACTTTCTCTGGCTTGTTTTCACTATGGAATGTAGAGCCTCTAGTCCCAATTGGATAAAGTCTGCTTTTGCTTACATTACCCAACTATGACAAGCAAGTATTCACTTGCGCTTCCTCTCACAAGAAGGGCAGGAAAACATTTAATACAGACGTAAGTTTGATAGCTGCGCCAGCTGCATGTACTTTTTGTGGGCGTGCACATGCTCACAAACATGTTAAACAATGTTGCAGCTAGGCAACAACAGATTTCTTTGGGCATTAATGTTGCAATTCGTTGCACATACATTATTCCTGCAAGCGAGCTCAGGCTCTTTGTCGAACTTACCTGGAGGCACAAAAGCTGTGTATGCGCAACCGCATGCGGGCAAGTGATCTTTTTCTGCCAACAAGCACCATGTACCATCATACAATTAGAATCCCGTTCTAATAAATCATCAGATTCGATGGTTATTTTTCTTACAGGAGATCAGGTTATGTATTCCCCTCCTACCTTCCCATAACCAGACATAGGTAGTCTACCTTGAAGTAGACTCTTTCCTCTTTCCAGACAGTTCCTTACTAACTTTCGGAACGGCCGTCTTGGTACTTAAAATATACTTACGACTCCAAAATTTTGGATAAGCGAATCTGTTCCCTAGGCCAGTTTTGCCGATCAGAAACAAAGGAATATAAACTTATTCGTCGTTTCCAAGTGATCTCAGTCATAGGAATGAAGAGGTCTCCATTGCAAACATTGATCAATGTTGTCTAGTTGAATTCCGGACGCGATGAATCATTTGGGCTGTGCCCGTATGTTCATCCTGCCTTGACGGTCTGTGTTACTGATTCGTAGATTAACTTGTGGGTACATTACCTGTCCAACAATGGAAGTAGTTGTGTGCGATCATACGTTAGCGACCGGTCTCTTACTTGAAGGCGATCATCGAGGAGATTCGCTGTAATACCATCTTCCCCTAGGGATTACTGGCTACTCTGGTATTACTAGATCTGTAACTATCCTTTAATGGCAAACTCCCATTGGATTGAAGACATTCGGAGGACTTGATTTCCCCCTCTCAGAGTATTTGCTTGCAACTGATTGCGACATGAGATTTTTTCTTGCTGGGCAATCTCTCGGCCCCTTGGGAGTAACGAATTAGAATAGAATTTTTGCTAGAGTGTCAAGGTTCCTGGTTCCTCTCAGTTGAACTTGCTAACCCTCTGGACCTGGGGGGGGGGGGAGCAACAGTCACAATCCCTGAAAAGTATTAGCTACCCTATCGGGTACTTGGCTAATCTTGTAGCCCAGAGCCCATCCCAGTTTCCGATAATTCGGAGAGAGAAGTTTAAAGACAATCCTTCCCAGGGTCAGTCATAGATTTTTGCTCTCCTGAAGATTTGATTCTACTTACAATACAGATCTAGATCATTGGTCTGCTGCTTCTGCAGATCCTTAACGCCTCAAGTTTGTTCATTATCTTTGTTGGGGTTGGGTGACCCTTCATGTAAAATGCTTAATATCAAACCATAGTATTAGAATTTTATTTTAGAGAGTATACCATAGGCATGTTCACTATCCCTCCGCTTGCATGCAGTATGGAAGACCTTCTGATCTATCGAGTAGGGGTTATTCATTACTCTTCAGTGATTTACCAATAATTCTATGGGTGGCAACCTCAGACAAATTCTTTCTACAGGAGAATGAAGGAAATAGGTATGAGGAATACCATTTTATTGACCAAGACCATTCATTCTGATAGCCTATATTAATGCTGAATGGCTTAAGCACAGTAGGCATGAGTAACTCTGTGAATTGAAAGTGTTCCCCTTACTTCTATTGTGTTTAATCTTGAAAAGGATGCATGTTTTTTTAGTGCAGGCACCTGGCAGTGTCAATCCACATTACAGTTGTTGGTTTTTCATTAAAGATATCGCAAACGTTATAGGATGGATATTTTCTAGGACTGATAATTATGGCTGGGCATGGAAAATTTTTTATAATTCTTCTAAACCCACTTTTCATTCATTATGGTTAATTGGGAAAATAGGCTACCGATTGAACTAGCATTTATGTCTCGCAAAGTGCGATTTCTATGCTAAACTTTAAGTAAAAATACACCTTACTTTACACTTGTAGTTCATTCTTTATTTGAAAAACCTTTTAGTTTTTCAGCACCAAGTGCTGCCAAGCTCCCACTCAAAGTACAAATCGGGCATATGTATGATTGATAGTGTTTTGGTGAACAAACTTTTAAGATTTATAACTCAAAACTAGTACTTCCCTCGCAAATTACATTTCATTTCCTAAAAACAAATAAGGTTGGTGATTAGTTAATATCTTTGACTCCTGTTAGTACATGCATTATTAACCATTATGTCTGAAAGTTTCTAAATTTCATGAGCTATTCATTCTCTAAATATTTTTTTTTTTTTTTTTTATGTAAAAACCCTAAGATCCCTCTGAAAAGATCTTGCACATTGTCATTAACAAAGCTATGTTTTTTGTTCACTCTTATGGTTAGGAATTAGAAAATGTCTTCCTAAGTTGTTAAAACCAGTTGATCTGGTCCAATAAGTTTAACTCTGCCAAAGGAAATTAATAATACTGTGCCATTTGATAATACAGTAGTTGGGTATATACAGTAGTTATAATGTTTACTGTTACCTCCTACTATTAAACAATACTTCACTGTTCTATATTTTAATACCAAAATATGATAATTTTTCTTTAACATATTGGACACTCTTGGAGGCAAAAGATTTTTGTTCATTGATGTGCCCTCTTTAAAGATTTTTTTTTTTTTTTTTTTTTTTTTAATATTTCAAACACCTGTAAAAAGTTAATTTGGATTTTATGTAGTTACTGACAAATGGAAATCTGTTTTTTAGGGAATCTACGACAGAACAACGAAATCTGATCATGGATATATTTAACAAAGTGGCTCAACTACAAGCATTAGTAATGGGAGAGTTTACTTGGTTTTATTCTGTAAGCATACTGTCTTCACTTTTTGTTTGCATCCAGTAGTTTTGGAAATGAGAATTAGAAAAAGCCATTCCATGAATTGAAAATAATCACTTTTAAATTTTGCTGTAAGTTCGTATGGTGGCTTTCAGATATCACTAGCATAAAATCATATACCGTAATATGCCCAAGATATTTTTTCATTCATTTTCAAGAAGTCCTACAATGATTTGCCTTCTGATTGATTTAAGATGAAATTTAAACTTTAATTCCTTCATAGTACAAAATTCATGTAATAGTATGGTTAATGTACATACCAGAAGAATCTTTCAGTTTTAGGCTGTGCAGTAGTTGGTAAAATAAGAAAATATGAAGCAATAACTGGACAAGATGTTTATCAAAGTTTTAATATGGGTCATTAATTGAGAAAATTTCATGTTCATCAAAATTTAATGGGTTTAATGATGTCTGCTGTACCTGCATTTACACATTCATGATTGTATGACTAATCACAGACTTTTACTGTGAAAGTCTCCTTTTAGTTTTTCTTTAATAGTGAACATTCAGCTGTGTGGCATGTCGTTTATGAGGTCTCTCTCTCTCTCTCTCTCTCTCTCTCTCTCTCTCTCGTTCTCTCTCTCTCTCTCTCTCTCTCTCTCTCTCTCTCTCTCTCTCTCTCTCTCTCTCTCGCTCTCTCTCTCTCTCTCTCTCGTTCTCTCGCTCTCTCTCTCTCTCTCTCTCTCTCTCTCTCTCTCTCTCTCTCTCTCTCGCTCTCTCTCTCTCTCTCTCTCTCGCTCTCTCTCTCTCGCTCTCTCTCTCTCTCGCTCTCGCTCTCGCTCTCTCTCTCTCTCGCTCTCGCTCTCGCTCTCTCTCTCTCTCTCTCTCTCTCTCTCTCGCTCTCTCTCTCTCTCTCTCTCTCTCTCTCTCTCTCTCTCTCTCATTATTGTTACTATCATTACTACTACTAGCTAAGCTACAACCCTATTTGGAAAAGCTGGATGCTATAAGCCAAGGACTCCAACAGGGAATAATAGTGAGGAAAAGAAATTAATAAACCACAAGAGATGTAATGAACAATTAAAATAGAATATGTTAAGAACAGGAACAATATTAAAATTTATCTTTCATGTATAAACCATGAAAAGAAATAAGGTAAAATAGTGTGCCTGAGTGAACTCTCGAGCAAGAGATCTCTGCTCAAAGACAGTGGCAAACCATGGTACAGAGACTAGAGAACAGTGGTTTGATTTTGGAGTCTCCTCCTAGAACAGCTGCTTGCACATCTAAAGTGTCTCTTCTACCCTTGCAAAGAGAAAACTAGCCACTGAACAATTACAGTGCAGTAGTTAACCCTCTTGAACAAAAAAGTATTGTTTGGTAAGCTCAGTGTTGTCAGGTGTATGAAGACAGAGGAGAATAGGGAAAGAATAGGCCAGCTATTTGGTGTATGTGTAGGCAAAGGAAAAATGAGCCGTAACCAGACAGGGATCCAATGTAGTACCAGTAATGCTATTTTTTTCCCTCAAAACCTGGTCAAATGGAGATATCTGGCATCTCTCTGGTTATGCTGACTAAGATTACAAAAAATCACACTTTGTAAAAATATATTAAATTTCGGTAATTAGGCTTCGTTAATGAAATCAAAATTACAATGAATAAAATATAGATTAGACTTTTTCGATTTAATCCTTGAATAAGATTATTTTGAATACTATATGTATCAAAATTTAGAATCGAATGCCCTTCTCCTGCTAAGTGTTATCTCTTGAGTAAATAATGTCACTTGAAAACGTAACAAATCGTTTGCAGAAATACTTTTCAGCTACAATGGCAACACTGATTTATTCACAGTGTGGTCAAGGCAGTAACACTGTATAGTACTGTCTGACCAGTCAAAGGACTGAATAACTCAAGCAGTAACATCTACTGCCTACATTGAGTACACTTTGTCTTCATCTTCTGGACACCATTGCACTAGAGTTCCTTTAGTTTACCACCTCCAGATTGTGTAGTGTTATTTAGGAATTAGGAATCTTAAGGGTGTTTTCTGTATTTATCAGTAATGGCTATGTAGGTGGGTCAATAAGAGCATTTTGCTAAGGGAATCTTAATAAAGTATATTTTTGTCTCTCAGGTTGTCTTTTATGTGAGTTGTGTTTTTGTGATCCTAGTAGCAACATGTACTCCTCGTACAATATCGGCACGTTTACCTCTGCTGGGAGTGTTGGCCATATCACTTGTCACAGAACGAATTTTAACTTCATTCCTGCTTGCAGATCATTACAGTGATACACTACAGGTAATTGGTACTTGGTTTTTAATAGCATACAGTAGACATTGAATTGAGTCTTTTATATTTTTCCCATTCATATTCCTTTAGAAAAATGTATTTTTCTTTTTGTGCAGGACGATGTTTACTGTGGTGTATGGATGATTAGACAAGTTTTCGTGGTAGTCTGTTGTTTTCTTCTTGCCAGAGCTACCTTGGTATATAGGTGAGTTCTTAAATTCTTTCAAGCATTGTCTTCACACAGAGTTAATGACAAAGTAGGATCCTTTAATGCAAACAGAAAATCTTAAATTCACATTTTTCAAGTGACATATTATTGTATCTATTTATCAAATAATTTTATTGCATTTTTTTTTTTTATGAAAGCATCTCACTTTGTGCAAATATGCATTCAAAGGTGCTCATAATACTGTTATCAAGCATAGCATGATAGTTACTGTATATATGAATGTATGTATGTATGTATGTATGTATTTTTAGCTGAACAGCTATCTTGAAATTGAAAGAATTTTCTCACTATTTTAAATATACTGTTTAGGCATAGCTTCCTGATGCTACAAGATTTTAATCTTAATGCTACAGCAGTCTTTAGCAGGCCCAAATAGCCCAGTGAGGAAAGAAAAAAAGGAAATAGACTACAAGAGAAATAATAAACAATCTAAATGAATTATGTTAAGAACTAATATCATTAAATTAGATCTTTCATATATGAAGTTTATAAAACTTCAAAAAATAAGAGAGATTCTGTAAGATAGAACAGCATGCCAGAGTTTACCTTCGAGCAAGGAACTACCCGTGACTTGGGAACAATAGCTTGATTTTGGAATGTCCTCTTAGAAGAGCTCATTACCATAGCTAAAGTCTCTCTTCTACCCTTACTAAGAGGAAAGTGGCTACTAAACAATTACTTTGCAGTAAATTAGTTAACCCCTTGAGTGAAGGAGGATAGTTTGGTAATTTCAGTGTTGTCAGGTGTATGATGACAAAGAAGAAAGTGGAAAAAATAGGCCTGACTATTCAGTGTACAGTATGTGTAAGCAAAGACAAAATAAGCAGTAACCAGATAGATATATCTAATGTAGTACTGTATGGCCAATCAAAGGACCCAATAACTCTCTAGTGGCATTATCTCAACAGGTGGCTGGGGCCCTGGCCAATCCACTACTTATATGCCTCCTTCCCCTACATGAGACTACACAGCGCACCTCCGAAAATAAAGCTAACCCTTTCCAATAACCATCACTAGGTAGTCGAAACTCGCTTACAGGTCAAAACATAAGGAAGTCAAAACTAGACGGGGAAAGAGATCGATAAAGCCAGTACTATATTGAAGAAAGGATAATAGAATGGTAATGTCAATATAAATCGAGTTTCCATTCCATCTCCTGACATATAATGAGTATAAATATGGGGAATGGAGGCTCCAGACACAAGAGGAAATTTTTTTTGTTTTCCCTCATTACATTAGCACAAGCCCCCCCCCCCAAAAAAAAAAAAAAAAAAAAACTTATTTGCTTGACCCAACAGTATTTGTAATAAAATGTTTGGCTACTAGGTATATTGCAAAGGCTAATTACTGCAGTTTTACTTCACATTAGGATTGAACTTCAGTATCTTTAAATGAAAAGCAAAGTCTATCAATTATTCTTCCAAAGGTTCTTGTATAAAAATACTTCAATTTGAACACTCCCATGCAGTCCCAAAAACATCTAGTACGGATGTAAGATAAAATCAGACGATTACTAAAGACTACCTTTATAGATATATATGTTCAAGCTCAGAAATTAACATTCTGTATCACAGATTTATGCCTATAATGGCGATATTGAAAGTTTCTGATCATGGCTAGTACAGTGGTAATGTGTGTGCCTAGCAATCGTATGGTGGCAAATCGATCTCAGCCTGGGACAGGAGTTTAAGCTGTTTATGGAGGAGGATACTGCTGTGGTTGAGCACTACAGTGGTGGTTTTATTTGCCCGGCTGACATTCTGATGCAACTGGAACTGAAACCAGACGCCTTTAACCTTTTACCTTAAATATTTCAAATCGTATACAGTGGCACCTTGATTTTAAAAGTTTAAATATTTCTGGGAGTGACCTTGCAAAGTTCTTTTGGAGTGTGATAGAATTGGACAATAAACTATTCTATTTATTTGTAATACTGTTTAATGATATTCCTCTAAAGGGACCCTGCTATGATAACTGCTGCCCGTTTGGAAGAGCTCGCATCTGCTACTTCAGAACTAAAACAGCTCATGCACTCTGCTCCAGGTTAGGATGAGTTTTTTCTAGATACGAGGTTATAAAGATTTCTTTGCAAATCTTTTATATTTATGATATTAGGGGATTTAAATTATTTTGGTTTTTCTAAATACTACGCAAGAATGTGCTGCAAAAATATTCTTCCATTTTCCATTAAAAGAATGTAAATAGAATGGCCCATGAGGACAATATTTTATATCTGCAAATGCTACAGCCAAAGCTGAAGATTTCAGTTACTTGTATCAGTTGTATTTCTAAGCGTGTAACTTTGTCTTATATTCTAACTAAATTCTTATATACTTGCATGTTAGTTTTTAATTCTACTTTGCCATTTTCTTTTTACTTATGCAGTGAAAGGGCCAGAGATGTCAGTTTCTACCATTGCTTCCTTTAACAAGATATTTGATGATAGTGTTTCTTCAGATGACACCTATGAACCTACTGATGAATCTAGCAAGGACGACTCCTTTTCTTTTCTGAACTTGGTTAGTAAAGTTATCAATTTCCCAACAGTAGTTCCTATACTTACAGAAGTACTCTTAACACAAAATTTTAATTTAGTTTCCTAAAATCAGTTGTTAGCCCTCTCAGGACTCAATACACTTAGTAGGTTTTCTGTTCATTTAACTATATAGAAAATTTATTCTGCTTTCTGATGCAAATTTTAGAAACTTTATTTCTCTGTTAGGTATGTTATAAAACTTCAACATAAGTTGTTTTGACACATGACATCGTTGCTCACCGTAAAATATTTTGCAAGTCATGAGAGCCTAACCGCGATTTTATCACGGCCAGGATCACTAGAAGGTTGACACTGAAAAGTGCAATTAGTTTAGTTATACTGATAACTGCAAACAAAAGTTTGCCACTTTTTTGTTTCCTTTTGTAGTTTTTATTCTATTTTGTCCCTGGAGTTATAGTTTGGAAGTAATGTTCATATGATATTACAGTAAACTGAAATTTTATATGTACCTTATCACTGCAATGCTCTTTAGTTCCGCATGGGATACAGTTGATGGAAATAATGCTTTTAAAGAATAATTGCTTAAAGCTTCATGAATGTAGGTGAAAGCATCAGAACTCATGAGAACTCTGTCGTCAGTGCAAAGTATGTTCAAGGTTTTTTTATATAATTTTTGCTCTTAGTCATATAGTTAACATACAAATCTTGGACAGTTATCTATATGGTTTATACACTATATAGCTCTTATGATGAAATAAATTATGGATAGCATATTGATACCATATTGATACCATATCACTGCCATAAATTTTTTAAGTGTTCTTGTGAAATTTTGAGGATTATATATTTGCTGTCGGTGAATGACAATTTGTTCAATTACTTTTGTGATTAATGCCTGCAAGTCACACTAATATTCTCAAGTTGTGCATTTCTCAACCTCTAAAGTAAGAGTTTACTACAGCAACTACTGTACTAAGAGAAAAGTGATACCATGCGGACCAAAGGTAGGTCACAGGAATAACTGCTATAATTGGTAGAATCATCCCTGTACTGTGCAAGATATCTTCACTTGAAAAAACTGTAGTATTTCAGTTGAAGGATTCTCAACCTATAATTATCTCCGGGAGAGAGATTATGGTGCACGCACTAATGTCTTGATCTCTCTACTCTCGGATCTGTAAAGCTCTTTTTGAGATTTTTGGGGTGGGTGCACTTTTGGTCATGAGGAGTCTGAAGCACAAACTTATCACATCACTCCACATCACAATGTTCAGCCCTGTTAGATACCCTGGAAGTTTGTCCCTTGCCTTTTCCCTATTTTGCCTCGAAAGCCAACTCTGAACATTCAGGAGTACTGTACTAGGATAACTTTTACAGCTGTTCTTTGATTGCAGCATTAGTGGATTATGAAACTAATCTTTTGTGATAGTTAGCCGTAGGACTTTGAGACCAGGTAGAGGTAATACTGCGAGTGGTATATTGCAGTGAAGAGGGCTTTGTTCCATTACTATTTCAATTGCACTTCACCCTATAATAAAGCAAGAAATTACCCTTTAAAGAAGGACTATATACATTGCTCTAACATCTTGCAGGTAATTGGACTTCATAGGCTTGGTATAGGTTCTTCAGTAGAGATTTATCCATAGCTTAGAGGAGGTTCTGTGTTTGTCACACAATCCTAATTGGGATTCTTGTGGATACCAAATTACTTGTTTCTACTGGTATTGACATATTTTGTGGGTTAGCAACAGTCGCATTATAGAATTATTACACGTTATAGATTAGGAATATCATTTACATTTAACTTGGTACACAAAATACGGATGTACATTTACAGAATCTTTGAGTGGAAAATAGTCCAAAAAAGATAGAATATGCTGTAGTTGCATACACCAACCTTGATAACCACCAGACAGAAAGCCCTTGTTATGGGGTAAGTTAATCTACCTGATAAGACTGTACTGGAAAAGCTGCAGGGAATGTGTTTATGAAATGCATGAAAATTTTTTTTTTTTTTTTTTTTTTTTTTAAACAAGCTAAAATGATTTTAGTTGAAACTCCATCCTGCCGGAAATCCAAATCTTGGGAACTAAACTGTTGACAGGCAGGCATGTACAAAACTCTCACCTCCCTTAAGCTGGCCATATACGCAGAGGATTGGCGCGCTGATTTGATCACGATTGGGGCATTCATCCTTAATGTGTAAGGGGGGGGGGGGGGGTAAACAGGACAAACCCGGCGCGACTAGCCAGTCCTCTCATCCTGTCAGCATGTTTGACCAGACAGGCCAATCCCGTCGCGATTGGCAGTATGGCTCACCAGTCTCGTGCGTGTGGGCACGATCTAGCATGCTGACGTGGTTGACTCTTCTGTTTTGACACGTATAGCATTTCATACTTCGTTCCATGATCGGAGTACTTTTTTATAATATAAAGATAATCTGATTGTATTTCACAAGTTTGTAATATTAAGCATTTCATTGCTCTTAATTTAGGTTTTCCCTTAACATTTTCATTCTCCAAGTTAAGATTTCCTTAAATTTTCTCTCCTTTTTCATAGTATATTTTATCTTTAAAACCACACACTATCCTGCCTTATTCGTGCAATAGTATCTTTTATTCTGATAAACAGCTACTGAAACAAAAGGAAAAAAAAAATTGTTCTGATTGTTTTATGAATTCTCTAAATAGGAAAAAACAAAGATGTAAAATATGGATAGAGGAAAAATTAAGTAGCTACTGATAATTCAAGTAACATTGAGGTTGCAACTACTTTCTTTGATAAGAACTCTGAAAAAAATCACGCTGTTATTCCTAAGGTAACTTTGATCTTATAATGACTTAAAGAGAAATGGTACATTAATACCGTAGTGGACGAATCACCACCACGTAGAATGCCCATCACGTTCCTTATGATTATTCCAAGTCAGATTTCATAGATTTGTATATAAACAAATAAAGTAAAAGTACCAAAATTTGGCCTTTTCAAAATTAGATGTAAGCTACCAATTGTACTTGATACCTGGCAACGTACCAAATTTACTCAAGTACCAAAAGTGTAACCATGTGGGCCTATCCTAGGTGTCCAATCCTCTTGAACTAAGAAGGCTAGTCCATAGCATAGGGCATTTCTCACAGGATTGGAGCGTCGCTCCAGTCCTTAGGGACAAACCGTACGGTCAGTCCTCTGCGTGTATGGCCGGGATTAGATCAAAGTTGCATATAATACTTCCCACCTTTGTGAATTCTTATACTAAAGGGTTTATGTAAGGGACATTCAAAGACTGCATATGGGTACTATTCATGAGAGATGGGTTTATGGTAAAATTGCCTATTTGGTGTGTGTACTGTACATGGTTTTTATTTTTGTACCAACATTTTCTCAACTTGTATGCTTTTTTCCAGACATCAGACAAGGTTCTAGGAAGATATGATTTCAGAGAAAGACCTTCAAGCCCAGTTGTATATAATCCAGTGGTGACCTTGGAAAGTCCTGAAGCTTTTGAGAGGGCAGTAAAGAAAATGGAATTATTTGCCAGATGTAGGTCCCGCTCTCTCCAGCGTCAATTATACCTTCAATCCAATTTGCCACAGGAAACTGAAGATGGTATATCCCTTTAGAAGTTTTTAGATAAATCATATACCACTGTACAGTATGTAGTTTCAATATCTGTGCAGTGTTTTTTTATCAGAGACTACAGTTCAGACTGTAATAAAAATTTATTTTTTTGTTTTTAAATGACAATAAAATAGAATTTTGAAAATGAAAAACTTATTTCTGAATGTGCTTAAATGCCATTTTCAATTAATATATTGTACTGATTTGTAATTTTAACTTTATCCACCATTATAAAAGCTTTAAAATAAGGCCACTACTATACACACCCTACTTCGTCAGTTGATTCCAGGGAAACTGACGAGGCAGCTTTTTTTTTTTTTTCACCTTATGAAGTGACTTGTATGCACCCTATATGTATACAGCTCATGAAAAAGTACTTAAAGCCTGCTATAATTTTTAAAAATCTGATACCTACTTTAATAAACTTTCATGTGAAGTACAGCACTTTATTTTATGATGTAGAAATAGATGTGAGGTTAGGGAGAACAAAGTATATTGATTTTATTTTTGTATTAGAGTCAGAACTTGCTTTCATCAAACTGATGCAAAGAGAGTTATTACTGTATCCAATATTGGCACAAGGCATGCTATTATACTTTTAAAACTTAAAGCACCAAAAACAGTTGCCCCAAATTACTTTTTCGAATTTGATATTTTAACTTAACTCCTATTAAAAATAATAAAATTGCTAATGTAATTTTTGTATATATTTTTACTTCTTTGTCAATTTAAATTAGAGAAAGTTATAGAGTACTGTCAAGTGACATAAGAATTGTCATGTGTGTGAATGTGATTTATATTTTTTTTTCAGTTTGTTACTTTTCCTATTAAAATTAGTTTTTTTTCGAAACCAGTTACTACCGTACAGTATATATATATAAATCTTGGTTCAACTCTGTTAAATTAATAACCCTCTAAAGAAAAAAAAAATCAAATTTTCCCAACTTTCAAAGCTTTCTTAAGTATTGTAAATTTCTTGAACTGGTCAGTAGGTAAGGAATGAAAGGAATTCAGTGCGACTCCAAGTTAGAGATATTCTCGCACATCATTATTCCCGATATTTCCTCACTATTGCTCTCAATTGGGAAAAACTTCTAATTTAGACCGAATAAAATAGGTTAATAATGGAGTGGAGGGTATCTGCTTCTATAGTATTTGTACAAAATGGATTAAAATTGTCGTTATCCAAGGAGGATTTCTCAGAAAAATGTGTCTTTGTCATCACATTTTGATAGGCAGCTCACAACAGTTCAAAGACAGCCACGCTGGTATGTTTGGCTCGTAGTGTATTTTATAAAGACTAAAACAGATTTGATAGCAAAACAAAAGGATGAGAATGAAGTTGGGTAAATATTTCAAGAAAACGTGTCCTTTAAAGGGATTTTCAAAGAACTACGTAATATTCAACACTGTCCTATCTAATATACAGTAGTGGCTATTAGTGTAAAATATGACATTCATAAATACTTTGCATTTTTCCCTAACTAATACAAACCTGGAGTTATACAGCAGTAGCGGGAGGTAGCCATTAGACTTTAATTCCCCCCTCCCCCAACCCTATCGTGAGAGCTCTCATCCTATTTCCTAAGTCCTACACCAGCTGGTATCTAATTCCTCTTCCCACAGGTCGGGTTCTTTTCCACCATTTGTAGGAGGTTCTTAAGAAGTAATTCTAAACCTAATACCCTAATTCCTTAACACTAATTTTTCTACAGATGTAGCATACACGCTGATGACAAACAACTTGCTTCCATCTCTAATTGGCGACCATCTCCACTCAACAGGTGGTATGTTCTTAATCATCACCCGGAGGAATGTCTGATGGTTAAACTTCGTGGCCACCGGCGCTAAGATACTTAACCACCCCCCGACATGCTCATATAGTTAGCATAAATTGCGAGTCCACCCTCCAGGATGTTAACCGACAAGAAGTCAAGATCATCGAGTCACATCCTTAACTTCTGGCATAAGTTTATGGTTCCTCTGAACAGCACACCACTCCACTTCCCAGTTATTGCCTTGAGTTGGGGCACTGCCGCTGTAAGGTCTTGTACAGCGTTCTTTATACAGTTGGTATTGTATTTTTGGATTTTCAATTCTTCGAAGTAGTCAAGGGATCCCACATTCGCATCGGCATTGATCTGGCAATCGACTACTATTGCCGTTGAGTCTTTCCAGACGACAAGGTCTGGCTACGGAGCCCGACTGTCGTAGTGATGTGGGGTTCATCAGTTGTAGAAAAATCTGCTTCTTTCAGCTTTTTCTCTATAGCATTTGATGTTATCATGCTGTTTGATTCTCCAAAGCTGGACTGCTGGGCACACAAAGAATATGGTGCTGGGTACCAGGGACATTGCAGCCAAGGTCACATCTGCTGCTTCTTTCTCTGCCTCTTGAGCTTCGGGCTGGTGTTAATAACCCAGGTTTCAGCTTCAAGGTATTACAGAAAGTGCCCCCCCTATATCAACTGTGTCCGAAAGTCCAACCATCTTGGCTGAAGACCAAAGGCCGCCTCCTTCAGTCCACAACCATCCACTGTCTGGTATAGCCACAATCCCCAGTCTGTGCTGGCAGGAGGCGCTTGTTCTTACCATTTCTCTGCAGCTAATCCCACCACCAAGTCCAGAGATCTAGCCAACCTCCCATAGCATTCGTACAAGGCACTTGGAATGCCTTCAGCAAAATTAAATATACCCTGGCCTCCTGCTGCTCTCCCTGCATAAAACGCTCCTAGAGGAGTGTCTCCTGGTAGATGAAGACATCATCTTAAAAGCTTCCTCACCTGGCTGTCAATGCCTTTCAGGTGGTATTTCTTTAAGTCACCATGCACGGCCACATGCTTGAGGCGGGCTACCAGCACGTTCTTCAAGGCCCAGAATTTTTGCTGGGGTTTCGCTGACTGCAGATTCCCAAGCTCATTCTTGGCCCTGCCAACCAATTTCGCACAGTTTATTTTAGCCACAAGTCTAACTTCAACACCAAGATAATTGTAAAACCCGTCAGGACTTATGGCTGGGATGATGATGTCTCCATACATAAATGGGCGGGTATCCACGTACCAGGTCTTCTTGTGCCTTTCACCAGCAATTCTCAAGCCGGGTTCCAGACCCAGCTTTCCAGCTTCGTCCAATAGTCTTCACTGCAGATGTCCGTCCAGCTCTTGTGGATGCCACATCATCATCATCATCGGCGAAGGCTAGGTACTTGATGTTCAGCCCTACACCCTCAGGGAGTCTCTGGAGCTCTATCAAAATTTCAGAATGAAATGTAGAGGCTCTTTGGCTGTTTCTTGGCCTCCTTGAGAAGTTCCTTTAGTAATAGAAGATTGCTCCTGACACCCTCCTTGGCTTTGAAGCCCTTCTGTCTAGTCGAGGAGGGAATGTGCTCTGCCAAATGCTTAGCCAGTATCTTGTGCAACCCTCTTGCCACTATCAATGTAATGGTAATGGGTCTTAAGTCCCCGGCTGCTAGAGGGACGTCTGTCTTGGGTAGGAGGGTGGCTCTTCCTTTAGCCCATTTGTGAGTAGCTATTTTGGAACACGAGATTTTGTTATAAAGTTCGGCGATTATCTTGTTTGTCGGCGCTTTAAAGTCGGCGGCTCTTACGCCGTCTGGGCCCGGCGACATTTTGGTACTTGTTCTCCTTTTACACCATAATATGTCTTCAAGTGACACGGGCTCCATAATGGTGTGCTGTTGAATAGTTTGATCATACATAATGTTGTTGGATGGGCTTGGTCTCCCAAAAAGAGAGAGCCAGAAGTCTGCCGTGCCAGGCGGCAGACATGGGTTTGCCAGCGGGTCCTTGCCGAGAATGGCATTCTGGGCTACTCGGCCTCTGTTTTTTGTCCAGCCACGTTGAGTTGCCGTGTATTCTCTCTTCCTTCTTGTTCGTCTGAGCAGTGCCTGTTCCAGGTGTTGCTGATCGCTCATCCTAAAAGGTCTTGTAGGTCTCCTTCCAAATATCTCTTCTTTACAAGCATCAATCTCTTTGGGTATTGAAACTAATCCAGGTGTCGCCTCTCCACTCGTGCTTGATGATATTGATCTCCCACTCTCATCCGGACTAGACGGGGGAGACCCTCCATGGTCGGTGATTAGGAAATCCATAGTACCCGCCACAGAGTTGTAGTACTCGTTCATTCCGTCCTTAGCATCTAATATATCTCCAACTGCTCCAAAGGGTGGCGACGGGTTCCGTTGGGTCAATAATCGTCCTCTGCTGGCATAGTATGTCCTCATCGGGGCGTTGTCCTCCTTCTCGTGGGTATGTGCGTTTCTTCTTCCGTAGACTCCTACGGTTCCTTGGCGCTGGCAGATGCTGATCCCCTCCATCGTGATCGTGTGTTGGCCCCGACTGTCGTCGTAGTAGTTGTTGTGTCCTCCATTTGATCCTGCATTGCTCTTGTGCGTTAATTCATAGGTGGAGGCAGTACACGGTTTGTCTTGGTCTCGTATGCACTCGACGCAGCCTTCTCTTTGTACCTTACAGTCTTCCTTCTGGACTGTATACTCTCCGAGGTTTTCCAAAGTAAGATTGCGGCCTTTAAGCTTTTGTTGATGTGGGGGTCGTTCTTGTTTGCAAGCTCGAAAGTGATCAAAGCTTCTTCGTTGGAGGTCCACCCCCGTTTACCCCCCTTACAGGCTGGCGGGGTGAATCCAATGGACTTGGATTCATCTAATCTAGAATCTCCTTTGCACTCCTTCTTCTCCGTGTTCATGGACTCCCTGAGGATTTCTTGGTAGGCCCTCGACTTCCTTTTTCCACTAATACTATCAGACCTTCCATCTTTAAAGACGCGCTCCTTTATTAGATTCATAAAAGGGTGGCCGACATTTTACACTTCAAATGTGGCCATGATTGTCAGCTCCTTGAGGGACCTGGGCTTGTTCCTTTGTTCTTCGATCCTTCGGACGTTTCCCTCGTGGAATTTGCTGGCATGAGCTTTCCGCTCATGGAGTCTTCTGCCTGCGTATGACATGAACTCTCTTCCGCAAAATTGGCACAGGGAGTCTCTCTCAGCCTCACTGGCCACGCCTTGTTCTGCGTTTTGTTCGGTCCACTAGCTAGGCTTGGGCTAGTCCCGATGGCAACCCTGCCTAACTGCTTGATTGGGTAGGCAGGGGGGTACCCAGCTGCCTCTATATATACTCTCACAGCAGATAGAGAAGCCCCTTTTTATTGCAGGCAGGACTTCTGGGAGATGGGTGATGAGGGGCCAATTTATATAAATAACTCTAGGTTTGTATTAGTTAGGGAAAAATACAAATTATCTCCGAATTTGTCATTTGTTCCCATACTAACAAACCTTCTGTTATTTATGTGGATGACTCCCTCTTAGGTGGGTGGAAGTCCTAGATCTAGCATGGACATTGACTTGGTTTTATCTAGTACAGTATATGACTGTGGTCTAGGGAAAACTTTGCCACCTTGCTGAAATAAACAAAGCGAGTATATTCGTGGCCAGTGCAATGCAGTAAAATAGAGGTTGTTTGTATGAATGACTTCGAGTTTATATAGGAACAAAAGACTTATCCTATTGCTCCCTCCCAGAAAACAATGGGGACGTGTACAGTATAACTATATTTTGTAACATATATTAGGCTACACAAGGGAAGTGATAATTACCTGCAGAAGTTGAAGCCAGCTTGCAGAGGGACCCATGGTGCTGTACCCCAAGGGAGGGGAAGATGAAGAAAGGAAAGCCAGACCTTCTCATTCATCCCAGTCTTAACCCGGGTAACCAATGCCCTCGACCAACTGCTACTTGTCCGTCAAGGAGCCTAAGGTATCTTAAACCACTAGTTGAGCAGCCACCACAGGAATGATAGTGAACGCATCGAGTATACTGTGGGTCATGTCTTTTTAGTAATGGGCTGTGAAGCAGCGGGCGAACTTGCAACACGGAAAAGTTGCGCTTGAATGCCAGGGAAGTACAGATTCCCCTGACATCATGGGCTCTAGGTCGACAACAACCCTGAGGAGAGGATCTACTAAAAGTTGCAAGAGGTCCGGAGACCCCTCTGCTTGATGCTATAGGATAGCTACAAGGGTCATCATTAGATCTTTGGACGCTCTGGTTTTGTTGAACAGTCTTCTCATCGGATAAAAGAGAGGAAAGGCGTATACGTTGATGTTGGCCCACCGTTGTTGGAATGCATTTTGCCATAGAGCCTGAGGGTCCGAGACTGAAAATCAGTACTGCGGAAGCTTGCTGTTCGGAGATGTTGTGAACAGGTCTACAGTCGGGGAACTCCACAAACTCAGGACTTCGTTGGCTATCTGACAATTCAAAGACCATTCGGAGTCTACTATCCGAGTCGCTCTGCTCAGATTTTCTGCGAACACATTCCTCTTGCCGGGAATGAATCAAGCTGATAGACACACTGAATGTTGTTCTGACCAACTGAGGATCTTTACTGCAAGATGGTATAGAGGCTGCAAAAAAGTACCACCCGTTTTTTTTATGTAAGCCATTACTGTGGTGTTGTCGCTCGTCAACACCACGGAGTGACCTACCAGCAACTGTTGGAACTGATGAGAGTTAAGTAGGCTGCTCTCATCTCTAGTAGATTCATGTGCTGGTACCTTTCCGACTCTGACCAAAGGCCAAAGATCGCATGGTGCAGCAGGTGAGCCCCCACCCTTCTTTTGATGCATCTGTGAAGAGCATCAAATCCGGAGGGGGAACGAGAAGACTCTGTCCTCTCTGAAGGTTTTAGTCTACCATCCACCAACTCGAATCCATCCCCTGATTCCAAGTTATAGGAACTCGGGTGTCTGGTGGATCGGAGTGTTGGTTCCCCACGGACTTCAGCTGCCGCTGCAAGGATCTTATCCTGAGGCGGCTGTTGGAACAACGGATGAGAGAGGATAGATGGCCTAACAGACTCGACCAATGAGAGGCTGGAAGAACCTCTTTCCTGAGGAAGAATACGGTCACTTCCTTCAGTCTGTGTACTCTTTCATCTAATGGGGAGACTTTCTCCTGGACGGTGTTTATGATCATATTGAGTTATACCAACCTTTTATGAAGGTTGCAGTGATGACTTCTCGTGATTTA
The DNA here is from genome assembly GCF_036898095.1 of Palaemon carinicauda. Classification (NCBI taxonomy): domain Eukaryota; kingdom Metazoa; phylum Arthropoda; class Malacostraca; order Decapoda; family Palaemonidae; genus Palaemon; species Palaemon carinicauda. The sequence goes on along the minus strand of NC_090754.1, from coordinate 45,263,092 downwards.
TGAGGATCCCCAGATCCTGACAAAACTCGAGAAGCATGTCTGGGTGACGAAGAAGGGTCGTCTCCGAGTCTGCTAGAATCGGCCAATTGTCCGTATTCCTAAGACTGATGCCGTTCCTGTGAGCCCCAGATATAACTAAGGCGAACCTTTGTGAATACCTGAGGAGCTGTCGCGAGACCGAAGCATGGAACCTTGAAATTGTATCTCTTCCTCGTATATGAATCTCAAATACTTCCTTGTAGACGGATGGATTGGGATCTGGAAATAAGCATCCTTCAGATCCAGTATGCACATGAAGTCTCTTAGACATACCACTTGGATGACAGTGTCTGCTGTCTCCTTTATGCACTGAGTTTGCTGAACGAACTTGTTCTGAGGGGCGAGATCGATGACTGGTATCCAGCCTCCAGTCTCCTGACTGTAGAAGACTGGGGACCCTTCCGCGACCTCTTGGAGAGCGCCCTTCTGCAGCATGGTCTGGACCTCGCACAATTCCAAAGCATTTGATGTTGACGGCTCTGGAGAAGACTTCTTCCTGGCACCACGCTGAAGAAGGTGCAGCAGTTCCTCCTTCAAAGGGGATCCTGAAATCCCTAAGGACGACCACACGTACAGCAGATCTGAAAGGGAGAATGCCTCTCTTGCAACTGAAGGAGACGTTGCTCCTCTAGGGGAAGCAACAATCTCCCATTTCCCCCGGGGTTGCCATGGAGTTAATCGATCTGTGCTCCTACTCGATCATCCCTCTTAAGAGCACGAGCGAGGAGGAACTTTTCAGAGATTTGGGGGTGCGAGAAGAATGGACTCTGCTCGCCCTAGAGGGAGAGCGGTTGTGCTTAGTCTTCTTCCTACGCCACCCAAATTTTTCCCATTGGGAGGCAGACCACTCCTTACACTGTGCGCAGGGCGAAACCTGTTTGCATCGATGTCCTCGGCAAGTATGACATAAAAAGTGCGGGTCGGTCTCCGACGACATGAAGGTCTCGCATGCGGCGCCCTTGACAGGTTCGCATGATGGTGATAGCAAGAGAAGACATGCGAACCTGCAAAGAAAGCAGAATTGAAAAGTTCAATGACAGTCGGGAGGAGAGCGGACACGTCCGATCTCTACTGAGCCAAAAGAAAAAGTGGCATCTCTCATTGCTGTGAGAATACATAGAGGCGGCTGGGTACACCCCAGCCTAACCGCTTGGTTGCCTCCTTTGCAATTAAAGTCTAATGGCTACCTCCAGCTGCTGCTGAAAGTTAATTCACACAAAGAATGGAAGGTTTGGTAGTATGGGAATAAAAAGTAAATTTCTGCACAGGAGTATACCTGTTTAGATATAACATTAAATTACTTTTAATTTACAATGTCTCTTAAAATACAAGCAACAATGAAAGTTACAAAAGATGATGGAACCAGATTTCCATTTCTGTTGTAGAAAAATGAGGTAACAGTGACAAGAATTTAGACATGTTTGGTGATAAATTGTCATAAAATTTTAATGGAAATTAAGTTTCAATTTTTAGTATACTCATACTAAATTAATATGGTAAATAACTGTGAAGAATCAAGAATACTTGTATGACTAGTAATTGTACAGTTTCATAATCAATTTTGAATAGGATTTTCCATCATTTAAAAGCAAGACACTCAAAGAAATTAGTTTATGGCTCATAGACAACCTTCACTAGGCCTATGTTCACAAGAATTATGCTATTGTTGGGCTTTATATTGTTGAATGTGATTCTTGAAGATTACGTACCTTTCTCAACATAGTTCATTAGTATTGTTAGTGTTCTACTATGATAGATATAATTTATATTCGATATAGATTAGGTCAAAAGCAAATGAATTTATACAGTATTATTGAATAAAAAAGTTATCCCTTTTTTGTGTTTTCTACATCCAATTTCATTTATCAAAGTACAGTACTTCTTTAGGCATTTGTGTCAAGTGAAATTGAACCTGTTTACTTGGCGAGATGGACTTTTCAAACAACAAAAACGCTGCTCGTTGTGTAAGAGTTTTTCTGTGTAATGGTCCCTTGATGCAATTTTATTAATAAATAAGTACGAAAAGGTGGTTAAAAGTTGAAGGCTACCATTAAGCTTCCCTGATGGAGCCCTTGGACTTATAGCATCTTGCTTTTCCCTAAACTAAAAAAAATTTCCTATTTTATTTCCTTCTTATGCCTCTAGAAAATTAACAAGAAAATCTACAAGTCTTGGCAACCACTGATTGTTTATCTACAGGCGCAGGTCGTTTATCTTTTAGATAAAGATGGACGATGGCGGCGTCCAACGCCCTGACCAGCTGTTGCAGTCCTGTATGAGACCAAGCACTGGTAGCAGGCAAGCAAGTTCCTCTACCTTCCCCGGGCTGGGTTTGATTTCTAAACCGCACCGCTTTTCTCCCATGAATATGGTTAGCGATCAATCAATGCATTTCTCGAGAGACTCGGACTGACAGTCCTCCAGGGCTTTGGTAACTTCTTTTTCCTCCTCTTTGTGGCAGCAGGAGTCACGTCTAAAGGCTCGGTGACAGGCAGCAAGGAAGATGACACGGGTAAGGTGGGAGGGGAAGACGAGCAGGTATGCTTCCATTCCCTTAGACTACACTTGACAAACATTGAAGATATTCCCGGGCTAGTAGTAACATGGGTTCCTTCCAGGTGCAAGCGAGTACTTGTCGAAGGTCACCATGTTTCATTGCTCCTCTGCAGGTGGAACCACTGAAAAGGATGACGCAGCAATGGAAGACTTCTGGGTACTAGCTTTCAAGCCTCGAGAAGTTTCTCCCCTGATGGGGTGCCATCGATCCATAAGTTAGGCCATGACTTCAATAAGTCCAGGTCCTTGAGAAGGTTGTTGTTAGGCACCATAGCAGTAGATTTACTTTGAGAGAGAGAGGGAGAGAAGTACTACCTATGCCGGGGTAAGGTAATAATCCTTATGAATTCCTCCAGAGGAACTAGGAACCCGAAGGAGAAGAAGTAGCCTGTCTTCAAACTCATCAGAGAGAAGTGGCTATTGATATTCTATAGAAGTAAATTTAGGTGTCGCTAGCTCTGCCGCTGAAGAATCCATCGTAGACATCTTTGCAAACTCGGCCCAATGTAGAAAAGGCCACACCCTACACTAGTTGTGGGGTTATCAGTGCGTAGTCATGGCACCTGTAGAATATACAGTTTATTGGGAATCCACTTCAGGCTTGCTCAAGATATGGAATGAGGTAATTAGGGGTACCACAGGAGTTAGAAAACTATCAGATAAGACCCAAGAAAGTACACCGAGGTGGTATGGTCATGTCATGAGAGGGATGAACAGTATATTGAGAGGAGAGTGATGGAAATGGAGGTACAGGGAAGGAGAGGGAGAGGGAGACCAAAGCAAAGGTGGATGGACTGTATCAAGGATGACCTTTGATCAAAGGGATTAACCGGTGATGAAATGTTGGACAGAGGTAGATAGAGATCGACCCCACATAAAAAGTGGGAGAAGATGTAGACAAAGAAGGCGGCTTGCTCATGAACCATTCTCATTTCTGACCAGGTTTCCCATGGACCAGACCAATGTATGATTTTTGAATCTCCATGAACAGCAAACAGCAATCACAAAATGAAAAGCAAAAGGATCAAACTGCAAATGTTAAGAGGCAGCAGGGAAGTACAGCTTGATATGGGAATTACTGGCACACCTCGCTCCGGAAATGCCCCGTCACACCCTTCTTGCTCGGCAAGTAAGCAAATAGATACTGTACAGCGAGATGATAGTGGTGGTGGTATTACACACAAGAACAAACTGGGCAGTTAGTGTGTGACAGGGTGCATTGCCTCAGAGATAGGTTACCAGGAATTCCTGTGTCCATCTGTACGTCCGTATTGAACTGTACACGAAGTCAAAGTGAAGTGCTCTACCTGGTGAATGGGGCAGCCCTAACCCCCTACCAACTTTAATTATTATATTGAAGTTTAAATGGCCGTTGACAGTTCCAGCTCCACTGAAGTCATACTCTTTACAAAGGACAATGGTTTGTATTAGTGTAAGAACAAAAATGGCCCCCCCAAAGACTTGGTGCCAGGACTCAGTATTCAAGATTAAGCCTTATGAAGAAATACAAAATTCCAGCAACCAACCTGAAAACTCTTCCAACTGACTATAGTTGATAACAATGGGGAATTATTGCCTTGGAGAAGGGTTGATTTGAGTATTTCACCTCAAGCAGGCTGCATTGACATGACAGGAAGTATGTCCTCTGCAGCCCCAAAACTTCATTTGACAAAGTATGCGAGTCCAAGATTGGCCTGGTGAACCACAGCAATGCACACGGACATCTGTTGAGGAACTAGTATACTGGTATTAGAAGATTAAAAATAAAATAATACAATAAACTCTGGGAAAAGATTAATTAAAATTAAACTTGATTGTTCATCTTTATTAAATCATAAGCTAAACGGAGCCCTCTTGCGACAGGCAAGTCCATAGCAATTGTTTTATGTTTAAATACCCTAAAAACAAGTTTGAACCTTTAATATGAAAATACACAATTCCTTTCAAACATGTCCTTAACTTTGGTAACCTTTTATATAGTTCAAGTGACTCACTGTCAAAATTTTAGGTATCACTAAACTTTTGTGCAAATATATCACATTTTTTTTTTTTTTTTTGCAACCTCACTGCACAAGGACATGATAACAGCTTATTAAACACTAGAAAAACTCTCCCTCCTCCATGTTTTAAAGTATCGCTGTAATGCTTTTTTACAAACTTTTCTAAGTAAATGGCATTGGACATTCACTGTCAGATTAATGTTTCCTGATACTGCCCTGCCTTTTTCCAAAAGGCAAGGTATGCATTAGAGATAACCTGAGGCTCAAAAAATAGAGTCTACTCAGCAATGAACCAAGAATTCACATGGTGTCTGTCGGAGGCAACCAATTGCTCCTTATTATATAGTATTATCACACTGACGGCCAATAGAGACCAAGTTAATATACCATTTCTACAAATTTACACTCGCTGGACCAGACACTTTCCATGAGTAACTTTATCAGTTCCACCTCTTTGATGCCAGAGGATAGTTTAAATTTTATCATCCTTTTTAAGTATTTGGCACCTTCACCTAACAAATGGTGTCACTTCACTTTCTTGCAGAAGGGGAGGTGGTTGGCTGGCACTTGGATCATAATTAACCAGTCTTCTTCCCACCAGGTACTTGTCATTTTTTATATGTTCATATAATCGGGTGAACTGAACCACTTGCATGATAATCAAGCTTGAAAGGAGAGTTATAACCAGCAAGGCTGGATAAATTCTCCGTTCCACCAGTATCTGGAATTAGACAAATGACAATAAATGAAAACTTGGAACTCACAGTTAAAGAGCAGTTAATTCCACCATAAAATACCTTGATATTCATTTATTCACTACTTAGATATAGACCTATATTATATCTATGAAATATCCCATCTATAAAAGTCCAGTAAAACTTTGAAAACTTACTAATGCACTAGGTGGTGCAATGAGAGGAGCAATACTATGGGCTGTCACATAGGGCACTGTTAGGCAGGCACCAAGACAAGCTATGACAGGGAGAGCAGTTTGCCCTACCAAAAGATTCAAGTCCAAACCACGTATACCTCCCAGATAAATATGTTCAAGATTTGTTTTTAGCCACCAGTTTGGCCCCATCATCACCAGTGCACACATGATTTTGGTATATAAGACTCCCAATGCCCAATCCTGAAAGAAATCGAATACTTTAAGCACTTTGCATCAATATCCTCAAATGACAATAAATTTTATCACTTAGTAGGCTACCTTAAAAAATTTCAAATACTATAAAATCTTATAACAAATATATTTCACAACTAATGCTAATTCTGAGAAAAGAAAATAACAAACACCTTGCAGTGACTGCAAATTACTCCCCTCTCACCACTATATTTCTTTGTACAAGACAACCTTTCAGTCCTAAAATTTACCCCTGAAAATAAGGGGTTGTCTTATTCTACCACATTCTAAAAATCAATTTTGATTCCAAGTGATGTTTATTGATAGGCTAGCCTTGGCATCAATGCGATAATCCCTCATACATGAAAAGACTCACATTATGGAATAAAATGATGATAAAGATAATAAATCCATTTTTACAGTATAAATTAGCATATCTTCATGATAAAGTCTATTGATGAAATAAAAGTTCTCCAATGCAAGCCAGGCTGAGGAAATGTAAATGTAGTCAGCTGATTCAAACTACTGTTCCCAAGAATATGCTTGCATATTGGAGAGAGAGAAAAAAAAAGTATTCTTGATGTAATTTCCCAATACTATATCTTATAAAAAAATAACACAGTTTACTAAAAAGCTAAAAAAAAACTATTAGTATCATTAGTTATCAAATGGATGTTTAAATGCATTAATTTGTTCGTTATGATTAGCGATGAAACTTGAACAAAGCCATGGCTTCCGTTTTAAGGTGCATGTTTAGGAAAAACATGGCATCAAATGGCCTTCATTTCATTTGGAATTTTAATAATGTACTAAGTATAGTAAAACAGCATTAGTAATAACATCATCATTAAATAAACAAGATTTGATATCTGTTGCTACAAAAGGTAGCCTATACAATACACAGATGACTTTGTAATATAGCAGTCATTTATACTACAGATATAAGATAAATTAATTACAATTTGCCATAATTTTTGTCCTCGTCTTATCCGAAGGTTGTCTTATATGTGGAAATATATGGTAATCGGTATATTAATTGCACTGCAGAATTCTGGGCAAAGTTATATGATCAATCATGAATAAGGTAGTGTGAATTGGCTTGGATTTATAGTATCTAGAGCCAGGGAAACCATTCACTGCAGAGATGCAACTAGGGACCCTTACAGGAGCAGTACATAGTAAAAGTTAAAAGAGGCTAGACAACATTAGGAAAGTAAGAAAGAGGGCTTGGAGATATAGTAGAAGGCTACAAAACTAGTACAGCTAGGAGTCAAAGGGTCACCGCAAGGCCCTTTTGTAATACCTACAGCACACTGTGAGGTGTACCCTTATCTCAATCCCCTTACACAAGAATAAGGTCGTATGGAGGGTCTTACATAAATCAGTGACTTTCTGTTTCTTACCTGCCACAAAAATAAGATTGGTGTCTGGTACAGAGGTACTCTGAGTGGTATGACAATTACCAGTTCCATTAAAACGCCAACCATTAGTGGTATCAACACAGCCACAACTATAAGAGCCACTAATGCTTTCGTTCCCTGAAGCAAATCATACAGAAAAATTTGATTACAAGTTGAACCATTAAAAATCTTGTGTACAGTGCAGTACTCTATATATCAAAATTTTTATTAAATTTTTACCTTTAGCAAGCAATTAAACCTTTGGAAAACTTACCATTATTCCCCACTGCCGAATCCGGAGAATGACTTGAGTCCAACCTAACATAATCCATGAAGCTAGAAGAGTAATTCCACGTATACCAAGTAGGCATAAGTACAACCCACAAGCACCAGTATACAGCTCATGTACCTATATTAAATATTCTGTTGTAAACTTTTCAGTACAAAATTAGATTTCCCAAGTAGTTTTGGATACCAAATAAATTAGAAATAGTTTATGATCAATATTCTGTAAAGATTGTTTCCAAAAACTTTTGCAATATAATTATTATAAGGCTAAAATATAAGCTAAAGATTTCCCATTACTGAGTTTTTTAAGATATATTGTATAGAAAGTTGCTGATTCCCTACTCTATGACAGTCAATGGCATCTTGAAGGCCAACATAATGTAATTTTGTTTTCCACATGTTAATTTTTAGGAACATCTAATTGCACCCCATCAACAGAACAAAAAAATCTCAGTGTCTTACCTTAGTATCTCCAAGTGCAAGGTACATACAATGTCTCCCTACTAAGACAGGAAGAGTGAGGCATATTATTGATGCACCTGTCAAACTGACACACATCATTATCACCAATCCCAATATCCTTATACCAAACCACCGGGGTCGAACGTAAGCCTGGAAACCTGTACAAAAATACATCTTGTAACCAAATTTTCAACTCTTAATATCGTACATCAACCATAAGTTAAGCAAATCTGAATACTGAGAGCTTTAACACAAGGCAATAACAATTTACCTGTTGGGCCATCACGCTGAAGTAATGCTTGATGAGCTGCTCCAAGGCCACCACCAAGAGCATCACCACCACCACCACCAACAACCGGGTTGGCAAGTCCATCTGCAGGTTCTTCTACTTCTTGTGGTGCTGCTACATCATTCGCACCTCCTTCACCATTTCCTGCACCACCTGCATCACCACCTATTACAATTCCACCCTAAAACATGTACAAACAAACTAATGTACCATTTAATTTGTAAAATATTTGAAAGCATAAAATAAAAATCTTGAAAATTTAATAATTATATTGTAGTGACAAAAGTTAATCCTTCTTAATCCAAACTCTCTTATCTGGTTTCATGATAAATTTAGGAATGCCAAATAGTTCTCCTGAATATTTTGGAATATTTTGAAACAAATAAGCTACAAAGATTTTTTTAATGAAAAAATCAAATAATATAATGCACTAAAATAGAGTAGAATGTCCCATTGTTATAAAGTTTAGTCAAATAAATAGGTTTACTAGACTGCTAACTTTGGTCAATTGTTACATAAGATATCTTTTTACTATATAAAGTAGGTCAATTGTTACATAAGATATCTTTTTACTATATAAAGTAAAAATACAGTATCAAGAAAAATACACAATAAAACATTGTACAATTAAGACCTATGCAAAATTTTAATACTGTATATATTTATGAAGAATTCTTGGTATACAAAACTGTAAACACGGCATCTAATAGTAAGCTGACTGACTATAGCAGAGAAAATTATCATATCAAAAAATTTCATAATTTTTAAAAAGATAATAGTGCTTCATTAAAGTCGTTTTGTAGTCAAGTTTTCAATTTTGGATATATTTCAACAATAAACTATTAGTGACTTTTTTTTTCCAGTAGAGTTATCCGAGTCTTGTCAGATAAGCGCAAGTGTTTTGTTGTTACTTATACATAGCATGGTGTGGCAATAACTTTAGTGTTATAAGTCATCTTACTTGTACTGAAGCTGTATTAATAATGTACAATTACTTATAATAAGTAGTATGAATAACTATACCATGATAGACACGTAAAAACAATGTACAGTAGTGTAGCATAGTGGGGTTTCCTAGTGTGTTAGTTAACTGTGAGTTGGAATGAGTTGTCCCACCCAGGGGCAGAAAGCATTCTCTGATTCTCAATCTTCATGCCTATCTGTTACCCAACCTCCGCGAATATGGACGGCTGACTATATTAAGTTCAAAATACCAAGGCAAATCATTATCAAATTAGAATTACTCTAAATTACAAGAAACTGATACAAACCTGAGAGTCTAAAGCAACATCACCAAGTAAATATGATCTCAGGCCCAATACATGTGACACAGCTGCACACCAATGCCTCACCAACAACTTCAACCAAATTCGTGTATGACCTTGCTCTAATAATGCTGGAAGAATAACTTGCAACAACAGCAGCTCCAATGACAACTCGCTCACTGGAGTATCACTGAAAAAAAAAAAATTACATCAGCACTAGATTTCAGCAACTGCTCCAATTATAACTCATTCGATGGAGTATAACTGAATTGCGAAAGAGTTTACATCAACACTAAATTATTATTATCATCAATATCACTAGCTATGCTATAACCCTTGATGGAATAAAATAATCCTCCATGCAGCCCTGTAATAAAATAAAATTTAAATTTTCTAAAAACTACTTTTGTATTTTTCTTTCTTAACTTTGCAAAACTGAGTTCCTTAATATGAGTATACTTTCAGTGAAGCTGGAACTCTGCTATTAATACTTATGAGAACACTGTCAATGATATGATCAGGTTGTGGGAGACATCCAACATCCTAAATCTACTTGCATCACCCTCTGTAATTTAAACTATGGACCAATTTCTCCATTGAGCACTCACAGGTCTTTACTCAGGGCTGAGATAGGATTGGTGAAAATAAGATTGAGTTATCTGCACAAGCTAAGCTTTCTATCAAGGCCAATAGACATATAGCGTCTATTTAATAAAATAAATAGGGGCCAAGTATGTACACTCTCCTAAAAAAAAAATGTAGTCAATATAGTACACAAAAACTGCAATTCATTAGGTTAAATCCTCTCATTTCTAATTTTTATTTTGAAAACACAGACATTGCCGATGATGTATGCTGGCAAAAGCATCACTAAAATCGACATAAATACAATATACAAATTCCCTGACAAAATGTAATATCCAAGGACTTCAGTATTACAATTAAAATAAGTAAAGGTACATATCATGTACCGAGGCCATTGAAGAACCTCAATTGACAAAATAATGAATTAAAGATCATTTTCAGCATATGCATTCTTACACCCAAAGGCTTTGATAATAAGATTCACGTAAATTTTGGAGTAATCAACAGAACATGAGCTACAACTCGCACATCTAGCTAATGGAATTTCATTCTAGCCTACTTTCATAAAATAACTTAAAAAGCATATATAATTGATAATAATTGTTTTAAAAAATTTCATCAAAATAAGGTAAAAGTAAAAATACAACAAAATCAACTAACCTTGAAAGAGTTATATGGTATGGCAAGAAGGAAGGCCAAAGCCCGTGGATTATTTTAATGGGTAACCACAACATAAGTAGAACAGTAGACCCAAATATTACCATGGATGCTAGGAATCTTCTTGTGTGACGAACAATAGGTAAATGTATCATCTGAAAAGACAATTCCTAATTAGTAACACCATTTACATTTGACTAAGTACTGTTTATCTAAAATACATTAATTTAACATTTTAATATATGATTAACTTCGTAAGCACAGGTACTGGGAGTATTGCCTTTCCAAGACAGAGAGAAAGTAATACAATACCATCCATGCATAAAAGTACTTTTCTACTCATTTCAGGTACAAATACCTTCAAAATTGAGAGGAACATTACGAGTAGGTTAATCTAAGCCATAGTGTTAATATTATCCATCAATATGTCTACTGATAAATATGGATATTTTGACTCTATTCTTCCAAACAAAATAAATATCAGTACACTTCAACGAAGAACTTTATTAACGAATTTTTGTCTCAAGCTAATATTTCAATGATTCCCAATAATATTTTACTATCTAAATTCTGATCTATTTTCCTCAAAAAGTCCCGAGTCATTGATAGTAAACTGCAAATACAGAATGTTCATAAAATTAATTATTTCTATATTAATCTGGCTTTCATATCGCTTCTCTCTCAAAGCTGGTCAAATATGGATATCTACCCTAAAACTACTGTATATATTTCCCATTTTCTTTCCTTGTAATTGCCTTGTTCCTCAAGTGTAGTACTAGGATCATAGGGCATTGTATGGCAATGCTACTACGTGGGTAGGTCATATCCCTTTGCCTTTCAGTCTCAAAGTAAAAAAATAGTACAACAGCCTCTGGACATCTCTAGTACTTGTGAAGTTGGGATAACATGTATATGAACCGAGGTGGGGGGGGGGGGGTGCTACATTTGAAAGCCAAGTGAGTATAGACAAATTTTATTATTAAAATTTTGTGAATTTTTATGAACCTCCCTAGCATTCATATTGGTGACTCCCACATTGAGATGGAGGTGGGATAGTGAAGGCAAGATTCAAGAAATCTAAAGCCATAGTCTACTTACGTATTTCAAATTACTAGAGACTCACCTTTACTTAAAACTTAGTTTTATGTGGAGGGGGGTAATTCACTAAGAAAGAGTAATATCTATCACATCCACATTAAAAATTATAAAACTATTTGAAAACTTGAAATTTATCTCAAATATAAACACATGACTTTCAAAACTACAATATCTAGGGATTAACATCAAATACATTAACAAATTTCAAGAGTAATTTGTAATTTCTAGTTATAAAAACTAGAGTTCTTTAAATAGGGATATTGTTTTCAGCAAGGAGCTGGAACATCCCTTGAAATTGTTTACGAGGTAGTTAAAGATAGCTGGTGGGCGAGGGCGAATAGTTCTTCACTTTTGACCTTTCAAGCTCAGGACTAATAGGAGTGGTTGAGGTGGGAAATTCAACTTATAAGGACTCAAGTTTGTATAGCTATGAAAAATACAAACTAATCTTATGATTTATTATTTGTTCCTACACCTATACAGACATTCCTTAAGGTACTAAGGTACAAACTTCTGATTTACGAACTTTCAGATTTACGAACCCAAACTACAGCAGATAAAAAATATGTTCATAAACTCCGTGGTTATAATTTTGAACCCAGAGCCACTCCCGACTGGGTCCCAATACTGCCACCACCCTGGTGAGGCAGCAATGACCCCTGTATTCAAAATCTGTTGCGTTTGCTATTGTGAACATCGTAGCTGTTTCTGTGTATTAACTCTGCTATATTTTTGCCTTATTACCATAAATTACAAAAACAATAACTATGGCTGATCAGCAGATTTCTAATGGTCGTGCAATGAAGCACAGGATTAGTGGTGATGGTGGTAGTAGTGTAAAACAATGGCAAACCATTTCAAAGGAAATAAAAGTAGCCATCATCAAGAAACTAGATAGTGGTGAGAAAATAGCAAATATTCCACATGCATATCAAGTAAATCAGTCAACAATTGGCACGATTTACAAGACGACAAGTTATCCAACAACGACGAGTTATTCCAGGTTTCGGCTAATTTGTCTCCCTTTATCATATCTATGTCACCAAAAGAAAATGGTTTAAAATGCATGTTACAGTATTTTATAGTTTTCTTTATGTAATATTTACAGTACAATGCACTGCACTATATATATTTGATTGGAGTGTGTGTGTGTGTGTGTGTGTGTGTGTGTGTGTGTGTATGTGTGTGTGTGTGTGTATGTGTATGTGTGTGTGTGTGTGTGTGTGTGTCGCGCCTCAACTGATTGGGTGATGTACGTTGGTCGGTCGTGACAAACCAAAATAATAAAAATGGTGGCCACCACCCGATTCTTTGGTCCAAACAATTAAAATAATCTAGTAAACTAACCATCTACATTCTATTTAACTCTACCAAGAACATTCATGAAGTAGATAAATATAGCAGGTTTTCAGCATAAAATTGGGTAACAATACTAGAAAATAACCTTCTGTACATTTATTTAAATTGTGGTGTAAATATTACTATAGTATTTACACAAACGTAGCACGTTGTACGGCGGCCACTTGTACATTTCTCTTTTTTATAAAATACATTATAGTATTGTATACAGTAATGTAAGGTGGTAAAGCCAAACACTTGTAATAACCTGATATTGATTTTATATGAAAGGGAACTATTTGCTGACTTCTGAAAATCATAGGGATCTGAGTTAGGCTATGCATACCCTAGGCCAAAATTTAACCCTTAGAGGTAACAATTTATGAACAATTCAAGCAACGAACGGTCTCCATGTCTCCATTGTGTTCGTTCGTTAGGGACTGGCTATGCATACCTTTTGACCTTTAAATAGGACTCGCATAAAAACGTGTATGAGGTGGTGCACACCTGTTCTGCCTAGCTGTCGGGGCAGCTGGGGAAGCCGAGCCACGATCCCAAAGAGCCATGGTGTCTGGCCATGACAAGGGATCCCAGCCCAACCCCATACACCAGCTCACGGGCCCATAGCTCGGGATCCAGTCAGGTAAGGTAACATCCAACACAATTATGGCGGGGGGAGGGGGAGAGCTCGAAAGGAACACACTACCATACAACCCTACTGGCCTTCCCGGACCACAACGACCTCCTCCTCTTCTACTTTGAAGCAGTGTCAGAATCTGAGTTGTAAATTGCAGTAAAAGAGTTGGAGAAACCGTACAAGTTTGTCCAACAGGAACCACAACATTGAGAAGGGGGCAGATACACTTACATGGGCCCATAACAGACACAAGCAGGGTCACGGGCACAGCGGGAGCAGGAGGTACAGGTCCCGGAAAGCTAGGCACATAGGGAATGGGGGAGTGCCAGTGTCCCAGGAAAAAGGGTCGGTGTTATGGGCAAAGGGAAATGGGTGGTTGACACACGAGTGATGCATGAGGTAACACACAGCACCAGACCAACACACAATTTCAGCCCCGGAGCCGACAGCATCCAACCTTAGACGTGACACCCTCAAGTAAACGAGCTTTAACACCACTGTTGACATCACGGGGGTCCTAAAACATCAACCGCACCTTTACCACTGGCATCACCACGGGAGACACTGGCACTGGGGACAACGAGGGAGAGGTAGAGCTCCCAGTTCCTCAACAAGGTCATAGAGGGCCCAAGCAATCCTTAAGTCGAACCCATCAACCCATCGGTAGTGGTTCACACGGCAATGAGGGAATGAATGAATGATTTGAAGTTCTCTGGCATCCTGACATCGAAGGTCATTGACGCCCTAGGCAATGGGGGAAAAGCCTCCAACTTCCGATGGGGTGTAGGGAACACTGGGGGAACACAACACGCAACCTGAACCTGAAAAGCCCACCGATGTAGCTCCAAGGCTCCTTGCTCCTGACATATATTCCGCTGGGACCAAGCTATGGGCGTATGCATAATATAGGAAGAAGCAGACACACTAAATGAGATAATATTAAGCGGCAAAATACCTCCTCGGGGTCTTTTTGGCCATTGCCATGACACACCCAAGACAAGGTTTGGCTCTCTTCCCTTCCTCAAGACACACGCCTGCCACTGCACAGGAGGCCATGACCTACACTTTGAAAACAAATCATTGGGAATGATGATACCCTCCACAAGAGGCACAGAAAGAGTGTACTGTATCTACAGCTCGATTTGACCACTAAATAGGAATTTCTTGTAACCCATCCATAATCCCAAGCAACAGCCAACATTCACTCCATGTAACAAAAAGAAAAATGAGAGAGTTTGGTAAGGGAGCATCTGTATGACCATATTCTTCGCAGCCAAAAATAAAAGTGAAGAGCATCTGTCCTTATTACCTCATTAACAATTTCAATAGCAGGTTCCAGATCTGCTGAAAACATATTTCCTATTCTAAAAGACGAAAGGTTTGTATACATGTAGGAAAAAATAGTGTACAATATTTAAATCATAGTGAAGAAATGGCTCAAGAGCGAAGAATACTGGAAACAGAGGATAATGTTATAATAAAAGTGTCGTTAACAATAAATTGGAACACCTGATAAAACAAAATGACCATATTCAAAGTTTCTTTTACACATCTTTACTCTCGTCAAAAAACAGTGATAAAAGCTGGAAACTATTTCCATAATAATATAAAATATCCAAAAAGGAGAAAACTACAATTTGAGTGTTATAACATGATGGGGACTACTCTATAGATTACTTGCCAACTCAGCAAATTAACAAAGCTGACTGTTGGCAAGATAGCTAAAGGTCTAAGTGGCACTGGTGTCTTGAGAGTACTCTTCTTTTGTGAGGGTGGGGATTGTTGTATACCATGATACAGGCATTTATATGATTGCTGAGGTTAGCAAACTACAACATCAAGCTAACATCGAGAACATGAATGCAAACAAACAAAAAATTAACTTACTTCTTGTACAGGATTAAAATCTGGATCATTGAGATTTCTAAGGAACCACAGTACTCCTGGACGCAAAACTTCTCGTAAGAGAAGGATGAAAGAGGCGAAGTAAAAGACATAGACCATTCCTACCAACCAGTGAATGAACATGGATGTTCCTGGCGCCATCTTGAAGCTTGATTCTCGATCCTATTTGAGAATAAAATCATTATAAGTAAAACTTGACACCATAAATACAGTAATGTATGTGCATACCAAAAACAGTAAAAAGCACTGATAATACTTGTTTTTCGACATTAATCCAAAAGAACCCCATCAGATAAAAAAGCTTTCTGGCAACTGGTTACTAGTAAATAAAAATTAAGGAAATCTAAGATGCCATTATGTTACCTAATACTATTAGAAATAAGTATTGTGGAATAAACCTAAAAGACTATTACTGTAATAGAAATTTAGCAATTGCAGACACCACACACTGATTGAAAAATCTAGCAGTAAAAATCCTGAGAAAATACATACCCAAGATTTAAATGACAGAAAAAATAATCCCCTAACAGAATCTAATGAATCAACATCTTTAATAAATGTTTCAATGTTTGCAGTATAAGTAAGAAAAATGACAAGGCGTGGTAATCCTTGATATTAACCTAACTCTTATTATCATAAAAAACCACGTTGACAAAATAATCAACATTACAAAAGTTTGTAGTGAAGCATAACAAAACCTTACATCTCTATCATGTGTGAACTTTGAAATCTTCCTACAACAAAAGAATAATTTTATGAGCAAGGCTATTGAACAAACAAAATAAGCTGATAAGACATTTATAAAAGAATCTAGCATCATAAGCTTCAGCCTTAGCAAATTTTATCGTAACTACTAAAAAGCACCTGAATTTTAGCATACAATATACTACAGTACTGTATTGCACTACTAAATTATTTTCCTTTATGTATCAAGAGTAATGACTGAATTTACCCAGATTTCTGAGAAGATATCTTGAAAGCAAGTTCAGTAAGAACAAACACCAAAATCATATAATTCACAAGTTAACTTCATCGCCAATACTGTATTATGCAAGTTTGAAAATATCTTAGACGGACAACATACCCCTTGAACCTAGCACAGAATTAATGTGCAAAGAAAATTCCCCACCTAGCAATAATGACTTTACACACGATTACTCAGCAATACATGACATTCTTGTCATATAATATTTCATGCATCTCATTTCATAATCAGCAATTTTCTTTTGGCTACAAATTACTGTCAAGAAATCAAAGTTGGAACTGAATCTATTTAGTGATTAATATTACTATTATTACAAGGAATGAGTTTGATTTTAGAAAGTAATCTACCTTTTCAAAAATTAAATGCTAAGTAATGTATAGTCATTAAATTAATATACTGTATAGTTTACCTTAAGTGTTGCATCAAAAAGTGATAAAGAACAGATGTCAAGCCACCAGCCTCCTATTAAAGGGAATACGCCAATTTCTACAACACTTAACAGAGCCACTTTTACTACCACATAGCATAATCCTAAAACACGTTTCGACCTGCAAAGCAAAGAATTTGAATTATATTTACAGCAATGATTTAGTAATTGTAGAGTTTTTCTTTTTTTTCACATAAACCCCATAAACACATAAGCCCATTTTGTGTGCAACCTTTCCAGGATCACTGTCAAGTACTAACCAAAAAACTTCACATTCAGTTGATACTGTATGCAAAGTAATACAATTTGTGAACCTGGGAAAGAGCCCACACACTAAGCGACTCATGGAATCTTTTTAAATGTTATTAATACAAGTTTCAAGACAACCCTCCTTTTAACTATATTAAACTGTTTGCCTGAACTACTATTCAGGTCACGAGACCAAGTTGTAGAAAGTCTGTTTGATTGTGTCTGTAGGTTCTACCAGATAATTTATTTACTGTTGTTAAGGAATGAGGTATTTGGTAGAGTATATATTTACAAAATGAACAATCCAAAACTAAACTATATAATAAGAAGCATAAATACATTCATAAAGAGGAAGACAAACCTATCAAATAGATACTAACATCAAAATTAAAACAATAGACACAAAGAACCAAGTATCTGCAAAGGTGTAGCACCTCCAAGGTGAAGAGGGGTGGCTGTTACTCAAGCTCACAATCACTAACCCATCCCATAGATACCTGTCAGCTTGTGAACTCCATCAGTTATGTTCCATAATGGCACAAGGAAAAGCATAAACAATATCCATGTCATGAACAATAAACTTATCAGCCACCATACTGTGCTGAAGATCAGTCTAGTTAGGACCATTCACCTGTAACCTGCAAGGGTACTGGTTGGCAGGTGAGCGTTATAAAGAACAGAGCGCGCACCAAGGTAAGGAACAATCCTCCGTATTGTGATAGGAACAAGAAAGGTGGGAGCATACTCTCCCACTTCCCCTGGTATATGTTGCTGATGTTTGGGGAGAGTAGGATCGCTCACCTGGTCCAGGTGCGACAGCAGTAACTGTAACACTAGGCCACACTCGCTTAACTAACCACAAAGGTACCAGTTAGCAGGTGAGTACTTTATATTACTCCCTCATTAAGAACACTTTCAAGTCAGTATTGTACATTACTTTTAATAAAAGGCCTTCCCACATGACAATCTTCTTTGTCATCATCTTCTCAGGGAAGAAATGTTTTATGAAAGCAGTGGAGAAGGAAGAAGAGATAAGTAGAGCCATTCAGAGGGTGAATTCTCCTTCCCCTCGCCACTAATCTCATCACAGAAGAGTCCCGGCCTGGGCAACCAATAACAGCGTTCCATCTAAGGAGGGTGCTACAAGAGCTTCCTTTACCAAAACACAGACCACTACACTTGGGGATTTTGTCACAAGGGGAGCACAGGGAATACTCTGATACTGCAGCACAGGGACCACCATTTCGAGAATAATTTCAGTGCCAGGTGAGCTGTCCAAAATAAAATTTTCACTATCGGGCATGAAGGGCAAGTTAAAACCCAATCTAAAATGGGCAACTTCCTCCCAAGGCAGAGAAACTACCCCATAACAAGATGAGTTACGCCCTGAGTTCTTTATGCTCCGAGTTCTTCATCTTCCTATCCAAAAGTGTATGAACAATGCTACAAAGGGGGAAAGCAACACATGGGGTTTTGAAGGTTTGTATCCTCATAAAAACTGAACTGAACTTCTCCATATGTTCGCCTTTCAGAGTGCTTCTGCTAAAAGCAAGGGCCATAATAAAAATAAAAAAACCAACTCGTCACAAACAAATATACAAGATCAAAACATTCGAGACAGCACGACTATATCTGAACTTGTTGCAATTGATACGAAAATGGCTTTTGTCATTAACCAAATTACTTGTTAACTATTCAATGCCTGTTCTAAACCACAAGGACCTATCCCTATTTTAAAGGATGAAGGGTTTATTTGCATTTAGGAAAAATCTCATATGCATAAGACACAAGTCTGTATATCTTATTAGAAGAAATTTCTTTTCATTCATTACAGTACAAGAATAAAGTTTCATTATTCAATAGTCTGAACCTAAGATTAATTACACATTTGAGTTATATAAAGTTATGATAAATTGTATTTTGAACTTAAAAACCTGTGAAGGACAGATCAGAATTA
Organism: Palaemon carinicauda; assembly: GCF_036898095.1. Lineage (NCBI taxonomy): Eukaryota > Metazoa > Arthropoda > Malacostraca > Decapoda > Palaemonidae > Palaemon > Palaemon carinicauda. The sequence continues at coordinate 45,243,832 of NC_090754.1, read as the reverse complement.
TGTCCCCATGGACAGCACCAACTGAACAAAGAGCATCTAACAGTCATCCATTAACCCAATTGGGGTTTAGTAACAAATACTGTACCTGTATGTCCTGCCCCATTAAAAACCCTGCTAGACCCACATTTGTATCATAAAGTATAACTAAAGGAACACCATTTGTGTATCTTTAGGAACATTATAATTGGTACAAAAACAGCAATGAAAAAAGGGGGGTATTTAACAAATTCCTAGGATTCCCCAGGTATATTCAAATCTGAGTTAAATCCATGATCCAGTAGCAACTGCCCCGTGAAGGAGGCCAGGGTCAGCTACCCATCAAGATACATTAACAGCGACATCCCTTGTAAGTGGGCCCAAGTTCCTACCAAGGTGAACACCTGCGGAGCAGTACACAGGAGTAGCACAGTCTTGAACTAATACATTGTTATGTAGAGGGAGAAGTGAAGTTAGTTTATAAAATGTTATTTTTATAATAAAATAAATTTTTGAATATACTTACCCGGTGATTATATAAGCTGCAACTCTGTTGCTCGACAGAAAACTCTACGTTAAAAATCCGCCAGCGATCGCTATGCAGGTAGGGGGTGTACTTCAACAGCGCCATCTGTCGTGCAGGTACTCAGTACTCAATGTAAACAAAGAACTCAATTTTCTCCTCGGTCCACTGCGTCTCTATTGGGGAGGAAGGGAGGGTCCTTTAATATATAATCACCGGGTAAGTATATTCAAAAATTTATTTTATTATAAAAATAACATTTTTCAATATTTAACTTAGCCGGTGATTATATAAGCTGATTCACACCCAGGGGGGTGGGTAGAGACCAGCAATAAATGTTTACATTATTATGAGCTAAGGATTTTTTATTTCATTTTAGCAGTTATCAAAATAACAAACTTAAAATAAATAAGTACCTGGTAAGGAAGTCGACTTGAACAATTACTCTGCCTTTATAAGTACGTCTTCCTTACGGAGCCTCGCGATCCTCTTAGGATGCTGAGCGACCCCTAGGAGCTGAAGTATCAAGGGTTGCAACCCATACAACAGGACCTCATCAAAACCTCTAATCTAGGCGCTTCTCAAGAAATGACTTTGACCACCCGCCAAATCAAGTAGGATGCGAAAGGCTTCTTAGCCTTCCGGACAACCCAAAAACAATAATAAAAAATTTCAAGAGAAAGATTAAAAAGGTTATGGAATTAGGGATTTTGTAGTGGTTGAGCCCTCACCCACTACTGCACTCGTTGCTACGAATGGTCCCAGAGTGTAGCAGTTCTCGTAAAGAGACTGGACATTCTTAAGATGAAAAGACGCGAACACTGACTTGCTTTTCCAATAGGTTGCGTCGATTATACTTTGCAGAGATCTATTTTGTTTAAAGGCCATGGAAGTTGCGACAGCTCTAACTTCGTGTGTCCTTACCTTCAGCAAAGCTTGGTCTTCCTCATTCAGATGGGAATGAGCTTCTCGTATTAACAGTCTGATAAAATAGGATAAAGCATTCTTTGACATAGGCAAAGATGGTTTCTTAACTGAACACCATAAAGCTTCAGACGGGCCTCGTAAAGGTTTAGTTCGTTTTAAATAGAACTTAAGAGCTCTTACAGGGCATAAGACTCTTTCTAGTTCATTTCCAACCATACGATAAGTTTGGAATATCGAACGATATTGGCCAAGGCCGAGAAGGCAGCTCGTTTTTGGCTAGAAAACCAAGTTGTAGAACATGTAGCCGTTTCGGATGAGAATCCGATGTTCTTGCTGAAGGCATGAATCTCACTGACTCTTTTAGCTGTGGCTAAGCATACCAGGAAAAGAGTCTTTAAGGTGAGATCTTTCAGGGAGGCTGATTGTAGCGGTTCGAACCTATCTGACATAAGGAATCTTAGTACCACGTCTAAATTCCAACCAGGTGTAACCAAACGACGCTCCTTCGTGGTCTCAAAAGACTTAAGGAGGTCCTGTAGATCTTTATTGTTGGAAAGATCTAAGCCTCTGTGACGGAAGACTGATGCCAACATGCTTCTGTAACCCTTGATAGTGGGAGCTGAAAGAGATCGTTCTTTCCTCAGATATAAGAGGAAGTCAGCTATTTGAGTTACAGAGGTACTGGTCGAGGATACGGATACTGACTTGCACCAGTTTCGGAAGATTTCCCACTTCGATTGGTAGACTCGAAGGGTGGATGTTCTCCTTGCTCTAGCAATCGCTCTGGCTGCCTCCTTCGAAAAGCTTCTAGCTCTCGAGAGTCTTTCGATAGTCTGAAGGCAGTCAGACGAAGAGCGTGGAGGCCTTGGTGTACCTTCTTTACGTGTGGCTGACGTAGAAGGTCCACCCTTAGGGGAAGTGTTCTGGGAACGTCTACTAGCCATCGAAGTACCTCGGTGAACCATTCTCCCGCGGGCCAGAGGGAAGCAACTAGCGTCAACCTTGTCCCTTCGTGAGAGGCGAACATCTGCAGTACCTTGTTGACAATCTTGAACGGAGGGAATGCATATAGATCTAGATGTGACCAATCTAGGAGAAAGGCATCTATATGAACTGCTGCTGGGTCCGGGATTGGTGAGCAAAATATTGGGAGCCTCTTGGTCATCGAGGTTGCGAAGAGATCTATGGTTGGCTGGCCCCAGGTGGCCCAAAGTCTCTTGCATACATCCTTGTGGAGGGTCCATTCTGTTGGAATTATTTGTCCCTTCCGACTGAGACAATCTGCCATGACATTCAAGTTGCCTTGGATGAACCTCGTTACTAGTGATATGTCTAGACCTTTTGACCAGGTGAGGAGGTCCCTTGCGATCTCGTACAACGTCAGAGAGTAGGTCCCTCCTTGCTTGGAGATGTACGCCAAAGCCGTGGTGTTGTCCGAGTTCACCTCCACCACTTTGCCTTGAAGGAGAGACCTGAAGCTTTTCCAGGCCAGACGTACTGCCAGTAGCTCCTTGCAGTTGAAATGCATTGTCCTTTGACTCGAGTTCCATATTCCCGAGCATTCCCGACCGTCTAATGTCGCACCCCAGCCTATGTCCGATGCGTCCGAGAAGAGAACGTGGTTGGGAGTCAGAACAGTCAGGGGAAGACCCTCTCTTAGGTTGATATAGTCCTTTCACCAAGTCAGACAAGACTTTATCTTTTCGGAAACCGGGATCGAGACCGCTTCTAGCGTCTTGTCCTTTTTCCAGTGAAAAGCTAGATGGTATAGAAGAGGACGGAGGTGTAGTCTTCCTAGTGACACAAATTGATCCACGGATGACAGCGTCCCTACCAGACTCATCCACAGCCTGACTGAGCAGCGTTCCTTCTTCAGCATCTTCTGGATGGATAGCAGGGCTGGGGGCTGATCGTCTTGTTCAGCAACGTCCTCATCAGAGGGTTCCTCATCCGAAACTGATGAGGAAACGGCAACGGAGTGGGCAACGTCTGACTCGCTGAATCCGGTCGCACTGGTGGATGCGTGACGGAGCCGGATGCAATATCATGGAACTGCTGCACAGTCTGTGAACTGTCAACAACCATGGGTGCGCGAGGAAGCACAGCGTCAACCCGAAACTGTCTACACCGCCTGGGTTGTGCAGTCAACACCCTACCGGGTTGCTGAGGTTGACGCACTGCGTCACAACAAGTCACCTCTGCTGGTTGTTGAACGTCCTGAACGTCAACAACCACCTCCGAGCGTCGCTTAACGTCAACGTGCGGCTGGCAACCCACACTGGGTCGCATCGGTGGAGGAACCACCTCAACTGGCAGACGCGAGTAGGTTACCTCAGCGTCAACAGGGCGCACAACCGACCGGTTGGAAGGTTGTTGGCCAGAAGGTTCTTCTCCGCATTTAAGTCCTCTATCAAGGACGCAAGCTTGGACTGCATGTCTTGCAGCAAAGCCCATTTAGGGTCTACGGGAGCAGGTGTGGCAACAGACGGGGTTAGCGACTGAGGCGGAACCGTTTACCATCCCTGAAAGCCTTGTTATGCGTGACATAATAGTACAGCAAAACTTCAAAGGCTCGACAACAGCTGAGAAGTTGACCTGTAAACAACTTGGAGCGTCTCCTGGCTAGGCGCCAGGGAGAGTCTACCAGAATTGAGAAGTCTATCTGGGAAGAAGCATGAACTCCCAAGCCGAGAACTTCTCTCGTGTCATATCAGACTCTCGCTCTATAAACCAGTTTAAAAGAAGGGAAAGCAAAGGCTGTATCCCCCAAACTCCTCCTGGTGAAAAACCAGTCGCCTAGCCAACGTAACGCTCTCTAGGAGAGCGAGAGAGCACTAGCTTAAAAACAACGGCTTCGAAGTAGCTAGGCCTAGTGTAAGCTCTGACGTTTAGGCGAACGAGGAGCAGCAGTTACAAGATCCGGACGAAGATCCTTAAAAAAATCATCATGATTTAATTAAAGTCCATAGGAGGCTAAGCAGCTTAAGGCTCCTCTCCATCTGACAGAGTCCTCAAGGGAATATCAGTAGGAAGGAGAACAGCAACTTCCTCATCTACAGGAACCTTGTCCGATAAAAGCTGAGTCTCTCACTGGTGCATTAGTAGCGGACCAGAACGCAACGTCATGTAACTGCTTGACAGTCTGTGAACTGTCAACAACTGAACTGTCAACCACAACAGGTGTGTGAGGACGTTCAGCGTCCACTCGAGACTGCTTTGACTGCCTAGACTGAGCAGTCAAAACAACTCTAGAATGCGGAGGTTGACGCACAGCGTCAAAACAAGTCAACTCCGATTGTTAGTGAACGTCTAGAACGTCAACAGGAGCATCAGCCAGTGGCCTAACGTCCAAATGCGGCTGAAAAACCACACGAGACCGCATCGAGTGTGGTTCTAAACAACCTGACTGACGTGACTAAGCTACGCCAACGTCAACAGTAAGCACAAAGGAACGTTAGGTTGGCTGAAAGCCAGGATATCGATGAGATAAACGGCTAGACTCAACGGACTAATCGGCAGAATAGTCTTCCATAAGGGAGGCAAGCATATACTGCATGTTTTGCCATACAACCCCTTAAGGATCAACGGAAATGGTTGTGGTAATAGACGAGGGTAACGTCTGTGACCGCAACACTTTGCCTACAAAAAAAGACTTTCGGAGTCTGTGTTACGCTTTTGTTAGGCGGCGAGCAGTTATCCGATGACTGCATAGGGTCAGAGCTGTCCTAATGGCTGTAACCAGGACGCTGGACCTGTCCTGAAAGGACTGACTTTCGCTTAAGGGCTTCGAAACCTTGTGACAGGTTTCTTATGCGAAAAGCCTACGGATGGCGAGGAGAAACAACGTCTCTCTCGTCTTATGGTAGGGGAGATCTTGGTAAGAAACACCCGATACCATAGAGGGAAAACATATGTTCGTTGGTCAAGGCCTCTCGAACCCATAAGTCTTTTGACATTACTTCTCCCCTGGGCTTGGGAGCTTGCAAGAGGTCCCGGACTAGGTGAACGACAGGCACGAACAGACGAACCCTCGGACGCAACACTGTAATCGGACGCAACACTGTAACACTTTGCGCATATCACTTTATCACTTCGATTTTCTGTTTTGCACTTATTTCTACCTGAAGCACGCAATTCTACCCTTCATTAAAAGGTAGTAATTGCGAAATTAGTCGTATAATGCAAGCTCATAATACCAGCAAAAAACAGAAAACATATTTAAAGATAAAAAGAAAAATCAGTGGCTGGGAAAGAGACTAAACACTAGTTCATATAACTACGTTTTCAATCTCTCACCGCACATAGCCTGGGGACGAGAATAAAAACCTAAAAACGTTTTATCCTTCCTCCCCGTACAGAGACTAGGGACGAGAGTAACACGAGAACAACGTTACCCGCTTGAACGGAACGTTTTCTCTCCTCTCTCTCCCTCCGTCTCTATCTCTCTCTCTCTTTCTCTCTTGATTTCGCACCTAAGAGAAGAGCCCAATTATATATCGTCAAAAAAACATGTTATTTGACTAAAGGAAAAAACAAAGGTTTTTCAAATAAAAAGTTCCTTTAAATTAGAATTTAAAACATTTAAGCTAAGAAAGAATGAACAAAACGTCAGAATCGATTTACTCTTACTGCAAAGTGAAACCGTGATACACTCTCTCTCTATCGTAACGATAGAGCGCATGTTGAACGTCCTGAACGTCAACAACTGCGTAGCATAAAAAACTAAACGTTAGTTCATCTTTGAAAACAGTACGAAGACTATCAAAGAAATTCTTTCATAAAATATACATTTAAAAAGTTTTAAATCCTTTAAAAGCTAAAGACGATATAAAGGGCTCAATGTTGATTAACTTCGGTTTCCAAGTTAGGACCGCCTACTCTCAGGAAAGGTCTATATAAACAAAGCATTAAAATTTATTTTATATGTTTAAAAAAAATGGAAAGTTAATCGAAGAGGCCTAATAAAGGCGGAGAGATATAAAATATATAGAGGAAAATCTATAACGTGATAAGATAAATACTAAAAGCCTAAACACACTTCCTTCTAAGGGAAGGGTCGGCCATTTAAAAGTGAAAGAAAGTCCATACTCTCTTTGTCACCATAATTAAATCTATCCAAAACGAGTTCAAGTTTTGAGATGAAGATAAAACACCTGCATAGCGAAAGCTCAAAACTAGAATAGTGTACTTCACCAATAGTTGTGAAAACAAATCCAGTTAGCAACAGCGAATTAGTAGGTCTTGCCGGTAGCCCGACAGAGAGAAAATTGAGTTCTTTGTTTACATTGAGTACTGAGTACCTGCACGACAGATGGCGCTGTTGAAGTACACCCCCTACCTGCATAGCGATCGCTGGCGGATTTTTAACGTAGAGTTTTCTGTCGAGCAACAGAGTTGCAGCTTATATAATCACCGGCTAAGTTAAATATTGAAAAAACTGATGTACAGGTAATTGAAAGTACATGTCCTTCAGATCCACTGAAAGCATAAAGACTTCCTCTCATGGAACTCGGCACAGAATGTACTGTTTTCATCATTAACTTAGTTTGGCGCACAAACTAATTCAGTTTCGATTAGCCGAGAGCCATTCGGGTGCCGTCTAACCATCCTAAAGAGAGGTAGTGTCAGATGAAGCCTTTTCTTTACAACTATAGCAACCTTCCTGGAATTTTTCAAACTCTTCCTTTTATTTTTCTTCTATAGAAGGGCCAGAATCAGAATAGTAAGTCAAAGATAAGGATGAGGTAGTTGGAGGAGGAAGAGGAAAAATGTACATTTCTCCCTTTTTCCAATCATCATCTCAGGCTCTGCAAGGGGAGGTGTCTAAGTCTGAGTATCTAACGATGACGATGATGCTCGCCCGACAGGTGAAACCACAGAGGTTGCACCAACAGGAACTACAACACTGGAGAATGCTGTCAAGGGAGAGGGGCTAGGCACACTCACAGGGGACTACAACACACATGCAGGGTTATAGGCAAAGAGAGAGTGGGAGTTACAGGCCATAGATGCTCACGAACAAGGGTTGGTGTAACGGGCACAGGAGTGATGCAAGTGTTTGCAGGTTATAAAGATTCACTTTCAGCCCCAGGGCCAACCTATGCCCAACCTTAGGTGTGACACCTATGGGTGCCAAAGCTTTTCTGGCTAACAGCGGTGTCACAGAACGAGCCTTTACAGTCCTTTGAACTAGATGGAGGTACCACTCGGGACATCACTGGAGTTACTGACGATGGGGACATGTTGACCATTGGTTTCACCACTGTATCCCTATGGGAGACACTGGCACTAGGGACACGGGAGAGACGTAGCCTTAGCTACCTACTCCTTCCACAAGTCATAGAAGGCTTACCTGAAAGACCTAGGGAGGTCCAAGCCTTCCCTAGGTCAAACTTGTCGTCTTCAGTATGTACAGAAATGACGAAAATCCAACTTCTGATGGGGTGGAGTAAACACTGGGGGAACCCCACATGCCACCAAAACCTGAAGAGACTGCTGAAGTACCTCAGAGAGCTCCTTGCTCCATACTCATACTACCAAGGGATCAAGCCAGGAGTGACGGTTAGCAGATACAAGCAATGAGTGAATGGAAAAACCAAAAGGCCTCCTTGATGTCTTCCTGGGTGTTACCAAGACAAGCCCTGGAGAAGGCTGCGCTCTCTTCCTCCCCCCTCAAAGCACACACCTGTAACTACACAGGAGGTCACGACCTACACTCGGCAATCATACTCCTTAAAAAAAGCAGAGAGAGAGTGTGGATCTAAAGCTGGTTTACACAAAAGCTGGTTGCAATGTCCATCCTTTACCCAGTAAGTACAAATCACTTGCTTCATATCCATAGTAGCAACAACAGACAGCATTCACTTCCTGAAAGAAACAGAAAATGAAAAGTACAATTCAGGGTGCAACAGTAAGTCCATACTCATTGTGACCAATAACAAATTGAAGAGCTTCTGACATGTGGGGGGGAGGAGCAGAGATTCTTGCCCGCTCTCACTAACCTTTCACTGCGTTGTTAATAATTTCAAGTCATTGCAGCTCCCACTGAAACCATATTCCTATTTAAAAGGACGAAAGGTTTATATGCACGTAGGAACAAACTATCAACTATTCAACAGTAAGTATGAAATCTAAGCTTGAACATTCAATTTACAAGAAATTACAAAACTTTGCAAAATATGTATACAGGTAAATATTTAAATATGAAGTCAAATAAATATCTATCCAGAATCATTTCTAAATAAGAAAGGCAGTAGGAAATCTGCATGTCTTGAAGAACTATAAACAATATATTATAAACAGAAAGCTATAAAAGTGCAAACAACTATTAAAAATTTGATCAAATATGAAGTTAAGAATCATACATACCTGTTCAATCTGATTATTGCTGCTAGAGTATGTAACAAGACCAGGCATAACCCAACAACACAATAACCACATAGTGCAGTTAAGAGGCCTTCAAAGTGTGATGCTGATACCCAACCTTTCAGCTTGAATCCAACAATAGTGAAATGACCAATATGGTATGGACAAAAGGCTGTGGAATAAACAAGATATTAGGTCATTTATATCTTAAATATATCAATAAACTATTGACAAAATCCATTATTTAGGTCATGAGTTTACCCTTTTCATGTGGATCTAAAGTAACAATAACATGAATTTTACTAACATCACTAATTCTCCACCAAGAATGGTTATACTTTCCAAAAATAAATAAATGACAAAGATCTAATCAACATTGTAATCACTCCATTTGTATTGATTTGTGCTTTTTACTCTTTTATCTTTTCTCTTCATCCACTCCTTACTTTGCTGTCCAACTACTTAGCCATTCAGTGCCACAGTGCAACAGGAGGAAAACCCTCCAGTTTCATTATCAAGTAAAAGTTGAAAGGCGGGACAGTAAAATTAAAGAAAGGAAGCAAGAACAGAGGTAAAGTAGAAGAACAGAGGTAAAGTAGAAGGCAAAAAAGTTAGTGAAGCTAGGGTTAGTCTGCATAAAGTTTTAATAATGTTTACAGTGCACCTCATGATTTGCAGTAATGACACTGATCATCCCTTGGAAAATTCTTTGAATTAGCCTCTGCATCTTAGAAATATGATCTGTCAGTGTCATGAAACCAATTCATAGTGAATTCATCATACAATAAGGACAAATGAATGTAACATCAAAACTGAACAGCAATGCAGGAGAGTAAACGCTAAATCATTCTTACCAAGATCCTTACAAGGAACCATTAATTTCCTTAATCACAACATAAAAATTCTTATCTTTTACAAATTACTGTACAAGGCTTTATATTTTCCTTACATGGAATAAGTGCAAATCATCTACATAAAATCAAACAGTGTGTTAAAAATCAGGCAAGAAAAACTCCAAAGGATCAAGCAGACTTACCAAATACAAGAATAAACATTGTGTTTAAAGAGACAACCCAAAAGACATGTTCAAGAAATACAAGCGAGCCATCCAGCCCTAAGAGCCGCTCCCAAGTGAGCTCTTCTGCAGCCCTGTCCCATTCTATAGGATTCCAATTCATATCATCTGCTGCAGCTCCTGGATCCAAATTATTGTTTCCTGGAACACCTTCATGTAAAATCTCGCCATCTCCTGATAGGGAATTTAGTTAAATTATTACCTAATACAAATAATCACCATTACATATTTATAAAGGTTTAAGCTACCTTACTGATTATCAAATACTCAACCTTACCCCTTTATTTACTTCTTTCACATATTATAGTGCAATACCTCCAATTATATTTTTATAAACAATCTGGGATATGGTTGCCCATATCCAAATAGAAAACTTTATAAAATTTCTTATTTCTACACTTGACTGATGTTCATATTGCTTCCTCTCCAGAAGTTCGGTTTAATCCACATTTACCTGTAAAATATCTAAATTTTCCACCTTCTTCCCTTTCCATATACACTTAACCAAAATAAACGAATGCAATCTTCTAGGCTAAGTAGAAAGAAGTCCAGAACTTCCAAGCCAGATACTCTTTGTCTCTCCAGTTTCTACAGTAAGTAAAAATTATCCCTGCCCCTTGATACATTTAGTCAAGTGGGGAGGAGGGTGGACATCTATATGAACTTAGTTAAGTATAGAAATAAGAAATCTTATCATTAAAATTCTGTTTATTTCTATGAACCTCCCCTGATGTTCATATAGCTGACTCCCACACTGTTGGGGGTAAGGTACAACTGAAGGAAAGAGAGGGATAATTTCAAGTACAAGTAATGCAACATGTTTAAGATTACTAAACTGGGCTACATTACTTCTGACAAACCATTTGAAATACGGTTTCAAATAAGGCCACCAGATTGTTTACTAAAGTAATTTAAATTACATTGTACTGGACTGTAGATTGTCTCCAAGTGTTACCTTTGATCTAGCTGATACTTCTGATTGATTTTAAATTGAATATTAAATATAGTCTCCATATTCATAGATAAGAGTGTAATACACTAACTGTAATTGAAATTACTTATCGACCACATCCTCTACTGCCACTATGGGGCCCAGAGCCCAGCAGTCTTAATAAGGAAACCATGCTTCTTTAAAAAGTTTGGCAAAAACCAATTTGGTATGCCATTGAACTGTTACTAACAATCTATCAAAAGAAAGATTACAAAAGTTATGGAAAGTAGCTGGACTCCTAACATCATGTACAGTAATAGCTCAGGATACAAAATTAATTCGTTCCAAAGGGGCTTTGTAACATGATTTTCTTTGTATGATGAAATAGAATGAAATTGAGCCAAATTCATTTGAATCATTCAATATACCTAACAGCGCGAATTTTATTTCGTATCCAGAGGAATTTTTTCGTAATATGAGACAAAAAATCTTTGTACGTTTTTTCATATGAGGAATTTTTCATAAACATGTTATTTTTATTAATAAAATAAATTTTTGAATATACTTACCCGGTGATCATATAGCTGCAACTCTGTTGCTCGACAGAAAAACCTACGGTCAAAATACGCCAGCGATCGCTATGCAGGTGGGGGTGTACATCAACAGCGCCATCTGTCGAGCAGGTACTTAGTACTCCAAGTAAACAAAGAAACAATTTTCTCCTCGGTCCACTGGGTCTCTATTGGGGAGGAAGGGAGGGTCCTTTAATATATGATCACCGGGTAAGTATATTCAAAAATTTATTTTATTAATAAAAATAACATTTTTCAATATTAAACTTAGCCGGTGATCATATAGCTGATTCACACCCAGGGGGGTGGGTAGAGACCAGCATTACATGTTTACATTATTATGAGCTAAGTATTTTGTAAATAGGAACGATTTCCATTTGTATTTGGCATGTAAACAATGTACAAACGAGCTACAAGCGAGGGGTGTGCTCTACAACGTTCACAGTGTCACACACAGGTGACGTTCATAAGTCATGGTTCTCTATCTCCTCCCAAGTCTTGATCGGCTAGGAAGAGACTGATTAAGTTTGAACAGTAATTAACTGGGTCATTGAGTTTAAAATGGAAAATCTTCACTGAACAGCCTGATAGTTCTGTAAATTATACTGATAAATGAATGTAATGAGGATGGTAATATGACATCTAGTCTAATAACAGGTTCATCAAACATTCTTCAAACTAGTCAAGTTACACAAAGCAATAATTACACTGATGAAAGTAATGCAATGTCTGATATAATATCAGGTCGATCGAGCATTCTACGACATTGGATATAGACATGTTAATCATGAGATGAAAAATCATAGTCTTCATGCCATTTGGGCGTTTTGACAGTCCTGGATGGCCGGCCTACGGCGAGACCAATTGGTGGGATGGGATTTGCTAGTTGGGGTGGAGCGGCTGGCGTTGAAGGTCTGACACGACTTGGTGTTGCTGGTGGGGGCAGTGGAGTTTGGTCGTTCGGCGTTGTGTGTATAAGCTGGCGAGTGTGGTTGGCCGGCTTTACAGGCGTGAGTTGGGGAGGTTGATCGACTGATGTTGGGTAATGTCGGTCAGCCAGCAGTTGTGGTTGGTCAGCAGGCGGGTCCGGCGGTGTTGATACGTGTCGGTTAGTCTCCTTCGGCTTGGTCGGGGCCGCGCTTGCGGGTGGTTGAAGGGGTATGCCACCATAGGTTATATTTTGCGGCTCTGTCGGGGTCGTAACCGGTGTGAACTTTCTCAGGAATTTCCGATTGCGCAGCGATACTCGGCCCGAGCCATCAACCTTTACCACGTACTGGTCGTACTGCCTTACCTCGACGACTGTCCCGGTCCTGTCCCATTTGGTGGGATGTGGGCCAGTTTGATTCTGAATGCGAACATGGTCACCAACCCGTAGGGGTGGCAGACGGCGAGTGTGTTGTGACCAAGTGTCCATCATGCGGACATGGCGCTTGCGTAGGGCTTCTTCCCTGGATGTCAGGGTTTCGCGCCATGTGGTGTGGGGGTTGTACTTCCCAGGAAGGATAGGGATGAGATCGCGGATCGGGTGACCGAAGACGCACATGGCTGGGGAGATTCTTGTGACTGGGTCTGGAGTGTTCCTGTACTGGAGGACTGCTTTCTGAACGGCATCTGTGTCTAGGTCTCCATTTGTCCCCGTGTTGTTAGTAATCAGGCGCTTCATCATTTTCACTCCGATTTCCGCTCGGCAATTGCTGTGTGGAAATGCTACTGATGACAGTCGGTGGTGGACACCCCAGTCTCTCAAGAACCCCCGTGTTTCGGTTGCCGTGAATTCTGGCCCACCATCGCTGGCAAGTTCCTCAGGAATTCCGTACGTGACGAATGCACGGCGCAGGTTGTCAATTAGTCCTTTGGCACCACTGGTAGACTTTGATATAAGTGGCCAGTTCGAGTATCGGTCCACAATTACCAGGTAGTGGGCGCCCTTGTGAGTGAAGTAGTCGGCACACATTGACTGGAATGGGTAAACAGGCAAGACGGGTGGGGTAGGGGGGGCGGATGGTTGGGAGGGGGCCATGCGGTGGCAATCCTCACAGTTATCTCTAGTCGCCTGTATGTCTGCGGTAATGCCTGGCCAGTACACTGATGCCTCTGCACGAGCAGTCATCATGGAAACACCCTGATGTGCCGAATGTAATGCGGAAAGGACACCCTGGCGCAAGCACGTCGGGATGATAACACGATCTTTGAACAATGCGACACCATCAAAGGTGATGAGCTCGTTCCGTAGGTGGTAGTACGCACGGAGGTGTTGTGGCATGTCATCTTTTGATGTCGGGAACCCATGTTCGATGAACTCTGTGAGCACGTGAAGGGCGGGATCGCTTGCTGTAGATTCCCGTACACGGTCCCAGGTGACCGCTGGAAGGGAATCTAGGGCTGTGAGGTATGCGGGCTCTTCAATCGTGCATGTGTCACAGTCCCTCATGCGTATGCCGGCAAGGATATCGTGGTGGACCGACGGTATGGAGTGGTCGCAGACTGATGCATTGTCGTCAGGGAGATACAGTTTTTCTGGGTTGGTGTCGCCTCTCGGATGACGTGAAATGGCATCAGCTGCTTTGTTGCGCATCCCTGGCACGTATACGATGCGGAAGCGGTAGCGCAGTGTCTTTTCCTTTAGGTTGCGCAGTCGGGGATTCGGGATGTCATCCAGGGATCGGTTCCCCAACACCTTTAATAGTGGCTTGTGATCTACCGCAATGACCAGGTTTGAGCAGCCGAGGACAAAGTAGCGTGATTTGTCAAGGGCATCGGCTACCGCCAGGGCTTCCCCCTCTATCGCGGCATACCTGGATTCGGCTGGGTGCGTGAAACGACTCCCGACTAGGGTCACCTTCCAACCTTCGCGGCAGCAGAATGGCTTGTCTGTTGGGCATTGGCAATGTTTTTGGAATAGCCAGAACCCGATGCCTTCTTTAGACCAATCGGTCGCAAGGCATGTCGGCTTGGTTTTGTCGAAGATGCGCACCCCGTTGGTAATTTCATCTACAATGGCCTCTTTAGATGCTTGGAATGCGCTTTCAAGATCGTCGGTCCACGTAAATGCCTTGTCGGGTTTCAGTAGCTCGCGGAATGGGAGCATGCGCTCAGCCATACTGAAAGCATAAGACACTTGGTTTACTAGGCCAAACCAAGATCGAGCGTCGGTAATGTTCTTCGGGCGTGGGAAGTCTGATATTGCCTGCAGGTATTTCGCACAAGGGCGCACGCTGTCCATTGAGATGGTGAAGCCGGCGAATTCTACCTCGCGACAGCCAAACACAAATTTGTCGGGATTGAGGGTGATGCCGTTTCTCCCGCAGACGTCGAGCCAAGTGACTGCCTGGTAGAAGCTTTCCTCAATAGTGTCGGCCCACAGTAATGTGTCATCAACGCATTTCGTCATGTCACGGACGTCGGATACTATCTCATCATATCGCCTTGAGTAGCCATCGCCTGACGCGGCATAGCCTTGTGGGGCGACACAGTATCGATATCTGCCCCAGGGTGTGATAAAGGTGGTTATGTGGCGGTCCTCCTTGTGCAGTGGTACACTGTGGTATCCATTCCAGGCATCGAACACTGTTTTTAGTTTCCCCGGTGGGACACAACGGGCCTGATGAAAGGGCGATTGGGTGTGGTGTGTTTCACGAGTGGCATGAGCATTGAGAGCCTGAAGGTCTACCGTCCTTCTAGGCTTCCCCGTCTTCTTGGCGCAGACTACCATTCTGTGGCACCATGTCACCGGCTCTCCTACAGGCACTGGCTCGATAACTCCCATTTTGACGTCTTGGTCCAGACCTGCTTTCACGGTTTCTTGCCAGTGTAACGCTACTGGAATGGGTGTGTGATGGGCAACGGGCTTAGCATCTGAGTCAACCATCAAGCGCATCGGTGGGGCCGCCATCATGGGGAGGGGCTGGTGGACGCACGTGTTGAATGTGCTGGAGGCGTAAAGTTCCTTCAGGTATTGTTGAATGGCCTCCCTGTTACCTTCTGTGGCCGGCATGGGGATAGACGTAGGTTTAGGTGGGGGCGCCGTGCGCCGAGGACAATTGCATTGAGATGTCACGCCATTGTCACATGTATCATTTTGCGGTGTACAATTGTCTGTGGTTGCCGCACTGCACGACTTCTCACCCAGTGTGGGGAAATCTTTGGAGATTATGCCAAGATCGACGCAGGCGCTGCGTGACAAGAACACTCTGTCGGTCGAATCCGTGACATACACTATTTGCCGAGATTCGGTTTGCGGATCTCCGGCGTGTGTTCCGCAGAATCGGACGATGGCTGCCCCTAAGATACAGATATCTTGTTTATTCGCAGCCTTCATTCTCATCGAGACCGGGAGCAGGTCCGCGGTCGTCAGGCCCATCTGCTCGATAACGTTAACCCCGACCAGACAACTCTGGCAACCGGTGTCGGCCATGGCAGGGAGTGTTGCGGGTCTTGCGCGCTTGACCGGTCTGAATCCCAGGGCGAGGTAATCCCCTGCATGGATGCTGAGTCGGAGGTTTATGAACGGCTGCGGTTGGGAGTTCCGCCTGAGCCATCTGTCGCACATGTTGTCATACAGGTGGTGATCTAGTGCTAGCAACTGTTCACCGTCGATCGTTCGGATATCTGACATGGCACACAACTCTACGAATGCTGCCGTCTGTTCGTCGCATGCGTCTGTGTTGGCAGATTCAGCCGCCAATTTACTCCGGCACATTCGCTCTATGTGGTTATCGCGATTACATTTGCGGCACTTTCTACTGTAAGCCGGGCACTCAGTCTTCCTGATTCGCCAGGGCGCATTCTTGCCATGGCCCTTCTCACCACAGTACCCGCAAACAGCTTGTCTGCCACCGTCACTTGCATCCGTCTGACGTGCATCACCCCTGTTTACCGCGTTTTGGCGCTTGATGCGGCGATAGGAGCTGGTGACAGCCTCTGCGCCATGACTGTGGGTGTCCAGCAATCGGGACGCAGACTGCTTACCAGACTCTTTCGCTTCGATGAACCTGATCGTTTCCTCCAGCGACATCTCCTGCCGCTGGTCGCTAAGTAGATCCAGCTGGATGTCCTGGTCAGCGATACCTCGTGCAAGCACATCTTTGATCACGTCGTCCGCAAAGTTTACGTTTAGTCCACATATGCACTTCTTGACGTATTTGCACGTGTTTGCTTGGGCCTTCACGCGGGCGTGAAATGCCCGTATCGGTTCCTCGCGGCCCTGTCGCATGTTTGAGAGAGCCGCCCGCGCCACCATCGCGTTCTCCCCGCGCACCGCGAGGGCTTTTATCGCACTAAGCACTGCATCCTCCGGTTCGCCTACCAGGCTCCTCCCCGCGGCGCTGGTGATGTCCTTGCGTAGGCTCTCCTCACAACATTCAAGGAGCTGTACCACAACATCATCCCCTTGGAGCCCGGTTCCCTTGCGGTATTCGCCCCAACGAGTTAGGAAATAGTCCCACTCCCCACTCGTGCCGGCCGCTGATATCGTTGGGCGCTTAAGTTTTTCAACCTTGGTGCTTGGCGGGTGGTACTGAGCTACTGGGCCCTGGGCATGAGTCGTTGTGTGTGCGTTCAGGAGCGCTGCGGTAATGATGGGCTCTGTGGATGCCTCGGTTCGATAGGTGCATCCAGGCACTGGGCAACCAATGCTTTGTGCGGCCATTTTGCTGCTTATCACTGTGAATTACCTACTAGGGAATTACTGATAGAGTGAATCACTTTAATCACTGTAAACCATTTGGATACTACTGACCTTTTGAGTCCCTTTTGCTGTATTCACGTTCTCCACAGGTTTGCGGGTTTGTTCATATCGTGGTGTAGGGACACACAATCAGGTAGATCTAGTAACAGACTTAACTTTAATACACAGCAACACTATTCTTGACAATTCCCGGTTGCATTAGATTCAAGTCCATTCACTTTTGTTATGGCCACGTTTAGATTACCCTTGGCTGGCACTAGTCACCACATCATCACTCAGCTCGTTGCATCACTTACAATAATGTCTTTTAACAATGGCTTCTCCCTCGGATCGTTTGTACATAAATAGGAACGATTTCCATTTGTATTTGGCATGTAAACAATGTACAAACGAGCTACAAGCGAGGGGTGTGCTCTACAACGTTCACAGTGTCACACACAGGTGACGTTCATAAGTCATGGTTCTCTATTTTGTATTTCATTTTAGCAGTTATTCAAAATAACAAACATAAAATAAATAAGTACCTGGTAAGGAAGTCGACTTGAACAATTACTCTGCCTTTTTAAGTACGTCTTCCTTACGGAGCCTCGCGATCCTCTTAGGATGCTGAGCGACCCCTAGGATCTGAAGTATCAAGGGTTGCAACCCATACAACAGGACCTCATCAAAACCTCTAATCTAGGCGCTTCTCAAGAAATGACTTTGACCACCCGCCAAATCAAGTAGGATGCGAAAGGCTTCTTAGCCTTCCGGACAACCCAAAAACAATAATAAAACATTTCAAGAGAAAGATTAAAAAGGTTATGGAATTAGGGAATTGTAGTGGTTGAGCCCTCACCCACTACTGCACTCGTTGCTACGAATGGTCCCAGAGTGTAGCAGTTCTCGTAAAGAGACTGGACATTCTTAAGATAAAAAGACGCGAACACTGATTTGCTTTTCCAATAGGTTGCGTCGATTATACTTTGCAGAGATCTATTTTGTTTAAAGGCCACGGACGTTGCGACAGCTCTAACTTCGTGTGTCCTTACCTTCAGCAAAGCTTGGTCTTCCTCATTCAGATGGGAATGAGCTTCTCGTATTAACAGTCTGATAAAATAGGATAAAGCATTCTTTGACATAGGCAAAGATGGATTCTTAACTGAACACCATAAAGCTTCAGACGGGCCTCGTAAAGGTTTTTAAATAGAACTTAAGAGCTCTTACAGGACATAAGACTCTTTCTAGTTCATTTCCAACCATACGATAAGTTTGGAATATCGAACGATATTGGTCAAGGCCGAGAAGGCAGCTCGTGTTTGGCTAGAAAACCAAGTTGTAGAACATGTAGCCGTTTCGGATGAGAATCCGATGTTCTTGCTGAAGGCATGAATCTCACTGACTCTTTTAGCTGTGGCTAAGCATATCAGGAAAAGAGTCTTAAAGGTGAGATCTTTCAGGGAGGCTGATTGTAGCGGTTCGAACCTGTCTGACATAAGGAATCTTAGTACCACGTCTAAATTCCAACCAGGTGTAACCAAACGACGCTCCTTCGTGGTCTCAAAAGACTTAAGGAGGTCCTGTAGATCTTTCTTGTTGGAAAGATCTAAGCCTCTGTGACGGAAGACTGATGCCAACATGCTTCTGTAACCCTTGATAGTGGGAGCTGAAAGAGATCGTTCTTTCCTCAGATATAAGAGAAAGTCAGCTATTTGAGTTACAGAGGTACTGGTCGAGGATACGGATACTGACTTGCACCAGTTTCGGAAGATTTCCCACTTCGATTGGTAGACTCTAAGGGTGGATGTTCTCCTTGCTCTAGCAATCGCTCTGGTTGCCTCCTTCGAAAAGCCTCTAGCTCTCGAGAGTCTTTCGATAGTCTGAAGGCAGTCAGACGAAGAGCATGGAGGCCTTGGTGTACCTTCTTTACGCGTGGCTGACGTAGAAGGTCCACCCTTAGGGGAAGTGTTCTGGGAACGTCTACTAGCCATCGAAGTACCTCGGTGAGGAATTCTCTCGCGGGCCAGAGGGAAGCAACTAGCGTCAACCTTGTCCCTTCGTGAGAGGCGAACTTCTGCAGTACCTTGTTGACAATCTTGAACGGAGGGAATGCATATAGATCTAGATGTGACCAATCTAGTATAAAGGCATCTATATGAACTGCTGCTGGGTCCGGGATTGGTGAGCAAAATATTGGGAGCCTCTTGGTCATCGAGGTTGCGAAGAGATCTATGGTTGGCTGGCCCCAGGTGGCCCAAAGTCTCTTGCATACATCCTTGTGGAGGGTCCATTCTGTTGGAATTATTTGTCCCTTCCGACTGAGACAATCTGCCATGACATTCAAGTTGCCTTGGATGAACCTCGTTACTAGTGATATGTCTAGACCTTTTGACCAGGTGAGGAAGTCCCTTGCGATCTCGTACAATGTCAGAGAGTAGGTCCCTCCTTGCTTGGAGATGTACGCCAAAGCCGTGGTGTTGTCCGAGTTCACCTCCACCACTTTGCCTTGAAGGAGAGACCTGAAGCTTTTCCAGGTCAGACGTACTGCCAGTAGCTCCTTGCAGTTGAAATGCATTGTCCTCTGACTCGAGTTCCATAATCCCGAGCATTCCCTACCGTCTAATGTCGCACCCCAGCCTACGTCCGATGCGTCCGAGAAGAGAACGTGGTTGGGAGTCTGAACAGTCAGGGGAAGACCCTCTCTAAGGTTGATATAGTCCTTTTACCAAGTCAGACAAGACTTTATCTTTCCGGAAACCGGGATCGAGACCGCTTCTAGCGTCTTGTCCTTTTTCCAGTGAAAAGCTAGATGGTATAGAAGAGGACGGAGGTGTAGTCTTCCTAGTGACACAAATTGATCCACGGATGACAGTGTCCCTACCAGACTCATCCACAGCCTGACTGGGCAGCGTTCCTTCTTCAGCATCTTCTGGATGGATAGCAGGGCTGGGGGTTGATCGTCTTGTTCAGCAACGTCCTCATCAGAGGGTTCCTCATCCGAAACTGATGAGGAAACGGCAACGGAGTGGGCAACGTCTGACTCGCTGAATCCGGTCGCACTGGTGGATGCGTGACGGAGCCGGACGCAATATCATGGCACTGCTGCACAGTCTGTGAACTGTCAACAACCATGGGTGCGCGAGGAAGTACAACGTCAACCCGAAACTGTCTAGACTGTCTGGGTTGTGCAGTCAACACCCTACCGGGTTGCTGAGGTTGACGCACTGCGTCACAACAAGTCACCTCTGCTGGTTGTTGAACGTCTTCCTAGTGACACACTGAACGTCAACAACCACCTCCGAGCGTCGCTTAACGTCAACGTGCGACTGGCAACCCACACTGGGTCGCATCGGTGGAGGAACCACCTCAACTGGCAGACGCGAGTAGGTTACCTCAGCGTCAACAGGGCGCAATACCGACCGGTTGGAAGGTTGTTGGCCAGAAGGAGGAACCACCTCAACTGGCAGACGCGAGTAGGTTACCTCAGCGTCAACAGGGCGCACAACCAACCGGTTGGAAGGTTGTTGGCCAGAAGGTTCTTCTCCGCATTTAAGTCCTCTATCAAGGACACAAGCTTGGACTGCATGTCTTGCAGCAAAGCCCATTTAGGGTCTACGGGAGCAGGTGTGGCAACAGACGGGGTTAGCGACTGAGGCGGAACCATTTACCATCCCTGGAAGCCTTGTTATGTGTGACATAATAGTACAGCAAAACTTCAAAGGCTCGACAAAAGTTGAGAAGTTGACCTGTAAACAACTTGGAGCGTCTCCTGGCTAGGCGCCAGGGCGAGTCTACCAGAATTGAGAAGTCTATCTGGGCAGAGGCATGAACTCCCAAGCCGAGAACTACTCTCGTGTCCTATCAGACTCTCGCTCTATAAGCCAGTTTAAAAGAAGGGAAATCAAAGGCTGTATCCCTAAAACTCCTCCTGGTGCAAAAACCAGTCGCCTAGCCAACGTAACGCTCTCTAGGAGAGCGAGAGAGCACTAGCTTAACAACAACGGCTTCGAAGTAGCTAGGCCTAGTGTAAGTTCTGACGTTTAGGCGAACGAGGAGCAGCAGTTACAAGATCCGGACGAAGATCCTTAAAAAATCATCATGATTTAATTAAAGTCCATAGGAGGCTAAGCAGCTTAAAGCTCCTCTCCAAATGACAGAGTCCTCAAAGGAATATCAGTAGGAGGGAGAACAGCACTTTCTCATCTACAGGAACCTTGTCCGATAAAAGCTAGGTTATCTCAGTGAGTCTCTCACTGGTGCATTAGTAGCAGACCAGAAGGCAACGTCATGTAACTGCTTGACAGTCTGTGAACCGTCAACAACTGAACTGTCAACCACAACAGGTGCGTGAGGACATACAGCACTGGTGCATTAGTAGCAGACCAGAAGGCAACGTCATGTAACTGCTTGACAGTCTGTGAACTGTCAACAACTGAACTGTCAACCACAACAGGTGCGTGAGGACATACAGTGTTCACTCGAGACTGCTTTGACTGTCTATACTGAGCAGTCAAAACAACTATAGAATGCGGAGGTTGACGCACCGCGTCAAAACAAAACAACTTAGACTGTTGTTGTACCTCGCGAACGTCAACGGAAGGTTCCGTGCGTTACTGAACGTCAACATGCGGCTGGCAGGGTACACAGGAACGCATGGGTGGCGGGACTCTCTCAGCTGGAGTGCGGCAGAAGGTTGCCTCAGCGTCCACAGGACGCACAACCGTGTTGGTTGTAGGCTAGAGGTTGGTGCAGTGTCAACCTTCTCCGCACAAAAGTCCCGCATCAATGACGTTAACTGAGACTGCATGGTCTGCAGCACAGACCACTTAGGGTCTACAGGAGCAGGTGCGGCAACAGACGGTGTGACTGCCTGATGCGGTACCGCTTTGCCTCTCTTAGGAGGTGAGCAGTCGTCGGAAGACTGCAGCGAGTCCGAACTGACCCAGTGGCTACAACTGGGCCGTTGGACTTGCGCGGAAGGGACCGACTTGCGCTTAATAAGCTGCGAGACCTTGGTCCATGGTTTCTTACGAGAAACCTCTTCCGCAGACGAGAAATAAATAGGCTCTCTCGTCTTTGTGTGGGTGGGGCGATCTTGGGTAGATACGCCCGAAACCACGGAGGGAAACGTCTGTTCGTTGATCAAGGCCTGACGAAGCCATAAGTCGTTCGACATTACTTCTCCCCTGGGCTTGGGAGCTTGCAAGAGGTCCCGGACTAGGTGAACGACAGGCACGAACAGACGAACCCTCGGACGCAACACTGTAACACTTTGCGCATATCACTTTATCACTTCGATTTTCTGTTTTGCACTTATTACACTGAAATCGAAACTTTTACTGATTTCTACCTGAAAGACGCAATTCTACCCTTCATTAAAAGGTAGTAATTGCGAAATCAGTCGTATAATGCAGCTATTAATACTAGCAAAAAACAGAAAACGTATATAAAAATTCAGTGGCTGGGAAAGAGACTAAACACTCGTTCAAATAAACTACGTTTACAATCTCTCACCGCACATAGCCTGGGGACAAGAATAAAACCCTAGAAACGTTTTATCTTCTTCCCCGTACAGCGACTAGGGAGGAGAGTAACACGAGAACAACGTTACCCGCTTGAACGGAACGTTTTCTCTCCTCTCTCTCCCTCCGTCTCTATCTCTCTCTCACTTTCTCTCTTGATTTCGCACCTAAGAGAAGAGCCCAATTATATTTCGTCAAAAAAACATGTTATTTGACTAAAGGAAAAAACTGAAAGGTTTTTCAATTAAAAAGTTCCTTTAAAATAGAATTTAAAACATTTAAGCTAAGAAAGAATGAACAAAACGTTAGAATCGATTTACTCTTACTGCAAAGTGAAACCGTGATACACTCTCTCTATCGTAACGATAGAGCGCATGTTGAACGTCCTGAACGTCAACAACTGCGTAGTCTAAAAAACTAAACGTTAGTTCATCTTTGAAAACAGTACGAAGACTATCAAAGAAATTCTTTCATAAAACATTAAATTTAAAAATTTTTTAAATTCTTTAAAGGCTAAATACGATATAACGGGCTCAACGTTGATTAACTTCGGTTCCAAGTTAGGACCGCCTACTATCAGGAAAGGTCGCATATAAACAAAACAAAAAAATTTATTTTTATATGTTTATAATAAATGGAAAGTTAATCGAAGAGGCCTAATAATGGCGGAGAGATATAAAATATATAGATCTATAACGTGTTAAGCAAAATTACTAAAAAACCTAAACACACTTCCGTCTAAGGGAAGGGTCGGCCATTTAAAAGTGAAAGAGTCCATACTCTCTTTGTCACCATAATTAAATCTATCCAAAACGATTTCAAGTTTTGAGATGAAGATAAAACCCCTGCATAGCGAAAGCTCAAAACTAGAATAGTGTACTTCACCAAATAGTTGTGAAAACAAATCCAGTTAGTAACAGCGTATTAGTAGGTCTTGCCGGTAGCCCGACAGAGAGAAAATTGGTTCTTTGTTTACTTGGAGTACTAAGTACCTGCTCGACAGATGGCGCTGTTGATGTACACCCCCACCTGCATAGCGATCGCTGGCGTATTTTGACCGTAGGTTTTTCTGTCGAGCAACAGAGTTGCAGCTATATGATCACCGGCTAAGTTTAATATTGAAAAAGAAACTTTCATATCCCGAAGTATTACTTACATTAATTTTCAACCCATTTATTATGTTTGAACTTAATTCTTTGTGAGCTTCTGCGATCAAATTTCTAACTAGGAATGACAATTTTTGCCAATGGGCAATTAGGGACCCTAATTCTACAGAAGAAATTATGGACAATACCTCTATCACCCTTTGTTTTGTGTCCAAAGAAAACTATTTCCTGCTAAACTGCCTCCATCTAATTTTGGTGAAGAGATGAGAAAGAATTGAGGTAGTCTTCTAGCATTAAATTTATTTTTAGCTCTGAAGGAAAGTAAAAAGGGAACGTGTAATCATGGCCAATACAACAGGGAAACTTAGAAACACAATTTATCTGGCGTGGTAGTTCTTGCTGCTTACCACTCAGCTCTAGAAGGTTCCATTCTTTTGCTAAGGGCATATATTTATTGAAGGGAAAGAAAATGGGAACATTTTAAAATTTTACAGCTAAGTGTCGATTAAACAGAGCTCCTGGAGAAGAAACAATATGAACATCAGGGGAGGTCCATAGAAATAAAACAAGAACAAACCTTCAGCTATATTTTGATTAGCGGGAACAGCTGCTAGTGCTTGATTAGCCTGATCTTGTCCACCTTCAGGATTTGGAGCTTCTAATGGTGGAGGGGCTGCATTATCATTGACAGGATGTGCTGCTACATCCCCATTCACTTGATTAACCACACCAAAGTTCCCATGTCCTTCATGCTTTAATGTAGCAAAAAAAAAAAAAGCAATCACACAATGGCATATGATATACAATTATCTAAAGATATGAATTTTTTTTTTACAAGAATTGCTAATCTTACCCCCCCCCCCCACAAACAAAAATTCCTCCTAACAGAATAAATGCAAAACCTAAAAGCACTTCATTAAACACACAAGTACTGTACTTACAGGATGCAAATACTGTATAAATTAATATGTGTACTCCCTAAGCTCACAGCTTAGGGAGTTTGGTTGAAAAAAAAAACAATTCTAAGTTAAAAACCATGCAGATTCATATCTGTTAAATGAAATAACATATTAATCAATACTTTCTTATCATCTGTATCATTTCACAACTTTTCTGAAACTATCGATGTAACTGTATTACTGTACCAGGATGATTAAATAATATGATAAAATATAAAATACAAGGACCGTATATAATTAATTTCTCAGATATGTTCATCAGTATTCTTACAATACAGTACATGATATTTAAAATAAAATGACTTCAAAAGACTTTCATATAAAGAGGTGAAATCAAAGTTTTTATTTCAATTGTCGAAGTTCTTCCTTCCTTTAAATGAATAACACATAAATTCCAGTAGGTTTACTAAAGTATATTATGACTGTATAATAGAGTTTTTCATTAGCAAGCTAGAGTACAGCTTAATTTCTAAACCATACCAATAAAATAAAAGGAGAAAAGTCTATCTAATAGAATTCTGAGAGTAAGGGATTGTAAATTTATGAAGTGAAAAATTCACTTATCACTTCCAAACACATGAACACTTAGAACTAATAAGTATGAAAAACACTTACTTCATGTTGTACATCTTGATCAAGCCAATCAGGCCCTCCCCCATGAAGTATCTGTTCCCGAAGCCAGACTAGACTGATAAATGCACTTAGTGTACACGTGACCACAAAGCATCCATGGAAGATATCGGAAACTAAGTTATCGCTGTAAAACAAATGTTAATTCAATGGATGGTAAACAAAAAAATGTGGATGCAATAATCTTGAAATAATTTTAAAACAATTATAACAGGCAATATAAAGACATTTCTGGGATACTGTACATTGCACACTAGAGACATGAAAAGATTGTGCTGTAAGTATAATTCAAATTGACAGTACAGAACAATAGTTCCTACAAAATCTGCATAGAATAAAGACAACTTGAAACTTCACTTACGTTGAAAGCATATCTAAGGGTAAAGTAAGGACTGAAGACACTGAACCAGTAAATAGACACCGATATATTCTGCACGCTGTGAGGGGAACTACCCCTAGCCAAGCTACTGCCACCAGTGTGTAATGTAGCCAGTAACGCACAGCTGTCCCCATACTTCGAGCCAAACCAGAGAGTATATCTGCTATAGGTAATCTCTTTGGCATGTCTGGAGAATATACTGGATAAAATATTTGAATTAGACTCAATTTCAATGCATAAATTTTAATAATTATATAAGCATAAAAAGAGAACTAGTTTTGAATCTGAAAAATTCAAATAACTAGTCTTTAACTGTTTTTTATTTCATACACAGCTATAGTGAGCAAAATTTCCTAATATTTATAATACACAACTAAAAAATTGGAAACCCAACCTTATGGATATTTTGTAAATATTTGGAACTGGTTATTAATCTATTATAATACTAAGAAATACATAAATAAAAAAGTTACATTAAATCATGCTATATTCATAATCTACTGTACTTCATAAGCATACCCTGGTAACAGGCTTTTAAGGCCTTACATACCACATCAAGGAATGTAACCCAATAAAAGTGTACGTAAACCTAAGTATGCTGTACTGTACTGAGAAACTTACTGTATATTGTAATTTAATTACCATTCTCTTTATTTTTAAATACTTGAATTATCTATAGTAAAAAAATGTTTATTTACATAAATTGTAATTTGCTTACTTGGTGTAAAATGAAATCGATGTTTGCAGAGTTCGCAATATTCTTTCCTTGAGTAACGTAGCCATTGTACTAGACAATCTTGATGGATGAATTTAATACTACCAGTACAAATGCATGGATGGAAGAGTGGCCGGTCACTTGAACCTTCACACCTGCACACTCGACATATATCTGTCATGAAATCAAACACATTAATAGCCATGAAAAATAAAATGACAAATTTCAAATAATTTGTATACACACCTGGAGCTCTTTATGTAGGAGTATTATTTCAGCGATAGCTAAAACCAGCTGTCAAGGCTTTTGCTTGGTTTAACTACCCTCCACTAGTTAGCAGAGGAGGGTGGTAAGAATAGACCAACCACCCTGCTCGCACCTGCACTAGTAAACAACCGTCACTTTACAATGGTGGCAGGACTTCCCTGAGTAAGGTGATGGCGGGAGTAGTTTGTGCTAGGAGTAGAATTTAGCAATGTAATATGACCAGTTAAGCGTAATTTTGGAGCTAAGCCCCTCACTTAGACATTGCCCAACTAAATCCACCTCGCCTGGAGAACGGGGATATAACAATATATAAACATATATCAGGATACACAAAGGGCATGGTACCAACCTGCAATCAGAGGTGCTCAGCTTGCAAGTTCCTCAAATGCTTAACCCCAAGAGAGGAGAGGGTGAAATAGGAAGGGGCCAGTCAGTCACATATTCATCCTAGACTTACTTGTGGGTAATATCTGCCCTCGATCGACTGCTACTTGTCCTACAAGGGAGCTGAGGTGTTATTGTGCATCCACCACAGGACTTTCGTTGAATGTATTCAGGTTCCTGTGGGTCATGTCTTGCAGGTAGTGGGTAGTGAATGTTGCTTGCCGTTTCCACACGCTCACTTGTAGAACCTGCGTCACAGAGAAATTCTTTTGAATGCCCGGGATGTGCTGACACCCCTACCATTGTGAGCAAGGGGACGACGACTGGTGGGTGAGGAGCCTGGTTGTATGGCTTTCGATTACCTACTGTATATGATCCAGGAAGAGTTCTTTGTAATCTTCCTCTTAGTTTTCTCCGTGCTCACAAACAGCCTGCTGATCTGAGGGCAGGCTCTGGAGGTTCTTCGGGACCTACCCCTCACAAAGCTCCACGAGCTTTGTTGTGCCAAACAGGCACCACATAAGCAATAACTCCGAAGTTATAACAGACGAGTATCTTCTTCTTGATAAGAGATGGAAACCCTGAGGCGAAGGACCCAAAGGGCCTGGCCCCGAAGCTCGTTGTGCCCTACAGGTATGATGTAGGTAATAACCAGAAGAGTTATCTCCTACAAGACTCGTCGACGGGCATCACCATCTGTGGCAAAAACCCAGAAGGGAAATTGCGCATCAAACTCATTTTGTACTCTTGGGGATAACGGTAAGGAGCAGGAACTGCAAGCAGTCGCCTGAATTTGTCATCGCCAAGCTTCGACGAGCTACAGTACGGTATTGCTCTGAAGAGCAAGAGCAGTGCATGGACAAATCTAATTGCCCCCTGAGGGACGTCTCATAGGTGCTGATTAAACCATTTGTTGTTTTCGACTTTGTCGTTGCAGGAAAGGAGGGCGGAGACTACTACCAAAGAGACCGTTGAACTTAGAAGAAGGTACCCATACCTAGGCATCAACCCCCTCTGGCGCCCATGAATCACGCCACCCAAAGCCTACCACACCTTGGGTCAGTTTGAAGATAGCCACGACCAATGGCTAACATCCTTTCCCATTTGTGCCCGTGCTAAAAGCTAAGAACTTGTATTTTTGTTGCATGTTAACGTAACTTATATTGGTCTCCCTTTGCTGATAGTCTCGTAAACGCCCTAACCTAGATTTGTATTAAATACCTGTAAGAGCACTCATTAAGTATTTATTTAAAGAAAGTGACATTTTAATGACTTTTTACTGACTTTCGTCGCTACCACTGATAATTTACTTGTTGAAGTTAGAAAGTGCTCAATGAACTTTGTACTCTCCAATTCAAATACATGTAGTTGAAAGAATGGAATCGCATCTGTCTTATCCCTGTCTCCTTGATTTATTATGAATTAATTGTTTGCCCATGGTTTGGGACAAATAAATAGAAAACCTTCAGGTGAAGCCAGTCTCTCCCACGGACAGGAAAGGCATCCAACACCTGTTGCCACTGTCAGCAATTCTCTCTGCAAGCTGGAAGACTGCTGGACAGTGGCTGGTGGAGGGGAACTCTCCCTCAGAAGGGAAAATACCCCAATATCTGGTGAAGGTTAACTCTCCCTCGAAGGGAAAGTCGTCCAACACATGGAGGTGGACCTCTGGGCAGTGCTCTCTGCTTCCTGTCAACAAGCTGTGTTCAAGATGAAGGTCAGCATTGAGTGCTCCCTGTTAAACATATCTGAAGCTAGTTTCTGGGTTCATCCCAAACGGGATGACCCCAACTGGAAACCCAGAAGGGAACCAGTCTACCACTGCTCTTGTTCCTGCTCAAGAGCTGCAAGAACGAAGGTGAGCAGAAACAAAGTGCTGCAGTAAACTGTAACACCCTCAGAAACCATTTCTTAGTAGGAAGACCCGAAAGCCCCAAGGAAGGTAAGGGGTTGCAGCCGTGGTGACTACCATTGCTTCACTAAGAGAAGCGATGGAGTCCGAGTCACCAACTGAAAAGAAAATGGCATTTTTTCAAACTTTAGGCCAGTTGCTTTTAATCATAAGCTGGTTACAAAGTTTTGACGTGAGAGCAAGAACACGCCTTAACTCTACGGAGCCAAAATAAAGAGTGACGGTTGATTACTAGTGCTGGTGTGAGCAGGGTGGTTGGTCTACCCCCTTCACCAACTAGTGTAGGGTAGTTATTATTATTATCATTATCATTATTATAATTATTATTATTACTAGCCAAACTACAACCTTAGTTGGAAAAGCAAGATGCTATAAACCCAAGGGCTCCAATAGGGAAAAATAGCCCAGTGAGGTAAGGAAATAAGGAAATAAATAAATGATGAGAACAAATTAACAATAAATCATTCTAAACAGTAACAACGTTAAAACAGATATGTCAGATATAAACTATAAAAAGACTTATGTCAGCCTGTTCAACATAAAAACATTTGCTCCAACTTTGAACTTTTGAAGTTCTTCTGATTCAACTACCCAATTAGGAAGATCATTCCACAACTTGGTCACAGTTGGAATAAAACTTCTAGAATACTGTGTAGTATTGAGCCTCACGATGGAGAAGGCCTGGCTATTAGAATTAACTGCCTGCCTAGTGTTACGAACAGGATAGAATTGTCCAGGGAGATCTCAGAGAAGCTTTAATGGCTGGTTTCCGCTATCACCGAAATAATGCTCCTACGTAAAGACAGTAAGGTTTGTATATAGTGCCAGAACAAATTAGATATAAAATGTTATTTTCATTAGTAAAATAAATTTTTGAATATACTTACCCGATAATCATGTAGCTGTCAACTCCGTTGCCCGACAGAATTCTATGGGAGGGATACGCCAGCTATCACTATACTAGAAGGGGGTGTACTCACCAGCGCCACCTGTGGCCAGGTACTGCAGTACTTCTTGTTGACACCACCTCACTTTTTCCTCGGTCCACTGGTTCTCTATGGGGAGGAAGGGTGGGTCAATTAAATCATGATTATCGGGTAAGTATATTCAAAAATTTATTTTACTAATGAAAATAACATTTTTCAATATTAAACTTACCCGATAATCATGTAGCTGATTCACACCCAGGGGGGTGGGTGAAAAACCAGTGTACATGACTAAAGGATAGCTAAGTATCCCGTATTTCATATAATCAGTTATTCAGAATAACAATGAAATAATAAGTACCTGGTAAGGAAGTCGACTTGAACCGTTACTCTGCCTTTAATAAGTTCGTCTTCCTTACTGAGCGCAGCGTTCCTCTTAGGAGGCTGAATCAACTCAAAGGTGCTAAAGTATACAGGGCTGCAACCCATACTAAAGGACCTCTACACAACCTTTAACCCAGGCGCTTCTCAAGAATGAATTGACCACCCGCCAAATCAAAAAGGATGCGGAAGGCTTCTTAGCCTACCGTAACAACCCAAAAACAACAATAAAAGCATTCAAGAGAAAGGTTAAAAAAGGTTATGGGATTAAGGGAATGTAGTGGCTGAGCCCTCACCTACTACTGCACTCGCTGCTACGAATGGTCCCAGGGTGTAGCAGTTCTCGTAAAGAGACTGGACATCTTTAAGATAAAATGATGCAAACACTGACTTGCTCCTCCAATAAGTTGCATCCATAATGCTCTGCAGAGAACGGTTCTTATTAAAGGCCATCGAAGTGGCTACGGCTCTCACTTCGTGGGTCCTTACCTTCAGCAAAGCAAGGTCTTCATCCTTCATGAGAGAATGGGCTTCTCTAATCAGAAGCCTTAAATAATACGAAACTCCGTTTTTGGACATGGGCATCGAAGGTTTCTTGATTGCACACCATAAGGCTTCTGACTGTCCTCGTATAGGTTTTGACCTATTAAGATAATATTTCAGAGCTCTGACAGGGCAAAGAACTC
Source organism: Palaemon carinicauda (assembly GCF_036898095.1). Lineage (NCBI taxonomy): Eukaryota > Metazoa > Arthropoda > Malacostraca > Decapoda > Palaemonidae > Palaemon > Palaemon carinicauda. Next base: position 45,212,928 of record NC_090754.1, on the reverse strand, counting down.
TTTCTAGCTCGTTACCCACCATGTTGGAAAGGCTAGGGATTTCAAACGATCTAGGCCAAGGACGTGAAGGAAGTTCATTCTTAGCTAAAAATCCGAGCTGTAAAGAACATGTTGCAGATTCGGATGTGAACCCAATGTTCTTGCTGAAGGCGTGAACCTCACTAACTCTTTTAGCTGTTGCAAGGCAGACGAGGAAAAGTGTCTTGAGGGTAAGGTCCTTGAAGGAAGCTGACTGGAGAGGTTCGAACCTAGGAGACATAAGGAACCTTAAGACTACGTCTAGATTCCAGCCTGGAGTGGATAAACGACGTTCTTTAGAAGTCTCGAAAGATTTAAGAATGTCTTGAAGGTCCTTGTTGGAAGAAAGGTCCAAACCTCTGTGGCGGAGAACTGAAGCCAACATACTTCTGTACCCTTTAATCGTAGGAGCCGAAAGGGATCTCTCATTCCTTAGATGTAATAGGAAGTCAGCTATTTGGGTTACAGAGGTATTGGTAGAGGAAACTGCATTGGCTCTACACCAGCTTCGGAAGACTTCCCACTTGGATTGGTAGACTCTACGAGTGGATACCCTCCTTGCTCTGGCAATCGCTCTGGCTGCCTCCTTCGAAAAGCCTCTAGCTCTAGCGAATCTTTCGACAGTCTGAAGGCAGTCAGACGAAGAGCGTGGAGGTTTGGGTGTACCTTGTCTACGTGAGGTTGACGTAGAAGGTCCACTCTTAGAGGGAGAGTCCTGGGAACGTCGACCAGCCATTGTAGTACCTCTGTGAACCATTCTCTTGCAGGCCAAAGGGGAGCAACCAGCGTCAGCCGTGTCCCTTCGTGCGAAACAAACTTCTGAATGACTCTGTTGATGATCTTGAACGGTGGGAATGCGTAAAGGTCGAGATGGGACCAATTCAGCAGAAAAGCATCCACATGAACTGCTGCTGGGTCTGGAACTGGGGAACAGTACAAAGGAAGCCTTTTGGTCATGGAGGTGGCAAACAGATCTATCGTAGGTTGACCCCACAAGGTCCAAAGTCTGTTGCACACGCTCTTGTGAAGGATCCATTCCGTGGAGATGACTTGATCTTTTCTGCTTAGGCGATCTGCTGAGACGTTCATGCTGCCCTGAATGAACCTCGTTACTAGAGTGAGGTTTAGACTTCTTGACCAAATGAGGAGGTCCCTTGCTATCTCGTACAGGTTCCTCGAATGGGTCCCTCCCTGCTTGGAGATGTAAGCTAAGGCTGTGGTGTTGTCTGAGTTCACCTCCACCACCTTGCCTAGCAGGAGGGACTTGAAGTTCATTAGGGCCAAATGAACTGCCAGCAGCTCCTTGCAGTTGATGTGGAGCGTTTCCTGTTCCCTGTTCCAAGTTCCCGAGCATTCCTGTCCGTTCAAGGTCGCGCCCCAGCCCGAGTCTGATGCATCCGAGAAGAGATGAAGATTGGGGGTCTGAATCGCTAACGATAGGCCCTCCTTGAGAAGGAGGTTGGTCTTCCACCACAAGAGAGTGGTCTTCATCTCTTTGGTGACAGGAATAGAGACTGCTTCGAGCGTCAAATCCTTGTCCCAATGAGCTGCTAGATGGAATTGGAGAGGGCGGAGGTGGAGTCTCCCTAACTCGACGAACAGGGCTAACGATGACAGGGTCCCTATTAGGCTCATCCACTGTCTCACCGAGCAACTGTTCCTCTTCAGCATGCTCAGGATGCATTCTAGGGCTTGGCTTATCCTTGGGGCCGATGGAAAAGCCCGAAAATCCTGACTCCGAATCTCCATTCCCAGGTAAACAATGGATTGAGAGGGAATGAGCTGGGACTTTTCTAAGTTGACTAATAGACCCAGTTCCTTGGTCAAGTCTAAAGTCCAGTTGAGACTCTCCAGACAGCGACGACTCGTGGGGGCTCTCAACAGCCAGTCGTCTAAATAAAGGGAGGCTCTGATGTTCGATAAGTGGAGGAATTTTGCAATATTCCTCATCAGAAGCGTAAACACCATAGGAGCTGTGCTTAGGCCAAAACACAGGGCTTGGAATTGGAACACAACCTTTCCAAAAACGAATCTCAGGAAAGGTTGGGAGTCTGGATGAATAGGAACGTGAAAGTAAGCGTCTTTCAGATCCAACGAGACCATCCAGTCCTCCTGCCTGACCGCTGCTAGGACCGACTTCGTCGTCTCCATAGTGAACGTCTGCTTGGTGACATAAGCATTGAGCGCGCTGACGTCCAGCACCGGTCTCCAACCTCCTGTCTTCTTGGCCACCAGAAAGAGACGGTTGTAGAAGCCCGGGGATTGATGGTCCCGGACTATAACCACTGCCTTCTTCTGTAACAAGAGCGACACCTCCTGGTGTAACGCTAGCCTCTTGTCCTTTTCCTTGTAGTTGGGAGAGAGGTTGATGGGAGAAGTGGTCAGAGGGGGTTTGCGGCAGAATGGTATCCTGTAACCCTCCCTTAGCCACCTGACAGACTGGGCGTCTGCACCTCTTCTTTTCCAAGCTTGCCAGAAGGTCTTGAGTCTGGCTCCTACTGCTTTCTGGAGAGGAGGAGAATCAGTGTTTGCCTTTTGAAGTCTTGGGACCTTTCCTAGACCTGCTCCTGGAAGAGTCTGGACGGGAGCTTCCTCGGCTGGGGGCTCTGCCACGAAAGGGCGGAATAAACCTTGTAGCAGGAGTATCAGCCACTGGGGTGCGGTAAGTCCTGGGAACTGAGGGAGCAACCTTAGCCTTACGAGCTGAAGAGGCCACAAGATCATGAGTGTCCTTTTGAATCAGGGCCGCAGACAAATCCTTGATAAGCTCTTCGGGGAACAAGAACTTAGAAAGCGGAGCAAAAAGGAGTTGGGACCTTTGACAAGGTGTGATGCTGGAAGAAAGAAAGGTGCAAAGTTGCTCCCTTTTCTTAAGAACTCCTGAAACAAACATTGATGCAAGCTCGCCGGACCCATCCCGAATTGCTTTATCCATGCAGGACATTATAAGCATGGCTGAGTCCTTGTCCGCAGGGGAGGTCTTCTTGCTCAAGGCCCCCAGGCACCAGTCAAGAAAATTGAAAATCTCAAAGGCACGAAACACACCCTTTAAGAAGTGGTCTAAGTCGGAAAAAGTCCAGCAGACCTTAGAGCGCCTCATCGCTGATCTACGAGGAGAGTCGACCAAACTTGAGAAGTCAGCCTGGGCAGAGGCAGGGACTCCCAAGCCTGGTTCCTCTCCTGTGGCATACCATACGCCCGCCTTAGAAGTGAGCTTAGTAGGTGGGAACATAAAGGAAGTCTTCCCTAGTTGCTGTTTGGACTGCAACCAATCCCCTAATATTCTTAAAGCTCTCTTAGAGGATCTAGCAAAGACGAGCTTAGTATAGGCTGACTTTACAGGTTGCATGCCCAGCGAAAACTCAGATGGAGGAGAGCGGGGGGTAGCAGAAACAAAATGGTCCGGGTATACCTCTCTGAAAAGAGCCAGGACCTTACGAAAGTCAATGGGTAGAGGGGAAGACTTGGGTTCCTCCACGTCCGAAGAGGGATCAAGGTGCGCAGCTTCCTCCTCAGAAACCTCATCACCAGAGTGTAGCGAAGTGAGAGGTAAAGTAACAACGGTATGCTGAACAGCAGAATCTAAACAAGCGGGTGCAAAAACGCTTGTAGATTCATCCTCAAGTCTCTGCAGCGAGAGCTGAGGTGGCTGCCTCATGGATGGAAGAGGTTGTCGTACCTCAAGAGGTTGTTGCCTCGATGGTCTATCCGCAAGAGGAAGAGGAGGAAGTAAGGCATAAGACTCCTGCTCCCATTGTTGAGGTTGTCTTAAGGAAGGCTGAGGTTGCTGCACACCGCTGGAAACAGGCAACTCAGAACGCGGTAAGGTAGCCTGAGGAACCTCAACTTCGTACGCCTGGCAGACTGGACTGCGGTGAGGCGGAGCGCTCGCAGGAGGAGGTGTAACCTTCTCAGCCTGAAACTCTCGCATTAAGACCGCAAGCTGAGACTGCATGGACTGCAGCAAAGTCATTTTGGGGTCAGCAGACGCTAAGGTCTGTTGAGGCAAAGCCTTAACAGAAGATGAGGCCTGTTGAGGCATCGCCTTACCTCTCTTAGGAGGTGTGCAGTCACCTGATGACAGCGGAGAGTCAGAGCTAATCCAATGACTGCATCCAGGTTGTAGCACTCTTGAGGTCTGGACTCTACGTTTAAGAGGTCTTGAGACCTGAGTCCAGCGTTTTCTCCCCGACATTTCTTCTGCAGACGAGCAAAAAACGGGCTCAATCGTCTGCGGGTGGGAGTGACGGTCTCTGTTAGACACGCCCGCAACCACCGAGGATACTTCTGTGCGCCGATCAAGGCCTGCCGAACCCTTTTGCCCTTCGACATTGCTTCTCCCCTGGGCTTGGGAGCTTGCAAGAGGTCCCGGACTGGGAGGACGACTGGCACGCACAGAAGTACCCTCACGCACAACACTGACACTGACACTAGCACTCGGCACCGCACTGACACTAGCACTTGGCACAGCACTGGCACTATCACCTCCCACTGCACTTTTGACCTTAAGCTCTTTGACGTCTGCCAAGAGAGACTTATGGTCACTAACCACCGATTCCACTTTGTCACCTAAAGCCTGAATGGCACGCAAAACAACGGACATATCAGGTTGAGTACAAATAGTAGGTTCGGGGGTAGCCACTACAGGGGGAGGAAAAGGTTGAGGATCATGAGGTGAGGAAAAAAGCGAAGAGCGAGAAGAACTCCTCCTAACTCTCTCTCTCTCTAACTTGGTTGAATATTTAAGAAAACGAACAAATTCAAGTTCCGAAAGACCGGCGCATTCCTCACATCGATCTTCCAACTGACAGGGTCTTTCCCTACAGTCAGAACAAGCGGCGTGAGGATCAACCGAGGCCTTCGGAATACGCCTATTACAAGACCTACATCGTCTATGGGGTGGGGCTTGTGAAGGGTCAGACATCTTGAATCAAAGAGCTAGTCAAGGGGAATTCCAAATCAAGCAAAAGATCGTTACCATTAATCAAAAATAAAAGCTATCTAAGCTAATAGAAGTTTCCAGTATAGCGAATAGCTGCAAATTTTAGAGAAATACTTCACCAAACCGGGAACAATACTCCAAAATCATAAGCGTATCCAAGAACGTCTTGCCGGAAGCACGACAGAGGAAAAAGTGAGGTGGTGTCAACAAGAAGTACTGCAGTACCTGGCCACAGGTGGCGCTGGTGAGTACACCCCCTTCTAGTATAGTGATAGCTGGCGTATCCCTCCCGTAGAATTCTGTCGGGCAACGGAGTTGACAGCTACATGATTATCGGGTAAGTTTAATATTGAAAAATGTAATGTATAATACATACTGTATTGTGTAACAGTAAATACATTATACAAATCCCATGTACAATAAATAAGTAACCCATAAAGCCAGACCAGGGAAACTTTGGATGATGAATTTAAGAAGTACATCAGTGCCATACTATCTAGTAACAATAAACAAAATTATCAGTAAACCATTAATAAAGAAATACAAAACTATCATTACACAAGAGCAGCAACCTGTCAATATACAGTACATACCGTACACGTTAGAGTACAGTTTCGACAGAACCCAACCAATCATATAGTGACAGGATTATTCCTCTTTAATAAGAAAGAGCGGGTAGTTTGTAGCGCTACGGCCAAGCGTCCTAATTTGCTTATTATCGCTCCGACTGTTATCTTGTATAGAATAAAAACGTTTGGAAATAGTCTACGGATCTTAAATATGTGCTTAAACGCACACTTTTATGTTTTTTGCCGAAAACCTTAAATTACCTGAAAATTTGTGGCTCGAGTTCTTACTCCGGCCACGAATCTTCTCGCTCCCGTAGTAGGTAAGGGGGGGGGGTCCGGGGGGGCCAAGGCCCCCCTGGGTAAGGATACGGCTTTTAGCATAGGTTAGGTGGGTTTTTTAAGTTAGCTTCTCCCGCCAGAATCGTTTTTAGAACGACGGCCACAGTTCAGAATATTCCAGTTTTCTACGAACTCGATTTTAGAATGACGGCCACAGTCCACCCCACTTTATAATATTCCCATTTTCTATGAATGAAAACGGATCTGGCCGTCACCCTACAAAGGCTCCGAAAGAGCCATTCTTCTTGCATGCATCACCTGGATTAACTGCAGGTAATCCACTAACTTCTCATGCTTGTGAGTTTGTACTGATGTTAACCTCTCTTATTGGAATTTCCCCAAACCTTTTTTCTCAACAATCTTGACAGCTATTACCCCAAGTTCTATTTATAATCATTAACTATTTCACTTTCATATCTTTCTATTACTAATTCACCATATTTCTATTTTATCATTTTTTTTTCTTGTATATCACAGTAAAGGGCATTCATCACTGCTTCCGAATCTAACTTACGAATAACAAACTGCTTGTTTGCTGATGTGAACAGTATAGAAAATACATAAAAGTTATTTGTATTTTTCTTAAGATATGCAAACTAGTCTTTTACTTACAAGTATTCCCAACGTGAGCTGGAAAACGGTCAGTGAAACTTGGTACCAAGGTATTAATTTAATTGATGGCAAGTATATACTATAACTTTAAGTCAATTATGAAAAGTGATTTAAAGATAAGCTTAATATGAGACACTAATTTCTGAAACGGAAGAGTGCTTGCTATTTTGGGAGCAAAGATTTGTCAGTAATTTTAGCCTTCTGGAAGCATTGTAAATATTATATGTATTCTCTGAGCAAAGATGTGGCAGTAATGTTAGCCTTCTGGGAGCGTTGTGAACAATTTTTCTTTGTATGACTAACAGGGGCTGGGGTATTATATATACTAAAAATGTGAACAAAAATTTCTTTCTTGAAGTTCAATGTTTACTTCTGGGGGAACTAATTGTGTTACTGGGCATGCGTTGCTCGCATTCGTTTTTGGAAGCTTTTTGTTTTCTATATGGCGTAATGATTTAGCTGGTTTCCTGAACCAACTAAAAGCTTCCAAATATCTCTGCATATGTTCCCGGACATTGATTTTCAAAGGTCATTGTTTTTTCTTATCCTCTTCAGTTCCAGCATGATTAACATCCCAAGAAGACGTCAACAGGGGAATTAGATTTATTTTGAAATTTAGAGTAATTTCATCTATTTTGGTCATTGATTACAATCCAACCACTCTCTACTAGTATATATCTATTATTGCTCAAGTTGAAGTAAAAAATATCCACGAAATAAATGACCCCCAATTGTTGGCATGCACAGCTCATGCCAGAACAGGAGGAACAGCCAGGTACTGTAATGTTAATTCACAAGAGAAGCTTCAGCAGAGCAAAATCCATTTGCGGGACAATGTGAATCATAGGTAATAATATTTTAATTTCACACTACTTACATGAACAATATATTTTTCCAACTTTTCCTGCAATTTTGTTAAGCATTTTTTACCCTTAATATTACCAAAAATAACTCAATTTTGGTGATTCCCCACACGGGAAGTCATGTTTCCCACTGGGATCACTCATAACTATTATTATATAGGGAGGTATGGAAAACTTATGAAAGGGTGGTTTGCCTCAATAATCACGGTCATATATAAATAAAACACAAGATAAAGAGTAGGAATTAATACACGGTTCACGTATTTGGCAAGAAATTAACGTATCATATATTAACCAAAGCTAATACTGGCCTAAAACTGTACTTAACCTTAGGCTAAAATGTATATTTCAATAGGATCCACTAGGATGAACTAGCCTACGATAATTGTCATTTATAGCACAAGAATTTAACCCAAATGAGACTGGCCATGTTTAGCTTCCCTTCTTTAGCGTATTTCTTCAACAGCCTAAAATTATGACACTTCATAAATGTTAGCTTTGCCTAAGAAATATGGCAAGTACTGGCATTCCTTGAAGATTATTAGCCTTTGACCTAGTTTCCTAACTATTCCTTTCCAACCTTGTGTTTTAAACCTTGATAACGCTTGCCACATGGCTTAAGTCAAATGATATTAGGCATATATTAAAATGAGTTCGACCTTTGACAGGTCGAATTACCCCAATTTAACCTGAAGATCTAGATAAGAGACTTCGATCCTCCAGGAAAAGTTGGGACATTCCAATCGATCTAACAATGTAAAAGGAGGCAAATCTTTCGCAATTTTCAAAATTCACTAGGCCCAAATAATCATCGAGTCTCTGGCCCTGCACAGAGTGACACCAACGAATTAGGCCTAAAATTGTGATCCTACTTTTCAAGGTTGTTCGTTGGTCACTCTTACGTCACGTCAAAGTCAGTACTTTTCATTACACTTCATTACACACATTACACTTCACTCTTCCAAACATCTCAAGTGTCATCTCGAAAATGTTGACATGATAATAAAAAGCATGAGACGTGAAATACTGAATGGAAAATAATACCCTGGTTTTGAGAATCCTCCTCCATTTTCGTCCTTTACATACAGCAGTCAACACAACAAACAGCTGAGCATCAAATCTGCGTAGCCACCTCATGAACACATTCATAGATCGCCTACCTTTTTCACTTTTTTCTATTTTCTAGTGAAAGGGTAACTATTTAATCGGTTCCACCTTCTTATTAAAAGGAAAAAAACTACAAATTATAAATATCTCACAGTGTATTCTGGAAAGGGGATTAAATAACTAGTTTCATAAGTAATTAACAATCCATAAGTGTTATTGATATTGGATTGTTCAAATTATCTCTAGGAATGAGCTTTTTCACATCAGGTAAATTATTATTATTATTATTATTATTATTATTATTATTATTATTATTATTATTATTATTATTATTATTATTATTATTATTATTACTTCCTGGGCTATAATCCCAGTTGAAAAATCAGGATGCTATAATCCCAAAGGCTCCAACAGGAAAAAAATAGCGCAGTGAGGAAAGGAAATAAATAAACTACAAGAGAAATAATGAATATAAAATATTTTTAAAGCAGTAACAACATTGAAATAGAATTTTCATATATAGACTATAAAAACTTAAAAAGGAAAAAAAAAACAGAGGAAGAGAAATGATAGAAAAGTGCGCCCGAGTGTACCCTCAAGCAAGAGGACTCTACCCAAGGCAATGGCGACTTCTTAATCGTTTCTGTCAATGTCCTTAAAATAATAGCATTTTCCTTGCCCTGGTATTGTGGGAATTACCACAAAACCACACACACACACACACACACACACACACACACACACACACATATATATATATATATATATATATATATATATATATATATATATATATATATATATATATATATATATATACACACACACACACACATATATATATATATATATATATATATATATATATATATATATATATATATATATATATATATATATGTGTGTGTGTGTGTGTGTGTGTGTGTGTGTGCGTGTGTGTGTTTTGGAAAAAGGGCTTGGCAATAATATTAGACATACGTGGTTTCCGAGAGAATATTTACAATTATATATATAAAAAAATCAAAAGATTGCTATGGAAAAGAGTTTGTCTGATAACGTATTAGTGTATTATATGGAAGAGTTAGGTAATGGATCCAACTGTGAAAAGAGTGAGTGGGGACTATCTGATTATTATTTACTTTCAAGTAAAATTTCATATATGCAGAAACTTGCAATAGAAAGGAAAAGGGTGGAATATACTTGCAGGGGTGACTACCACTCAGGAATTTTATATGAAATAAAAAATGGGAGAAAATTAATGTAACGGGCAAGGGTTAAAACGCAAACATTAAAGAGGTAGGCCTACATGTCTATAAAATTTCAGAATGTGATCAGAGTCAGCAGGGAGTGTATAAGGGTTTAGAAATGGGAGTCCTGGAAAGAGAAAATGGGATGTTTACTGAGAAAGATATTATCTCATGGTTAATTATAAGGCAGGCTGCTGTCCATGCATACAAAATGATGAACATTGGGGTTAAGATGAGAGAGAGAGAGAGAGAGAGAGAGAGAGAGAGAGAGAGAGAGAGAGAGAGAGAGAGAGAGAGAGAGAGAGAGAGTGTTTGCTGTTTGACAAGAATGTAGCTCTAAGTCAATGGAGTGAGAATTTGCTGAATTAAGAAGAAATAACAGAGGCAGGCCTGAATGGTGTAACAAAATAAAGAACTAGTATAGAGTAGTTAGTACAAGTCTAGGAATGCTTGTGGAATGAATGTTAAGGATGTAAGAAAGGCAAATAAGAGAATATAGAAGGGATACACAATAGAGCTTGTTGGAATTCCAAGAGAACTATTAGTGCTTTATTTTGTGAAGTGTGTGTGAATGGGTAGCCGGTGTGTGTAACGTATGACTGTGTCAGGGAAAGGTCTTAGAAGAATCGGTGGAATAAATTGTGTTTTATAAAGGTAACTGCCACAAGATGACTGCAAGATGTATAGAGACGTTACACTACTTGGTATGCTATGTAATGTTTGCGGTTTGATTTGGATCAAGAGAGTAAGACAGAACATATAAGATTTAACAGAATAACAGTGTTAGTTTAGACAAGGGCTATAATATGAAGGTCTATTCGTGGCTATGTAATAATTATTTGAGAAGTTGAAAGTAAGGGAAAACGGTATGAGGCATTCTTGGGCTTAAAAATAAATATGATAGTAGGCTATTGAAAGATGGTGAATATGGTAAAATCAATAGAAAAGCAAGTCATGTAGTGGCGTTTGCATATATAACAGTGACTTCTTTTGTATATAAATGAGTTTGAGACAAGAATGTGCTGTTTCCAAGGCTGTTTAATATATTCGTGAATAGAGATTCGTGCAAAAAGTTAAGGAAAGAAACATTTTATGTAGGTACAAAGTTCTAGGAGGAAAAATGGTTATGTATGGAATATGTAGAAGCCAATATTTTCGAGAACAAATATCAATTTAGTGTGGAGAAGAAAAATTGCAGAAACTAGTTTTAAGTAAAGTTGAGAGTAAATCAAACGAAAGCAGCTTTATGGGGGGTAAAGTCAAACCTAGAGGATAGAGCAATAATACTTTATATGGACGGCGGAAGTATGAATGTTCATTTATACAGATATTAGGGAATAAATATATAGCACTGAATTATGATAAGATGAGATAATGAGTCACAGACTAAGTGACACGTGGAAGACGGAAGATTATTTGCAACTGATTAGGAGGAAACTTGGAGTGTAGCTTACATGAAATCAAAATATGAATACTGGATGGAAATGGAAGAAGAAAACTGAAGTGGTAGAGATGAACTGTTTATAAAGTTTAAGTGGCATAAGGAAAATCAAAAGAGAGAAAATGTGATATGTAGAAAAATTTATTACTGAAGATGAAAGGCTTGAACATAGCATTTTCTAGATGGTTAGGTCATGTTAACTGAACAAAGGATGATAGGTTATGTCTATCCCCTTTAGAAGTGAAAGCCATTTATCTTAGCTGTTCCTTCTGAACGTTACACACCGTTATCAGTCAACCAATAATGTTATTGCAACCATACCATACCATATCATTTGTAATTCCATCAAAGCCAGTTTATTTCCTCTCTTCAACCTCCTAACCACCGTTCTTAAATTCCAAGAAGTTACTTTCATACGTGATATCAACCAAAACTTTACCATTTCCAGTCTTGTATCATTCACTTTTGCCTCTTTTCAATCTCCCACATTCAAGAAATCTTTAAAAGACTTGGTCCATTGACTAAGGACAACATCATTCCAATAGTATTTTCTATTCAGAGATCCCTCAGTTCATAAATATTTCTTCATTTACATTCCCGTGGAAAAACTTAATTTCCCAAATAATCTTCACATTTATTCATCTATATTCATTATCTGCTTTCTTTTCCTCTATCAATATTTTTAGACTACCATATCCAGCCTCCTTTATAGGCTACCTGTGCACGATTATGATGTAAAGCTGCAACCCAAAATAACTTTTTTTTTTACCTTTAATCTCCATCTTTACTCTTTTTATTCTTTCTTTCTTCGTCCTTATAACCACATTCACACACTGCTGACCTATATGAACACCATTTTTCCACTCCCACCCCATCATTCAGTCCTTCCGCCTCCTTCCCTTTAAGCTAAACGCATGTTTAATTATTTTTCTCTTGCGCGATCTCTTCTTTCCCTTCATATCAAATTCACTTGTCCTATTACATCTTTAGTCACACCTCCCCCTTCCTTTCCTTTTTATACTAATATTCATTAAAACTATTACTTCCAACAAATAATGATTACATTATTCTACCCCCTGCCACTCTTCTCTCTAGTTAAAATCCACCAGCTTAATCTCTCATCTACTCTGCATTATCGCATAATCTAGGTGACTCCTTTCAATTGTCTTTTTCAATTTGCTGAGTTTCGTTAATGTAATTTATATCACTACAAACCCAGTTGCAAAGCAGAATATTTTACGCCTTGGAGTCCCATTAGGGAAAGAAGTCTGGTACAGAAAAATAAATAGAAATGTAATGAATAAATTATAACAGAGAAATGACAAAATTATACCAATAACTATATGAGCATGACTATATACAAGGAGAAAGATAGTTCTGATGGTCCTGAAAATAAAGATAAAAAAATTAAGATAAGGTATAGATAAGGAAAAGACAACCTCTTGATAAACCACTAGGCATCCTTAGCCTTTCTATTAAACCTTCCAAACACCTCATTTGAAGAAAAAACAAAAGGATAACCACTTGGCATGGAAGTGTGCTTGAGTTTATCCTAAAGCAAAAGAACTCACCAAGACAGTTGAATGGCCTGGCACAGAGGGTTGTGCACTATACTAAACTAGATAAGGTCTTCATTGGTTTGATTTCGAAGTGACATTGAAGAGCTATTTGACATAAATAAATCATCCCATCTAGCCATTGAACAGATGCAGTATCTACCAATTCAATTATTGGTGTAAGGTGCAGTATGTTAAGTGGTGTTAGGTGAATAAGGAGAGAGGAAAGTGTGTACGGACTATGCCAGATTGCCAGGCCATCCAGTGCACCTGTTCGTGAATAAAAGAAAGACCATCTTTCGTTAAACTGTCTGGCCAGTCCCTAAATGGTCATGCAACTCTCGTAGTAATGCTTCAACGGGTGGCTAATGCATTGCCTAGTCTACTGCCTAAGCTTAGTATATAATTTTCTTTGGAATTCTTACCAAGCTAAAAGCTTACATTTCCATAACTATTTCCATTCTCCTTTACTTAGGAAACTCCATACTTTACAACGTCATGTATTCTGTCGCATGCCTTTACACTGAAATCAATGGGAACGATTGTGCTTTCATTTAAACCAAGCCCATGGAGCTTAGCAGCGATTCATTCTTTCTTAAAAACTCTGTATCATCTGAATTCTTTTCCTTACTGGGGCTATAACCATATATGATTTAAACTTTTACTCCTGTCCTTTCAATATTACAAGTGCAATCTTCTAATCAACGCATCGCAGGTGTAGACTACAGCTTTCTGCAATCAACCAGTATTGGGATTCATGATTATAACTATGGCAATCTATTCCTACGAGTCTGCTATACTACAATTATCGAGTTAATATATTTATTATTAATCTAAATAATAAGGATTTCGCAGTTTTCCGATATGGTATCATATGAATTTTCTTGAAGGCTGGTTTATAGCAGACATCTCGTCACTAGCTGGTGTTCATTCCCACAGAATGCGGGGTGAATATTGATGATTTCAAGAGCTCTCGCATCGGGTAATCTGGATTGGATTCCAGTGGGCCCACTTGCTATCGCAGTAAAACGAATGATTCTGTCAATTACATTATTGTTATGATTTTTAGGTAATGCCAAACATCGTTAGTACTAATTAATCTTGCTTTTCAATTGTTATATACGAGGAATCTTGAAAAATTCCGTGCCTAGATATTCCCAAAAGCTTTCCTTCATTCTATAGCGATTAGGTATTTTGTGTAGCTTTTCTTGTCTCATGATTAGGCCTACTTACTTTTGACATTTCTGATTAGTTTGAGAAGCCTTTAGAGTTTCATAACATATTTATGAATATTTTTGTCACGTAGTCTAAACCTCAACTGGTTTGGGGGTAAATCTTGTTTATAATGATCAGTCGACGTCATAAGCCGGTCTGATAATCAATGATGTTCTAACAAAGTAAAATGCGGGGTAAAGGGGGCACCATGACTCCAGGTGAAAGCTGCAAGCGGAAATAAAACTCATATTTTTTGAATGAAATTTCTCCTTTATCATTACCAAATAAGAAACCATCTTTAAGTAGAATAGGTGCATGTTTGCATGAAGATATCTATTCTTTAAGACTTGATTTATTCAAATATTTCGGATATAAAAATGGTAAGAAGGCTACCTATAACACTTCATCCTCCGTAGAAATGGTTAAACATGTCCTAAAATATATATTTTTTTCAGCATGGCAAGAATTGCCTTTATATGTTTTTTTTTCATGATATTCAAGTTTTATTACATCTTAACTTCCAATTATACAGTAATGCTATATTTCATGTCTATAAACGTCACAAATATTTGATTTCCAATAGCAATAAATCAAAAAATTCTTAGCTTTCATAACGTTATTGATCTAGAATTCTAGACTCTTTTCCTGGTGTAAAATAAGAGTATTTGGGTTTCATTGCACTGCATACATAATAAATAACGTCATTCACTGTGCAAAATCAGCATGATCCACCCTTTCTTTAAATCAATGAATCCGTTGAACTTGTTGGGTTTTTGCACATTGCTATTCTACTTTGAATTTTAAATCCTGAAAAGAGCGCTCATGAAATTGAATCAATAGATTTTTTTTTTTTTACAAACTTTGTGTGACTTCTCTACCGTATCAGGGACAAATTGGGAAGGCGACATGTAACATACAAGGTTGAGACAGTTCAATAAACTTATAACCAAGGGAATATTAATGAAAAAAAAGGAGTGGTGATCTAACGACAGACCTGAAATGAATCAATTTCAAAGTAAAATCCGACTCTAAAAATACTATAAATGCAGAGAGAGAGAGAGAGAGAGAGAGAGAGAGAGAGAGAGAGAGAGAGAGAGAGAGAGAGAGAGAGAGAGAGAGAGAGAGGCAGTAATCAGACCGACCTATATATTGGAGATATATGAAAAAGAAATTGGATGGGTAAAACATGGCATGGGATTCCTTGTGCATGCATTAAGAAACTGTTTGCTAGAAAAAATAAAGAAAAAAAGGCCAAGCTTTATATTGGTTAAATGTAACATAAAATCTCTTTGTGCGTTTTCATATATCAGCGCTTGGTAAAAAATAACAATCTAAAAAAAAATACTTCTTATTAATCCTCTATTTTTTTTTTTTTTTTTTTGAGAACTTTCAAGTGAAATGAAGGTTGATCACGATTCGCACCACAGCAAGACTATTCACAATTCGTCATATAAATAATCACAAGGGAAACATAAAATTGAAAAAATATACTTTTCTGTTAGCAGGTTCATGAAGGATTTACTGACTGAAAAGCTTAAATTTGTTTACCGTATATGCTAATTCATAAAGAAGAAACTGAGACTTCCTTGTTTTCTAAGTGGTTCGATAATGTGGATTTGACAATAAACACAATATACTGTGTGATACGCTAAATACTTAAGAATATATACAAGTCACAGCTCTGCAAGTAAAGTAAAGGATATGTGGAGAGAGAGAGAGAGAGAGAGAGAGAGAGAGAGAGAGAGAGAGAGAGAGAGAGAGAGAGAGAGAGGAGAGAGAGAGAGAGAGAGAGAGAGAGAGAATGCTATATTCGAGACCAGACTAAGCATTAATGTAAGAAGTCTCCTGATGACTTGCAAGTGTAAATGGTAATATCATATACCGTCATCATACGTATCCCATATGACTCATCGAATTTTTCGTGCCTGTGAATCTATCAATACGGCTGCTAGGACAACCTTAGGAATATAGCAATTTCAGCATTACTTGTACAAATTTATTTAAAATTAGAATTTTTGGGATAACAACTGTCGAAGCAATGTAACATAAACCCTCTCTGTAATAATTTAGAAATACCATACATATTCAAATTCATAATATAAAATTGAAATGTGGCCTAATTCAACTCTCCTAAACTTATTTAAACTCGTCCTTTCCATATACCTCTTTTTTTTTTTTAATCTTCAGCTAAATAAGGGCATTGGTTGACACTTGCCCTGCCCGGTTACTAGTACTTTCTCTTTTAGGAATACGATTACTCATTGCAGTTCGAAACTGGAACATTTCTTGATAGTTTAATTTTGTATTGTAATAAATGTTATACCATGTAAATTACTTAAAGCTAATGTGTAATACAATTATACAACCTGCTAGAATATTAAAAATTTTCATCTATGTGAACAATATCAAGGGGATCTACAAACAGTTTTCCCTGCATGCATTTATAATGGCTTCTATGTAATTTCCATTTAATAATACATATGAATAATAACCAATATCACCATTTAATGAAATTGCAGAGTACACTGCAAGAGTTTCACATTTATTTGCAATCGAAGCGATTGTGTATGACGTCATTGCACATTGTTTGTTTACATTGTTTTACAAAGCTATTTCGTCATTCTGGAATTGTCTTGGATAAGGCGAAAAGCATCTTTAAAAGTAAGTTACTCTGAATAGAAGTAAAATTCTAAATTTTAAAGTGCAATTATACCAACAAAATTCACAGCTTATCCGATATAATAAACTGTAGATTAGAACAATTGTAATCTGAGTTCCTACGTACTGTACCTAGACTTGGCCTACCCTGATCTGACCGGTTTTGTTAGAGTTTCGGACAGGGAAAACTTTACCATCTGATTTAGGTAGCTACAGCTTTATCTTATGGGTTAGGATACTCATATAAGATCACCGAAGCAGGCAAATTATTTCAGTTAATGATCTATTAGAATAGCGTATATTCCGGTAAAATTATAGTTACGGACGGAACAGCATTTGGAACAGAAAAAATAGGTTTTCCTGTAGTTAATAGTGTGCTTTCACTGAATTTGGCCTTCATTTCAACAGCAAATTAACTAAAACCTGTTAGACCGTCTAAGAATGAGGTTATTTTTCTGAAATCTAATGGTTTTTGCTCCGCCGTGCGCTTGCTTCGCTCTCAGAAAAAGTAAAACATCAAGCTTATATGTACTGGCAAGCAGTACATGCTGAGGTGCGCAAGCTAACACCATTGATTATTATTTCTTAGATAATTAGGTTTTAATTTGCAGTAAAAATAAGTGTCATTTTTTAAGAAAACGGACATTTTTCGGTAATTTTTTATTGTATTACAGGGTGATATTTCGAACAGAAAATATATGTTTTCCTATAGTAAATAACGTGATTTAACCAAATTTGCTGTTCATTTCAATCGGAAAAAACAGATCAACCAATTCGGCTAACTTTAAGTTGCACAGTGTCACTTCTCTTACGAATGTACTGCGAACGATAACATTAGCAACGTTACCAATAATACATAGTGTTACCAACGTGACGTATGGTACACAGAGTTACCAATGGCACGCTGTCATTACTAACGATAGCAATGATAGATATTTCCATACGAATTTTAAATAATTTCTCCATATAAGTTTTACCCAATATATAAAAAGTACAAAAAGGGCACAGAACCTAACAAACCCACCTAACCTAGCCTAGTAGTATGACAGGTCACAAAATAACATTTGATCTACATCGGACGTTGGCAGCACTGGTTACTGTATTTTTTCATGACACAATCTTTGCAACGGCGCCTCCAAAGTTTATTCAGATATACTGTTTTGTATTTTCCTCCGGTTATTATAATTTCAAGAAGGTAATGAATAGAGAAGAAAAGGCTTGTTTTACGTTTATATATCGATTCCCCAGTATGTTTTCCCCACCCAAAACCCCGAGTTCCCACTGGGGGTCCCCCATTATCGGAGGGTATAGATGTATATATATTTCTGAAACTATTCATTTGCGACGGGAACGAGTGTCATTTTCGAAGAGAGCGTAATTCTTTCTATAAGAAAAAGTAGTTGTTTTCCTAGGTTACATCACCCTGTAATACACTACAATGAAACCCATTTTTCTATAAGAATCACACCTAATTTAGTAGTAAAGCTTTTTCCGCCCATTAATATAATAAAACCCACCATTTTTCATTATTATTACTCGATAGTCGACCCATCATAACTCAAAAACTATGGCTTTCCGCCAGAAATCATTATAATGCTCGTTCAAAACACCCATAATTTACAGCTATTTTTAAAGCTGTAAAGGATATTGTTTTAATATAAAAATTTACCCAAATTTGAATAGCTTGGTACCATAAAGAGTTTTATTTTACATTAACACAATATTACCAAAAACAATTTTAATCATCATTTTTCAATAAATCATTACTAGTACATTCGTTGAAACCCATAACCAATGGATTGACAAGTAACAATAACCTAAATAATCAAATTCTAAGTTCGTATGATTGATAATTAATGCTGAAATACTAGCCTACGGGGTTAAGACACATTGCGAAACATGTTCCACTTTCCAGAACATAGGAGCAAAAAGGTAATGTTTAATCGCCAGCATAAGGCAGATAAAAAACCAATAAATCATTAGCTCAATTATATAAGGAGTTATTTGTAATGTGATGAATACTGTTAAGAACTTTATACAAAATGGGGTGGAAGGTCATGTTTTCTATACGTCAAGACATCCTGACAAACAAAAGCTCCAGTGTTTTGACAGTTTCGTTACTATTACTTGGATTTGATTATGGTGACTTAATATAATGACTGGTTTTTTACATAGTGACTGGCGGAAACAACAAAGTTTAAAAAGTTTAATTTGAATATCATACTGTACAATGAGATTGGTACACAGTAGGCCTATAGTATTTTCCGATGTTTCAAGCGTATGTGATGACAATATCTAGAGCATAATCATAGATTTTAGTTATGGTAGTTGACCCACCATAAATCAAAAACTATGGATTTCTAAAAAACAAAATTATACAAAATGTTCAAAACACTTGTAATTACCTTCACCATATTCCTGTTTATTAAAGCTGTAAAAGATATCGTTTTAGTATAAAAATTTACTGACTTGCTGACAAGTTACTGTTAATGGCATAGATAATTCTGTTTTCTATCTGACATACAGTCGATTGCTGTGACCGTACTTATCACAGGCACGGCTACGCCACTATGCGAGGTCCCCTTTTGCCCAAATATCTACGTTTTAAAACTCCATATATCCTGGTCTGAATATGTTAGATCTGGTCACTGATGGGATTGAGTCACTTGAGCCTTCAGGGTGAGCTAAGGTGGCGGCTTTAACCACCACTCACTTGGGTGAATTGGGGTCAGTTCAATCTTGTCAATTGTCAAGAGCATTTACAGTAACTTCTTGTCTTATTTCCACGAGCCCCCGCTCGGCTGTATATGCTTAGCAATCTGAACGAACGAATGATCTCCACGAAAAAAATATTGAAAAATGCCTAACGTGTGCCGTTTTTGGTTGTCATAGTGAAGGGAAAAAAGTTAAAGAAAATATAACTTCTCATCGCTTCCCAAAAGATGAAAAATTCAAAAGAAATGTGTAAACCTCAGTCGCAGCGAATCAGAACTTTGATTGGAAACCAGTATAATTCAGAAAAAGTTTGTGATGAGAGAACTTTATCACAAGGTTCATTGCACAACAAGGAACATGAATAATCCTCAGTCAGGGAAAAATGAAATACCGCTAGAAAGGGAATGGTGCCTTTCAGCGATGCCATTTGCAGCATTTGATAATATTCAGGAAGACCATTCTGTAATTAGTGAAAACTTACAAGATATAACCTTTTGAGGAGGCTATGGGAAAAGAAGGGTCCCAGGTACTTTGGAGGGTTTATTTAAAAAAAAAAAAAAAATCTCTTGGTACTAGTCGTTAAGAAAAGTACTTGATTCAGATGAAAGAATCTGAATTGAAGAGATTTCCCTGATCACAAGGAGCGCTTGTTCATCCAAGTGATGAATTCCTTGTACAGTTAGAGAAGGAGAGGCTATAGTGGCATTAAAAGGTTTGTTCATTTGCTTTAGGAAGTAATAATTTATTTTGTCTATTGTTGGTCGTTTTTTAGAATGCGTGTTCTAAACTGAAAATTTGCATCAAGTTGTAAGGCTGTCAAAAATGTCAAAAGTTGTAAAGTAATGTGAATAAGATATAATTAAGCTTTATTGTATTATCGTTTATTAGTGTCCTTATATTATTTATCTATTATCTTGTAACTTACATCTGAAGTATTTCAATATTTTCTCATTTTCTAACTTTTAAATGAATACTGCATTTAATCTCATTAATCTACAAGCTGTAATAGTTACTTATTGATGATTGTTGTAAAAAGTTTTACCTAAATAATTTCCAGTCAGATATTTCTTTAAAATTTTTTAAGTAGACCTAAAAATAGATCCTAAAACTTCATTCTAAACAACAAAGAATAAAGAATAGAATCTCTCTCCATCTCACACACAAAAAATAAAGGATAGAATCTCTCTCCATCTCACACACAAAGAATAAAGAATAGAATCTCTCTCCATCTCACACACAAAGAATAAAAAATGGAATCTCTCTCCATCTCACACACAAAGAATAAAGAATGGAATCTCTCTCCATCTCACACACAAAGAATAAAGAATGGAATCTCTTCCTCTCACACAAAGTAAAATGAAAATCAGATTACAAAAAAAGGATTGAGATATGTAATCTAGCCTTACAGGTAATGACAAATCCTCAAAAAATAAAAAAAAACCTTAGTTACTTCGAACCTACTTGTAAAGCCATTAATTGTCAATACGGGGATGGAATTATAGAATTTTGTAGGATATTTTGATGGCCTTTTCCTCTTTTGGAGACATGCTAAGTCCTTTATTATTAGCCCGAGTAAAAGAGACATAGTCTTTAAAGGATAGAAAAACCAAATCTGTACAAATGAGGCCATTTTTAGACAGGATATGAAAATATCGAGTTAAGCATTTAATTCCCATATAGGTTACTGGAGTCGTGCACCTGGAATGTTACCAGTTATGGCAACTCTTCACCAAGGTGTCAGCCTTTGCCCAGACCTAAAATATTTAGATCTTGCCATATATCTTAGGTTATGTTTGTCTTTTACCTGCCACAAATGTATTTTTGTTAACATAGTCTTCCTCGTGCTAAATGATTTCCTTCTATAAATTTCCAGAAAACATTTTTTGTTGTATAAAATTTACTGTAGAATATGAAGATTTTGCCTCCGAAAGACCATGATATAATAAACTTTTAATAACGTAAATACAGTTGGGTGGTTTATTTCAGTGTTATCTTGTGGTAAGGCAGCAGTTTCCTGGGACATGGCTCTTTCTGGTAAATAAGAAGAATGTAATCTAATTTAGGTTAGGTGTAGATACCTTAAGACTGAGACATATCCCCTTGATTTCCTCACAACTTGTAAAACAGCAAAAACAGTTTACATAGACATAGAAAACATGATTTAAGCATACATTACATTTGCTATGCCACTAATGGCAGCACAGATGGGTTTGATAACAGTTCTTCCTAGAATATTTAGGGAAAACATCTCGCACTTAAATACGAAACATGGGCTCTCCTAGCATTCTTATAGGAGTAAAGATAACAGTTTATTTTGAATGGCCCACTGGTTCACCAACTGGCAGCTCCAGCCAATCTTTTCTATTAAGGTTTGTGTGCCTGGGGGATTCACACAGACATGTGTAAGAGGGAACAAAAGTATTGGGTTTGTACTGATAAAACTGATTTTAATTTTTTTCAGATTCCGGTCTTCATCTGTAATAATTTGCAACTGGAAAAAGAAAGCAAAATGAAGAACCACAAGTACTGAATGCATACTGTCAGTTATCAAGAAAAAACTATCCACGGGAGTGAGATTCTGTAAAGATACTGAGATTCAACTTGTGAAAGGTTTACAAATAATTTTAACCATGGGAATGTTTGACAAATTAGCATTTTTCCTTGGGTTGAAGAAGAGAGAAGCTAGTGTTTTAGTCATAGGTCTGGACAACTCAGGGAAGTCTACAATGTTGAATCATTTTAAAACAGAAGACCAGAAGACAACAGAAATTGTCCCTACTGTTGGCTTCAATGTTGAAAAATTTAAAGGTATAGTAATTTACAACTTTTCTTTGGCTAGATTTATGTTAATAAGTCAGACCACAGAAATAAGATTTCTACAACTAGCAAGCCTTCATGAGGTGTTATAGATATTGATTATAAATCAATTTTTTACCTGTTGTAAGAGAAATTAAGATCAATTCTTAATCAGAAGGGGCATATAATTCTTTAGAATGAATTGTTCAAGTTTGTATTGCTGCCTGATGACGGTTAGCTATGTGAGAAAACTGAGGTCTATATTACTGTATTGCATGTACAGTATTATGAAAACTAGTATGCTTAACTTTCTTTTTTTAATCATTTATAAATTTTAAGGAAAATTTTTTACTAAATGGAATAGAGGCAGTAGCTGTTTTTCAGAGAATTAGACGTTATAAGTCAGCTGTTATTAAATTGTTGCAGTTGAGTGTGATCATTATTTGACTTGTAATGATTCAGAGGATTTTTCAAAAACTTATTTTTCTTTTAAACATTTTCTTGTGCATCTATATTCTTTTAGTTATTTGAACAAATAAAAAAATGGTGAAATTAGTGTTGTAAATTAACTTCAATATGTTTTTAAGATATGAATCTTACCCAGACTTGTAAAATAACTCTTCAGTTATCTCTGAATGCAGGTAGTTTAGTTAAAAGATAAAATATGAGTTGGCTGAAATTTAAAGCCTTGTTTGATCGACCCTTCCCGAAAATTCATTTGCTAAATGATTTTAAAGCACAAGCTTCCCAACAGAAATTAAAACGAAATTTAAAAAATCAGAAAAAAATAGTTCTGCAGTTCCCATGATGTTATCTGATGTGAGCTTTCACTGTGTCAACAGGACGTGTTTGTTGATGTGCAGTCAGTACAAAGTTAAAGCTTTTCATCTTGATGTATCAAAAGGTTTTAGGTGATTTTTATTAACATAGGTACAGTATGTCTTTTCTGCCACACTACTTCACTTGTGTTTTGATCCATATTCAAGGTACATTCCATGCCATGGTAAAGATTATTCTCCAAGTGATAGATACATTGAGTACTGTAAATGGTTTCAGGTATCATTTGGAGAATTCATTTTCTCACTCATCAATAACTATTCCTTCTTTTAGTAGCATTCCTGTTGTGCTTTACATTCCTTAATATCAACTAACGAATAGTTTTTGTACGTATCACCTTTTGCTGATTGTCTCGATTTTTCAAAAATTTTTGATGTATGACTTGTTCTAAAGTAATTTTTGTGCTTTGATCCTATTTTGTCTACTATAATTGCTGTGCTGAATCTCATCTTCTGGGGTTTATCTCAGGATCCCATACTTTGAAGTTTCATCAGGTAAATCTGGAAGTTCTGTTATTTGGCGAATACTAAGTTCTCTCAGGTTTCCATGATCAGTTATTTTGAGTAGCAGCAGCAACAACAAATTGTCATCCCTCTTAACTACTTTTGTGACTAGCTGCTGTTTGTCCTATCTCATCACATGTCCAAACCATCTCAGTTTATGAAATTTCAGTCTTTAGGCACCATCTCTCTCTCCCTTTCCTCATCAATACATATGCAATCTTCTAACCCCACAAAAATCCTTCAGTTTCCGTAGTGGGTTAGTACTGTCTTTGCAGGGTTCCTTAGTCCCTCTAGCTGCACTTGCTATATATCATTCTGCTTTTCATCCATCCATGTCCACTTCCCAGCTTTCATCTTCATGTCCAACCACTTTACACTTTCACTTCAGAGTGCAACTGCAAGGTTTTTTTTCTTCCAGTTGCACTTGGGTGTTGAGTGGCAGCTAAGGCCCCATCACCAAGCTATATACCCTAAATTCTTAAATCCAATCCAAATCTTCCTGGTTAGCCTTATAAAAAAAAAAAAAAAAAAAATATGGTTTTATGTCTGGGGTAGATTCGTAAGAATCGTGATTTTACCCATATACTTTTTGGTAAGTTTGTTGTTATCTTTCAAATATTTTCCCCTTTTGCCTTACCGGCTTAATTGTTTATCAGACATTTTTGCCTTAGAGCCATACTTGAAAATTAAGACTGATGTCTTGATTGTTATCATATTCATTGAAGGTTTAAGGATTTGAATATTTTTATCCTCAATATCCAGTGTGCTATGATTTTTTTTAGAAGGGTTGTACTCATTCATGGGTATTAATTTTCATTTAAGATTGTTTTTTTTTTTTTTTTTTTTTTTTGTATTAGTTATTTTGACTGATTTTGAATTTTGAGATCTAAATTGATGGGAAAATGTGACTGTCTAGTGAGAATTGATAACCCCTTTATGTTCAAAACTAGTTCAATTACCATTTTATAAATACATATTTGTCCTCTTTCAATTTAAATTAATATGTAGTACAGTATCTATTAAGGATGTAGTAATTCTTGATACTAATTTGCTCACGTTTGTATTAAAATTCATTGGTTTGATAATAATTTTTCATCCATCCTAAATATTTTCTGAATGCTAAAATCTTGACCATTAGTTGGCTTCTTGATTACATTCATGGGAATATGTGTATTTCTTTATCATGTACATTATTTTACTTTTTGTAATGATATGGAATTTAGCTTATATTCAATATTGATCTACTTTCAACAAAAGTTTGAAATTATTACTGTTTTATGTTTGCATTACACATTGAATCTATTGAAATAAGAAATAATTACAATAAATTTAATATTGACTGTCAGTCTTTTGGCAGAATTTGTATTCCTTTTGCATTGTTCCCAAAGGACATCAGATCATACTAGCTGCAGTGATACTGTAGTAACTTTAGACTTCTCATTCAGTGCCATAATGAGAATCTAATGTTTAATTGAAGTGGAGGTTTGTGGTTTAAGGAACATTAAGAGCCCTTTAAAAATTTAAGGCGTTTTTCACACGTTCCCAGTTTGGAATTTTTTTGGTAAAATGGGATTTCATGTTTGTGAAACGGAAATACGAATGAGCTCTTTGGAATTACAATGATTGTCAACAACTAAATAGGAATTTTATCCTTTAGATCGTGTTTAGATTACATGAAAATTTATACAGTATCTGTATTCTTTTTTAGCCATTATGAGAGCAATATTTTTTAGTTTTTACCTTGATCTTAATAAGTAATTCCTTATATTACTTAATTTTTTTTCCATCTGACTCTATATTTGTCTTTTTCTTTTGCTCACCCAGGAGAGGGTAAACAATGTTGCGTAGTAGCCTTCCTTTATATTGGATTATATGTGAAATACATAAAATATTTTAATTATTTTATGAGGTAATGGTAAATAGTAAGGAATGCAGACATTGCAAAGTATACTTGAATCAATATCCTTTTTTCTTGATGCTTTCTCAGGAGATGGTAAACAACTTGGTTGTTTCGTTATACTCTACCCTTGTTCATATAAATTTCAAACCTCTTGCTTTGCTGTATGCATAAACGAACAGTAATGGTTGAGCAGGGGCTTTGTTAATAGCTGCTTAGTTGAGCTTAGTGGTACCCAGATAACAGTGGAGACCTACTTTGCTGAGAAGAATCCCTGTCTCAACTTTTTATGTTATTCCCACATTATGTTACTGAAGAAATAAGTATCTATACTGTAGTCAATTTCATTTAGCGATGCAGATTTGCACCGACTCGCAGCGGTGCCCTTTTAGCTCGGAAAAGTTTCCTGGAACGCTGATTGGTTGGACGAGATAATTCTAACCAATCAGCGAGCAGGAAACTTTTCCGAGCTAAAAGGGCACTGCTGCGAGTCGATGCAAATCTGCCTCGATAAAAGAAATGGACTATAGTGCTCTTCAGCACCATCTTCATTTTCATGGTTTACAGCACCATGTGCAATGTTCTCTTGTGGTGAAGTACAACATCTCCTATATCATTAAAGTGCACTGTGGGGGGTTATACTGTATATATATGGGTAAATGTATGAGAGGGGAGTATTTTATCTAAAGTTTGGTGAAACATCCAGTAAATACTAATTCTATCTACAGTATACTGTATGACATTTCATTTAGCCTTTTCTTGAAAATATTAATATTAAGACAACCAATCCGTAACCAGCTTTGATATCATATTCTCATGGTGAATTGACTTTTCTTTTGATATATACTTCTGTATTAAAGAAGAGTATTGTATTGAGAGATGCGAGTTCACTCACAGAATGAATTAAACACGTGAACCAAGGTACTACTTTACATTATACACGTTGTTATTATTATTATTATTACTAGCTAAGCTACAACCCTAGTTGGAAAAGCAAGATGCTATAAGCCCAAGGGCTCCAACAGGGAAAAATAGCCCAGTGAGGAAAGGAAATAAGGAAATAAATAAACCATATAAGAAGTAATGAAAATTAAAATAAAATATTTTAAAATCATTAACATTAAAACAGATATTTGATATATAAACCATAAAATAACTTATGTAAGCCTGTTCAACATGTTTTAAAGCAGCAGGGCAGACCGGTAGTCCTTTGTTATAGATTAAGTCTACAGACTCTTTCATATTGAGTAAATCTTCATTCTATTAATATAAAAAACCGCGAGACGTATCCAGTACGGGTGCTATAATAGGAGTGAGTTCACTAGCGTGGGTTGGGTTGGTAGTAGTAGCTTACGCAGCATAGATGTTGAACGGCACCTCGCTGTTTCAGGGATTTTGAAGAGGAAATCTCTAATTGGTGCGAGGCCTCTGGTTATGATTTATCTCGCCCCAGTAATATACCGACACCTTATACAGGTGAGCGAGCTGGGTTCAACCTGGCATTCCTATGCAATTTTTCTCTGGTAGTATATAGCAGTTATATACCTTAGAAATGGTGCTTAAGGAGCATTTCACTGGGCGGCACAGGTCTCTCGCCCAGAAATAGATTTTTCTTTCGTCAAAATCCCTTTATTATTACTAGGTAAGCTACAACTCTAGTTGGAAAAGCATAATGCTATAAGCTCAAGGACTCCAACAGGGAAAAATAGCCCAGTGAGGAAAGGAAACAAGGAAATAAATAAACTTCAAGAGAAGTTATAACAATCAAAATAAAACATTTTAAGATAATTAAAAACATTAAGTTAGATATACAGTATTATATATAAACTAAAAACTTCATTAAAACAAGAGGAAGAGAAACAAGATAGAAAGAGCATGTCCGAGTGTACCCTCAAGCAAGAGAACTCTAACCCAAGACAGTGGAAAAGCACGGTACAGAGCCAATGGCACTACCTAAGACTAGAGAACAATGGTTTGATTTTGGAGTGTCCTTCTCCTAGAACAACTGCTTACCATAGCTATAAAGTCTCTTCTACCCTTACCAAGAGGGAAGTAGCCACTGAACAATTACATTGCAGTAGTTAAGCCCTTGAGTGAAGAAGTACTGTCTGGTATTCTTTGTGTTGTCAGATGTAAGAGGACAGAGGAGAATGTGAAAAGAATAGGCCAGACTATTCAATGTATGTATAGCCAAACGGGGGGGGGGGGGGGGAGCCGTAACCAGAGAGGGATCCAATGTAGTACTGCCTGGCCAGTCAAAGGATCCAATAACTCTCTAGCGGTAGTATCTCAATGGGTGGCTGGTGCCCTGGCCAACCAACTACCTACTTCCTTAGCTTTATTATTGATTGTATGATTGTTTTATATAATAACAATATACAGTACAGTAATTGATCTTTCAGCACTCGTAGTTTCACAGGATAGTTTTCCTATTAGATTTGAAGTATCTCAGCATTAACCTTTATTTTTATGTTATGGGAACTATCCAGTTCATGTTTAGATTGAATATAAGTTCTGAAAACTTTTTCGGGTTTGTATTTTTCTCTTTTAATAATTTTTTGCTTACTTTGTGTTCATCTGAAATAAGTCTTATGTCACCCATATAATCTGCATTGCTACTGCTATGAAAAGATATTAGCTACTATAAACAAAAAGAATTTTCAATAATTTTTTATGGATTATATGATACTGACATTTAAATGGGTTTTTTCAATATCAAACTTACCCGATGATCATATAGCTGCATCCCTGCTGCCCGACAGAAAAAACCTACGGGCGGAATACGCCAGCGATCGCTATACAGGTGGGGGTGTACATCAACAGCGCCATCTGTCAAGTAGGTACTCAAGTACTCGATGTCAACAAAGAACCAATTTTCCCTCTGTCGTGCCACAGGCAAGACCTACTAAATACGCCATCCCT
Source organism: Palaemon carinicauda (assembly GCF_036898095.1). Lineage (NCBI taxonomy): Eukaryota > Metazoa > Arthropoda > Malacostraca > Decapoda > Palaemonidae > Palaemon > Palaemon carinicauda. The sequence goes on along the minus strand of NC_090754.1, from coordinate 45,184,691 downwards.
AACTGGATTTGTTTTCACAACGATTTGGTGAAGTACACTATTCCAGTTTTGAGCTTAAGCTATGCAGGGGTTTTATCTTCATTTCAAAACTTGAACTCGTTTTGGATAGATTTAATTATGGTGACGAAGAGAGTATGGACTCTCTTTCACTTTTAAATGGCCGACCCTTCCCTTAGACGGAAGTGTTGGTGACGAAGAGAGTATGGACTCTCTTTCACTTTTAAATGGCCGACCCTTCCCTTAGACGGAGGTGTGTTTAGGTTTTTGGTAATTTTGCTTAACAAGTTATAAATCTCTCCGCCTTTATAGGCCTCTTCGATTAACTTTCCATTTATTATAAACTTATAAAAATTAATTTTTATGTTTGTTTTTATGCGACCTTTCCTAATAGTAGGCGGTCCTTACTTGGAACCGAAGTTAATTAAGATTGAGCCCGTCATATCGTATTTACCTTTTAAGAATTTATACCTTTTTAATTTTAATGTTTTTGAAAGAATTTCTTTGATAGTCTCGTACTGTTTTCAAAGTTGAACTAACGTTTAGTTTAGTCTCCGCAGTTGTTGACGTTCAGAACGTTCAACATGCGCTCTATCGTTACGATAGAGAGAGAGTATTTCACGGTTTCACGTTGCAGTAAGAGTAAACCGATTCTAGCGTTTCGTTCATTCTTTCTTAGCTTAAATGGTTTAAATTCTAAATAAAGGAACTTTTTATTTGGGAAACCTTTCAGTTTTTCCTTTAGCAAATAATATGTTTTAACGATATATAATTGGGCTCTTCTCTCAGGTTCTAAGTCAAGAGAGAAGAGAGAGAGAGATAGAGACGGAGGGAGAGAGAGGAGAATAAACGTTTCGTTCAAGCGGGTAACGTTGTTCTCGTTTTTTTTTTTTTTTACTCTTCTCCCTAGTCGCTGTAGGGGAAGAAGGTAAAACGTTTCTAGAGTTTTATTCTTGTTCCCAGGCTTTATGCGGTGAGAGATTTTAAACGTAGTTTATTTGATCTAGTGTTTAGTCTCTTTTCCAGCCACTGAATTCTTTAATTATGTTTTTCTGTTGCATTGTAAAACTGTTTTCGCAATTACTACCTTTTAATGAAGGATAGGATTGCGTGTTTCAGGTAGAAATCAGTTAAAGTTTCGATTTCAGTGAAATAAGTGCAAACAGAAAATCAAAAGTGATAAAGTGATATGCGCAAAGTGTTACAGTGTTGCGTTCGAGGGTTCGTCTGTTCGTGCCAGTTGTTCACCTAGTCCGATACCTCTTACAAGCTCCCAAGCCCAGGGGAGAAGTAATGTCGAACGACTTATGGGTTCCACAGGCCTTGATCGACGAACAGACGTTTCCCTCCGTGGTTTCGGGTGTATCTACACACGTTGCCGACGTGATCACCCCACCCACACAAAGACGAGAGAGCCCATTTATTCCTCGTCTGCGGAAGAGGTTTCTCGTAATAACCATGGACCAAATCTTGCAGCTTTTTAAGTGCAAGTCGGTCCCTTCCGCGCAAGTCCAACGGCCTAGGTGTAGCCACTGGATCAGTTCGGACTCGCTGCAGTCATCCGACGACTGCACACCTCCCAAGAGAGGCAAGGTGGTACCGCAACAGGCAGTAACTCCGTCTGTTGCCGCACCAGCTATTTTAGACCCTCAGTCACAACGGACAGTAGCTCCGTTTGTTGCCGTCTTTTGTAGACCCTAGTGGTCCATGCTGCAGACTATGCAGTCTCAGCTTGCTTCCTTCATGCAGGAGTATCGTGCTGAGAAGGTTGACACTGCACCTGTTAACCTACAACCTGCCACGGTTGTGCGCTCAGCAGATACTGCGGCTGCCTGCTCCCACACTCCACCTGTGAGAGCTCCACCACCGATGCGCAGTCGACCCTGCCAGACGCATGTTCATGCTGCACCCTCCGTTGACATGCGTGAGCTACCGCATCAGCAGTGGGAAGGTGCTGTCAAGCTGCCGTGTTTTGACGCAATGCGGCATGCTCCGCAACCCACGGCAGTCCCTCCCACGCACCAGCACTCCGCTTTTGTTGTTGCCAGCTCCCACACTCCGGCTGCGGAGAAGGTTGACGATGCACCCGTTGGCCTACAGCCTGCCACGGTTGTGCGCCCAGCATGGCTACCTGCTCCCACACTCTTGTTGTGAGAGCTCCTCCACCCATGCGCAGTCGACCCTGCCAGACGCATGCTGACTCCCACAGACACACGGAGCACTCCGTTGCCGTGCGTGAGCTACCACAAGCTGCCGTGTTTTGACACGGTGTGTCAGCCTCCGCAACACACTGTGGTTACCGCCACTCGCCCGCAGCAGACTAGTCAGTCAGGAGTTGAGGCTTCCCCACACAGCTTTGGTTGTTGCCAACTCACAGACTGTCAAGCAGTTACATGACGTTGCCTTCTGGTCTGCTACTAATGCACCAGTGCTGTATGTCCTCACGCACCTGTTGTGGTTGACAGTTCAGTTTTTGACAGTTCACAGACTGTCAAGCAGTTACATAACGTTGCCTTCTGGTCTGCTGCTTATGCACCAGTGAAACCCTCACTGAGATAACCTAGCTTTTCTCGGACATGGTTCCTGTAGATGAGAAAGTGCTGTTCTCCCTCCTTCTGATATTCCCTTAAGGACTCTGTCATTTGGAGAGGAGCCTTAAGCTGCTTAGCCTCCTATGGACTTTAATTAAAGCATAACATGCTTCCAGGGATGGTAATGGTTCCGCTTCAGTCGCTAACCCCGTCTGTTGCCACACCTGCTCCCATAGACCTTGGGCTTTGTTGCAAGACATGCAGTCCAAGCTTAGTCCTTGATAGAGGATTTTTTACGGAGAAGAACCTTCTAACCAACAACCTTCCTACCGGTTGGTTGTACGCCCTGTTGACGCTGAGGTATCCTACTCACGTCCGCCAGTTGAGATGGTTCCTCCACCGGTGCGACCCAGTGTGGGTTGCCAGTCGCACGTTGACGTTAAGCGACTCTCGGAGGTGGTTGTGGACGTTCAGTGTGTCACTAGGAAGACGTTCAACAACCAGCAGAGGTGACTTGTTGTGACGCAGTGCGGCAACCTCAGCAACCCGATAAGGGGTTGTCTGCACAACCCAGACAGTCTAGACAGTTTTGGGTTGTCGCTGTACTTCCTCGCGTCCCCATGGTTGACAGTTCACAGACTGTGCAGCAGTACCATGATCTTGTGTCCGGCTCCGTCACGCATCCACCAGTGCGACCGGATTCAGCGAGTCAGACGTTGCCCACTCCGTTGCCGTTTCCTCATCAGTTTCGGATGAGGAACCCTCTGATGAGGACATGGCTGAACAAGACGATCAACCCCCAGCCCTGCTATCCATCCAGAAGATGCTGAAGAAGGAACACGGCCCTGTCAGGCTGTGGATGAGTCTGGTTAGGACACTGTCATCCGTGGTTCATTTGGTGTCACTTGGAAGACTACACCTCCGTCCTCTTCGGTATCATCTAGCTCTTCACTGGAAAAGGACAAGACGCTAGAAGCGGTCTCGATCCCTGTTTCCGGAAGATAAGTCTGGTCTGACTTGATGAAAGGACTTTATTAACCTTTGAAAGGGTCTTCCCCTGACTGTTCAGACTCCCAACCACGTTCTCTTCTCAGACGCATCGGACGTAGGCTGGGGTGCGACCTTAGGCGGTAGGGAATGCTCGGGATTATGGAACTCGAGTCAAAGGACAATGCATTTCAACTGCAAGAAGCTTCTGGCAGTACGTCTGACCTGGAAAAGCTTCAGGTCTCTCCTTCAAGGCAAAGTAGTGGAGGTGAACACGGTCAACTCCCTGCTTTGATGTACATCTCCTAGCAAGGAGGGACCTACTCTCTGACATGGTACGAGTTCGCAAGTGACCTCCTCTCCTGTTCAACAGGTCTAGACTTTTCACTAGTAACGAGTTTCATCCAAGGCAACTTGAATGTCTTTGCAGATTGTCTCAGTCGGAAGGGACAATAATTCCAACATATTGGACCCTCCACAAGGATGTATGCAAGAGACTTTGGGTCACCTGGGGCCAGCCAACCATAGATCTCTTCGCAACCTCGATGTCCAAGAGGCTCTCAATACTTTGCTCACCTATCCCGGACCCAGCAGTAGTTCTTATAGATGCCTTTCTACTAGATTGGTCTCATCTAGATCTATATGCATTCCCTCCGTTCTAGATTGTCAACAAGGTACTGCAGAAGTTCGCCTCTCACGAAGGGACAAAGTTGACGCTAGTTGCTTCCCTCTGGCCCGCGAGAGAATAACTTACCGAGGTACTTCGATGGCTAGTAGACGTTCCCAGAACTCTTCCCCTAAGGGTGGACCTGCTACGTCTGCCACGCGTAAAGAAGGTACTCCAAGGCCTCCTCGCTCTTCGTCTCACTGCCTTCAGAGTATCGAAAGACTCTCGAGAACTAGAGGTTTTTCGAAGGAGGCAACCAGAGCGATTGCTAGAGCAAGGAGAACATCCACCCTTAGAGTCTACCAATCGAAGTGGGAAATCTTCCGAAACTGGTGCAAGTCAGTATCCGTATCCTCGACCAGTACCTCTGTAACTCAAATAGCTGACTTCCTCTTATATCTGAGGAAAGAGCGATCTCTTTCAGCTCCCACTATCAAGGGTTACAGAAGCATGTTGGCATCAGTCTTCCGTCACAGAGGCTTAGATCTTTCCAACAATAAAGATCTACAGGACCTCCTTAAGTCTTTTGAGACCACGAAGGAGCGTCGTTTGGTTACACCTGGTTGGAATTTAGACGTGGTCCTAAGATTCCTTATGTCAGACAGGTTCGAACCACTTCAATCAGCCTCCCTGAAAGATCTCACCTTTAAGACTCTTTTCCTGATATGCTTAACCACAGCTAAAAGAGTCAGTGAGATTCATGCCTTCAGCAAGAACATCGGATTCTCATCCGAAACGGCTACATGTTCTACATCTTGGTTTTCTAGCCAAACACGAGCTGCCTTCTCGGCCTTGACCAATATCGTTCGATATTCCAAACTTATCGTATGGTTGGAAATTAACTAGAAAGAGTATTATGTCCTGTAAGAGCTCTTAAGTTCTATTTTAAAACCTTTACGAGGCCCATCTGAAGCTTTATGGTGTTCAGTTAAGAATCCATCTTTGCCTATGTCAGAGAATTCTTTATCCTATTTTTATCAGACTGTTAATACGAGAAGCTCATTCCCTTCTGAATGAGGAAGACCAAGCTTGGCTGAAGGTAAGGACACACGAAGTTAGAGCTGTCACAACTTCCGTGGCCTTTAAACAAAATAGATCTCTGCAAAATATATTCGACGCAACCTATTGGAAAAGCAAATCAGTGTTCGTGTCTTTTATCTTAAGAATGTCCAGTCTCTTTACGAGAACTGCTACACTCTGGGACCATTCGTAGCAACGAGTGCAGTAGTGGTGGGGGCTCCACCACTACAATTCCCTAATTTCAGAACCTTTTTAATCTTTCTCTTGAAATATTTTTGGGTTGTCCGGAAGGCTAAGAAGCCTTTCGCATCCTACTTGATTTGGCGGGTGGTCAAAATCATTTCTTGAGAAGCGCCTAGATTAGAGGTTTTGATGAGGACCTTTAGTATGGGTTGCAACCCTTCATACTTCAGCTCCTAGGAGTCGCTCAGCATCCTATGAGGATCGCGAGGCTCAGTAAGGAAGACGTACTTAAAAAGGCAGAGTAATTGTTCAAGTCGTCTTCCTTACCAGGTACTTATTTATTTTATGCTTGTTATTTTGAATAACTGCTAAAATGAAATACGGAATACTTAGCTCATAATGTCAACTTGTAATGCTGGTCTCTACCCACCCCCCTGGGTGTGAATCAGCTATATGATCATCGGGTAAGTTTGATATTGAAAAATGTTATTTTCCTTAGTAAAATAAATTTTTGAATATACTTACCCGATGATCATAAATTAAAGGACCCACCCTTCCTCCCCAATAGAGAACCAGTGGGACAGAGGAGAAAATTGGTTCTTTGTTGACATCGAGTACTTGAGTACCTACTTGACAGATGGCGCTGTTGATGTACACCCCCACCTGTATAGCGATCGCTGGCGTATTCCGCCCGTAGGTTTTTTCTGTCGGGCAGCAGGGATGCAGCTATATGATCATCGGGTAAGTATATTCAAAAATTTATTTTACTAAGGAAAATAACATTTTCCATAGCTGGAGTCTCATTTCCTCTTTTCCCAGAGCTATGCTTTATCAGGTATTTTTGTACCCGATTTGTCCATTATTACCATTAGTTTAGGCATAAGTAAAAGTGAGAGGTTTTATATTTATATGAAACTAAAGTTTTAATTTTTTTCCTGTTTTGTAGTTTGTATTTCAAATAAGTACTTGCTACCTTGTACTTCTGTTTTTTAAACAAAAATTTTAATTATGTCAGTAATTTGGACTCGAGTAATTTGCAGGATTCTCTCGAGTTATATTAAACTGCTGTTAAATTGGATTTTATAGCTTTCATAATAAATGTATGACATAGATCTAGTCAGTTATATAACCTACAACGGAGTATAGTTCCTCATCTTTTTTTTGTTGGGTACCATGAATTTTGTTTTAGTTTAGTCCTTTTTTTATCCCTGTTACTTTGACTGTTATTGTAATTACAATTTGCCTTTTTTCTCAAACCTATCATTTTCAAGACAAAATAGTAAACTATGACAGCTAATGTAATATTTTGTCTCCTAGTGTACAAAAATTTTACTCTAATGTAATTTTTCCAATCAAATCTTATTACAACGGTAATTTTGTGCAGTGTGAAATCCCAGACATCTAGTTTGTTCCTTGATAATAAAAATATTTTTGGGCTCAAGCCATGGCGTCCTGATGGAAGGTTCCTTTTTGGTAGCTTCCTTGGGTATATAAACTACTAGATATTCCCAGAGAATTTAACCACAGGTTATCACAGAATTCTAACTTCTGGAGCGAGTATCCTAAAGGTTTCCCTTTAAGACATCGTATATCAACAGGGGACGCATGTATTAACGCGCCACATAGCTATCTGCACCCCACATAGAGTTAACACTTCGATGTGTAGGGGCGGAGAATAGCTTGGGAGCCGTTCCACAGCTAATCTCGTCCGTGGCTACTTTTGGTACTCGAGACGTAAACAAACGGGCGCCATTGCTAAATGACGTGACGTCACGTCCGTCCTCATCCTTCGCTTAGTAGCTTGCCTTACTAGACGGATTTTTCCCTGTGCTTATCTTATCGACTTGCATCTTAGCCATGTCTCTACCCTCGGCCTCGCCTTCTTCTGGAAAGTTGAGTACAAGGTTCCAGTATTGTTTAAATAAGCTCTGACCGTAAAGTAACTTTTACTTTTCGAGATAATTTGTTTTTTGGCAGAGCTGTGCTGCTACCGGACCCGCCATTTTAGGGCGTCGCTGTTGTTTTGCATGCCTTATTTAGCTAGCCTCAACAGCTTTTCCGGCCTCATTAACTAATCGATACTATTAGTTATTTAGTCTTCATAGCTAGGAACTTTATATATCGTGTTTTGACGCTCTTTTATTGGTCATCGCCTGACCCCATACCAGTTCGCTAGTCTAGCCCCTAGGCCAGAGTGCCTATCATCAGTGTTCATGCATGATATATTACAGTGATCCTAGGTTTAGTTATGAAGATAGTGGCATTATTTTATGATACTGTTTACTGTGATGCAAGTGTTTTCGCCTTCAGGGACCATATAGGGGATAGGTTTGACAGTGTGCTTCTCTAACCTAACCTAATTGTAGGCCCCCTATATGCTCCCTTCACCCCCTGCCTTAGGGCATTCCCTCTGCGTAGCCTTGCTCCCCCTACCACGTAAGGGGATCAAGCTCATACCAGAGTACTTATCGCTTCTCTGTCCTCCCTGAGGGAATGATCCCCCCTTAGGGTTGCGTCCGAGAATGAGGAACGGCCTGCCCTTCCTCTATTGCTGAGGCTAGGTTACCTGACCTTCCCTGCATTGCGATACGTCTTCCAACCGTCCTGGTTCAGGGTGTAACATCCCTGCTCTAGGTTAGGCTTGGGGGGAGTTAGTTCTGTGCCTTACTGAAACGGTACCCATGCACCGTTCTCAGACAGGCTGCCTACCTTAGGCTAGGGAGCGTCCTCCCTTCCTTGGTGGCCGCTTTGATACAGAGCCTCCCCTATGGAAGACCCTTCTTCTTCTCCCCTCCCCACCTATCTCTTGTATGGCCTAGCCTATACTTAGGTTAGCCTATACCCATCTGTCCCCTGTCCTACAACTCCTCCTTAGGGTGGAGTGATAGGGCTACCTAGAGTCCCTGTGTGCAGTCCGCTCTGGTACATATACCCTTCATAGTGTCCTATGGGGTTAGCCACTGGATGCGTTTTGTCCGCAGGGGTTCTCCCCCCCTCTTGGGTGTTCCCTAGCCCTCCCTTGGGCTACACTGGCTCCCGGCTGCCTGCGGCCCCTGCCACTGGGTGATAGGGCTAGCCTCTATCATGGGTACACCCATTTAGGTGGGATGCCTTGGGGTTCGTGTCCATACCCCTACATCCCTCCTTCTGTCTCTTTCACTGTCCTGGTGCCGGTCCTTTGCCGCCTCTACTGTCGGTGAAACCGACCTCCCCCCTTGGTGACACATTCCTTGCCCCCCGGTCCGTCAGTCCTCCGTGTGCCGGAGGGCTGCCGCCTCCCGTCGGCGTACAGCCGATGGCCTACCCTCATACCTCCTAGCTTCGGTCGTCCGTCCATCGGACCGGCCCCCGGAGTGCCGGCATCCATTGCCGGCAGTCCGGTTCTGCTATAGCTCATCCTTGTCCCTGTCACCAAGCCGGCAACCTTCGGCTGCCGGAGCCGCCGCCGTTGTGCCGGCGGCCGCTATCCTGGCATTACTCCTGACTTCTCTATTTGTCTTCCCTAAAGCCAGAAACTCTGCTGGAGCGGCCTCCGGCGTGCCGCCGGTCTGCCGGAGCATTCCGGAGGCGCCAAAGTGACTTGCACCCCTTCTCCTAGCTATCAACTCATGCTGATAGCCCTACATTGCAACCAGATGGTTTGACTACATAAATAGATAGGTATTGTCTTACCGTTCTATTAGTAGCCGTGCTGTCTTCTTGCATATCACAAATTTCCAGCATGCTGTGTGTATCTTAGCACGGCTGGTTGCCGGAAACCGTTACCCTATGGGATCTTCTACATCCCCAATTCAATGGTCTGAGTGGTCTCAGTCCCAGATTTATATCCTTGGCAATTCCTACAAGAATTCCCCCTGCCTCCCTGGCAATCTATGAAGAATTCTGCCTTGTGTCCTCGGTCACAAACAAATTGCCTATGGATAAGGTTACGGTAACCAGCCGGGCGGGTTACGCGGAGTATGTGTCTATCTACTTCATTTCCCGCTCCACTCTCAATCATCACAATGTTTATATCACTTAAAATTAAGTTAAAAATTAACCTTTTAATATTTAACTTTAGAATATAAGTCATTAATATGACTTCCCCATACTCATGTTCTCTTTCTCTTACAGCAGGAGTACGTGAAGTGCGACCACGGCTTCTGTGGAGTGAAGCGCCCGCACTTCTACGGGCACACGGCGTGTAGGACCCACGCCCCTTGCGCCAACAAGAAAGGCGATCTGAAGTTTTGGGACCCGCAGAACTGTACAGTCTGCAAGGACCGCCTGGTCGAGGCGTTCAATAATCCTCCCTCAGCGGAGGTTAGGGACGCTTCTCGAGAGAAGCTACGCAAGTGGGTGCGTGGCTTCCAGAAGAACGCCACTGGACCATACCTTGCCACCGAAAACTTGAGGGCCTTGCTTTTCCCGAAGGCATCCCCAGACTCTGTGATCCCCAAGGATCAGATCCCCACCGTCCAGATAACGGTGGAACCCGATGTAATCATGGCCCAGTCCATGCACGAGTGCCGCCTGGATACCGACAACGCGGAACGTATGTCGGAAGTGTCGGAGAACACGGAGAGGAACCTCATGGCCGAAGAACTGGACTATGAGGAAGACCAAGTGGAATACACCGAGTCGGAGCAGGAGGTCGCTCTGCCTTCCACCCCCACACCGACTCCTACACTGACGGATGTATCACTCCCGTCTACCTCCGCTACCCCGGACCCCATCCCATCCAGCGCCCAGGAGATGTTCCGAATGCTCGAAGCCCTCATGGACAAGAAACTCCGTGAGACACACGAATACATCAGGACCATGGGAAGTTCAAAGCAGCCGAAAAGGATTTCGGTTAGGGACCTCCCGGCATGCTCGGACGCCAACCCCTGGAGGTATGCCGAGCACATGCCAATTACAACGGGCAGGATCTTCATCAGTGAGAAGGTCGGCTCGGTTGTCCTGGAAGAAGTGGAATTCTTCCCGAATTTTGAGGCTTATCCGGACTGTTACGTCCGACTTCGATCCGAACCTGCCTCTAAAGAAGAGACCGAACCGAAGGAGGTGATTGTGTTCGATCTCCCGAAGGCCCAGGCTATGATGGCCAATACTGTTAAAAGTAGGGGTTTTACCTGCTCAAAACTTCCGGCGCTGAGCAAGAAGCACCCTACCTACGTCGCACCAGACGATGCGATCCTCCCCTTCATGGAAAAGGCCTTCGCTGCGGTACACAAGGCAGTGGAAGAAGGAAAACCTTGCCCTGCACTGGAGGAGTGCAGACCCTTCTCCCTGATTACTTCCCCCGATGTTCGACACTGGAAAGATGTCCAGCATACATTCGTGGTAGGGAAACTAGAACCTGACGTTGCTGGACGTCAGTTTAACGAAGACCTCCCGAAACTTAATGACCATCTCCTTCGTCGGGAACATGACACGAAGGAAAGGCTCGCCGCATCCATGTCCCTCCAGGTACAGCTCGACGTCATGGCCGGTGACACTAGAGTCCCCGACTACTACATGGTGCTCGCCAAAACGCATTTGGGCGACTGTAGTAAAAGACCTGTACAGCTTCATGAAGGCTCGTAAAGCCTGTCGTGAATTCGTGTTCTCCAGTGCCACAGTGAGACACGAACCCCGGAGGCTGATTTCCTCCAACATCTGGGGTAAGCACCTCTTTCCCTCTTCCCTTGTGAAAGAGATCACCGACAAGGCCGCCACGGAGAACAGGAACCTTCTCCACAAGTGGGGCATGTCGAAGAAAAGGAAATCCTCTCAGGACGACGGCCCTCAGCCTAAGAGGAAATCCTCCAAGCCGAAACCCCAGCAACGTCAACAGAGACGGCAGTTTCCGGAATCCGCTACTCCCCAAGTGGCAGCTCAGCCACAGCAGACCTTTCAGCTGGTCACCCAACCAGTCTTGTCACAGTCGCCGGTTTTCACTCCTGCTTTCGAGCAACAGTCGACTACCTTTCGTCCCAAAGGTAGAGGCTCAAACAGAGGTGCAGGCAGAGACGCATCTCGCCGTCCCTCCAGAGGCAGAGGAGGAAGGGGAGCTAGCGGCCGAGGCAGTAAACCCTCGGGACACCAGAAGCAATGAAGTGCTTCCGGTGGGAGGAAGACTCCGCCAATTCCAGGATCGTTGGACCTTCGATCCCTGGGCACACAGCATCGTCAAGAAAGGTCTAGGCTGGAGTTGGACTCAACCACCCCCAACCTTCCAGCAATTCTTCCAACAATCTCCCCCCTTCTGGAAGAATATGTCCTAGATCTCTTGAACAAGAAGGTGATAAGGAGGGTAAAGTCAACCAGGTTCCAAGGGAGACTGTTTTGCGTCCCCAAGAAGGACTCCGACAGACTCAGAGTCATTCTAGACTTATCCCCCCTCAACAAGTTCATAGCGAACAACAAGTTCAAGATGCTGACTCTTCAACAGATAAGGACCCTTCTGCCTCAAGGTTCCTACACGGTCTCCATAGACCTGGCGGATGCCTACTGGCACGTTCCAATGAACCACCACGCTTCCTCCTACCTAGGATTTCGACTCCAAAGGAAAAGCTACGCCTTCAGGGCCATGCCCTTCGGCCTCAACGTGGCCCCTCGGATCTTCACAAAGCTGGCAGACGCCATCGTTCAACATCTTCGCCTCCGAGGCGTCCAGGTGATGGCCTACCTCGACGACTGGCTGGTCTGGGCTCCATCGCCCGAGGATTGTTTAAGATCTTGCAACAAAGTTACCCAGTTCCTAGAACACCTGGGATTCAAGATAAACGCGAAGAAATCTCGCCTCTCTCCAGCTCAGAAGTTCCAATGGTTAGGAATCCAGTGGAACCTTCAGTCACACCGCCTTTCCATCCCCCAGAAGAAAAGGAAGGAAATAGCAGGGTCTGTCAAGCGACTGCTGAAATCCAAACGGATCTCAAGACGTCAGTAGGAACGAGTTCTAGGCTCTCTACAGTTCGCCTCAGTGACAAACCCAGTGCTACGTGCACAGCTAAAGGATGCCGCGGGAGTCTGGAGACGTTCCGCATCCATCGCTCGAAGAGACCTCAAGAGACGGCTCCCAAACAGACTTCGGCTGCTCCTAAAGCCGTGGTCGGAAGCAAAGGCCCTGAAAAGGTCCATCCCTCTTCAACACCCACCTCCATCACTCAACATCCACACGGACGCTTCGCTGGAGGGTTGGGGAGGTCACTCCCACCAAAAACAGGCTCAAGGAACATGGTCTCCCCTATTCAAGACGTTTCACATCAACATTTTGGAGGCCATGGCGGTCCTTCTAACTCTGAAGAAACTCTCCCCGCCTCCCTCGATCCATATTCGTCTGACCCTGGACAACTCGGTGGTAGTCCGATGTCTCAATCGCCAAGGCTCAAGATCGCCCTAGATAAATCTGGTGCTTCTAACAATCTTCCGTCTGGCAGAGAAGAAGAAATGGCACCTGTCTGCAGTTCACCTACAAGGATTCCGCAACGTGACGGCGGACGCTCTATCTCGAACAAGCCCGATAGAGTCGGAATGGTCTCTTAAACGCAAGATCCTTCTCCTTCATCTCTCACCAAGTCCCAGAACTCCAGATCGATCTCTTCGCAACGAGCGACAACAATCAACTTCCTCGATATGTGGCCCCGTACGAGGACCCCAAGGCAGAAGCAGTGGACGCCATGTCACTGGATTGGAACAGATGGTCCAGGATCTACCTGTTCCCTCCCACCAACCTTCTGCTAAAAGTCCTCTCCAAACTGAGAACCTTCAAAGGAACAGCGGCCCTAGTGGCTCCCAAGTGGCCCCGGAGCAACTGGTACCCCTTAGTCCTGGAGCTACAACCCACGCTGATCCCTCTCCCGGGCCCAGTTCTCGCCCAGCAGGTACAGAAGTCGACTGTCTTCGCTTCATCATCGAAAGTCAGGGACCTTCATCTCATGATTTTCTCTCCCTAGCCGTGAAGAAAAGGTTTGGGATCTCGAAGAAAAGTCTAGACTTCCTCGAGGAATACAAGACCGAATCCACACGATGGCAATACGAATCATCCTGGAGAAAATGGGTCTCATTCGTCAAGGCAAAAAATCCTACGGAAATTACCATCGATTTTTGCATGTCCTTCTTCATTCACCTTCATGGACAGGGCTTAGCAGCCAACACGATTTCTACTTGCAAATCGGCCTTGACTAGACCACTAATGTACGCCTTCCAGATTGATCTGTCCAGCGACATCTTCAATAAACTGCCGAAGGCATGCGCTCGTCTACGCCCAGCACCCCCACCAAAACCTATCTCCTAGTCTCTGGACAAGGTGCTCCATTTTGCCTCCAGTTTGGACAACGATTCGTGCCCTCTCAAGGATCTGACTCAAAAGGTTATATTCTTTTTGCTCTTGCTTCAGGAGCCCGAGTCAGCGAAATAGTGGCATTATCAAGGGACGAGGGTCACATTCTCTTTACAGACTCAGGAGACCTTACTCTCTTCCCGGATCCGACGTTTCTCGCTAAAAACGAACTACCCACCAAAAGATGGGGCCCTTGGAGAATCTGCCCCCTGAAAGAAGATGTCTCTCTATGTCCAGTAGAGAGCCTCAAGGTCTATCTTCGTAGAACTTCTGACTTTGGTGGAGGCCAACTCTTCAAAGGAGAAACATCGGGCAGCGACCTGTCACTGAAACAACTAAGAGCGAAGATCACCTACTTCATTCGCAGAGCGGATCCTGACAGTACACCCGCAGGTCATGATCCTAGAAAAGTCGCATCGTCTCTGAATTTATTTCAGAGTATGGATTTCGAAAGCCTCAAGAGTTTCACAAGATGGAAATCCTCGCATGTTTTCTTCAAGCATTACGCGAAACAAGGGCATGAAGTCAAACATTTCGTGGTAGCCGCAGGTAGTGTTATGAAACCTGCACCTAACTCTGCATAGAACAGTGAGTTACTTGGGACTCTAACTCCTCGGGTGCCTATGTTGACCCTCACGTGATACGTAGTGAATTCAAAGACACTTAGTGTTTTTCATAGACTGTTCTTCTCTCTCAGGTGAAATGTCATAGTCGTCACATGAGTGCCGTATACCTAGTGCATGATGTGTTTTTCTTTTAAAAGACTAATGTTCCTCTGGAACCCGTGCTTTCTAATAATTTGAAATTTTCTTTCAGATTCAAGAGCGAAGTCTTTCATTACTATGTACATTATAATTTTATTGTAAATACCTTTACATACCTTATTGCATTTATTACCATATTCTGCAATTGTGAAATAAAATTTCTATTTTATTTACTTGTGCGTCTCAATCCGCTCCTACTTATACTATGAAATACATGGTTGTCATAGTTTCATTATCCTTCCCCTTTTTCCTCTATAAAACAGATGAAGATAATTGGGTCAATCCCTATTATATACTCACCCTTGCTATGTAATATTCCTAACTGAATACTTACTTGTGCTATACCTTCGAGACCAGACTGTTCTCCTTATAATATACAGTGCCTAACCACCACTTGTCTGTTTTTTGAGAATGTTCCTATACGAATAGCAACCATTCTGTCTTGTCTCCGAGTTCTTCACGTTCTCCCCGCAAGGTGGGTAGCCCTTCAAGAACCACTTTGATCCTCAGTATGGTCCGTTGGGACTTCTCTGCCAAGGGGGGCAGGGAGTTTCAGCCCCACGGTACCTCTATCAAGATTACCATGCTTACTCTATTCAAAGCCCTCGGCACTTACACTAAAGGGGAAAATCTACCACGATACATTGATTCTCTGGTATTCTTCCATCAGGACGCCATGGCTTGAGCCCAAAAAACGGATTTTGAGCGAAGCAAAAAATCTATTTTTGGGTGAGATAGCCATGGCGTCCTGATGGACCCTCCCTGCTACTTCGTCCAGCCTTTCAGGTCCCACCCTGTCCTGCTGTATCATGGTGATCGGCAAGCAACTGGCTTCAGGATGAGGACGGACGTGACGTCATTTAGCAATGGCGCCCGTTTGTTTACGTCTCGAGTACCAAAAGTAGCCACGGACGAGATTAGCTGTGGAACGGCTCCCCAGCTATTCTCCGCCCCTACACATCGAAGTGTTAACTCTATGTGGGGTGCAGATAGCTATGTGGCGCGTTAATACATGCGTCCCCTGTTGATATACGATGTCTTAAAGGGAAACCTTTAGGATACTCGCTCCAGAAGTTAGAATTCTGTGATAACCTGTGGTTAAATTCTCTGGGAATATCTAGTAGTTTATATACCCAAGGAAGCTACCAAAAAGGAACCTTCCATCAGGACGCCATGGCTATCTCACCCAAAAATAGATTTTTCGCTTCGCTCAAAATCCGTTCTATTGGCTCCTTTGTAGAAATGAGTTGAATTATGGAGTAGTAGGTAATGTTTCAGAGCAAAGGTTATTATTTTACGACTTTGAAAATGTATAGCCATGAAAATATTCTCTTTTGAAAATAATACCAATATGGGCATTTTCATGGAATGTTGAAATAAGTAGAATTTTATTTAATTTTATCTTGCCTATATTTATTCAATATTTGTGTTTTTGGTGTGAAATGTGGAAAGTTTTTCTTACATAACCTTTATTTCAAAATACAGAAGGCGTAAAGTGCACTTTATCAAGAAACTGTTTGTATAGTACCTTTAATGTATTTTATATGAAAGATAAATTGAGGTTCCCTATCATTGAGTTATATTAATGTAAGTTATATTAATATTAGGACCTGTTTTTGTTTTCAGCCAAAAACGTTGGTTTCACTGCATTTGACATGTCAGGACAAGGTCGTTATCGCAGTCTCTGGGAGCATTATTATCATGATTGTGAAGGCGTGATCTTTGTTGTTGATTCAAGTGATAAACTACGCCTTGTTGTTGCAAAAGATGAATTGGATATGTTGCTGCAACATCAAGAAGTAAGTCTGATTTATGACAAATGTATTCATAAACTAATAATTTTCAATATTAAACTTACCCGATGATCATATAGCTGTCAGCTCTGCTGCCCGACAGAAAAACCTACGGGCGGAATACGCCAGCGATCGCTATACAGGTGGGGGCGTACATCAACAGCGCCATCTGTCAAGTAGGTACTCAAGTACTCGATGTCAACAAAGAACCAATTTTCTCTCTGTCGTGCCACTGGCAAGACCTACTAAATACGCTGTTACTAACTGGATTTGTTTTCACAACTATTTGGTGAAGTACACTATTCCAGTTTTGAGCTTTCGCTATGCAGGGGTTTTATCTTCATTTCAAAACTTGAACTCGTTTTGGATAGATTTTATTTTGGTGACAAAGAGAGTATGGACTCTCTTTCACTTTTAAATGGCCGACCCTTCCCTTAGACGGAAGTGTGTTTAGGTTTTTAGTAATTTTGCTTAACACGTTATAGATCTTTATATTTTATATCTCTCCGCCTTTATTAGGCCTCTTCGATTAACTTTCCTTTTATTATAAACATATAAAAATAAATTTTTATGTTTTGTTTATTTGCGACCTTTCCTTTTAGTAGGCGGTCCTAACTTGGAACCGAAGTTAATCAACGTTGAACCCGTTATATCGTATTTAACCTTTAAAGAATTTAAAACTTTTTAAATTTAATGTTTTATGAAAGAATTTCTTTGATAGTCTCGTACTGTTTTCAAAGATGAACTAACGTTTAGTTTTTTAGTCTACGCAGTTGTTGACGTTCAGGACGTTCAACTTGCGCTCTATCGTTACGATAGAGAGAGAGTGTATCACGGTTTCACTTTGCAGTAAGAGTAAACCTATTCTAGCGTTTCGTTCATTCTTTCTTAGCTTAAATGGTTTAAATTCTAAATTAAAGGAACTTTTTATTTGGAAAACCTTTCAGTTTTTTCCTTTAGCAAATAACATGCTTTGACGATATATAATTGGGCTCTTCTCTCAGGTGCGTAATCTAGAGAGAAAGAGAGAGATAGAGACGGAGGGAGAGAGAGGAGATAAAACGTTTCGTTCAAGCGGGTAACGTTGTTCTCGTTTTACTCTCCTCCCTAGTCGCTGTAGGGGAAGAAGGTAAAACGTTTCTAGGGTTTTATTCTTGTTCCCAGGCTATGTGCGGTGAGAGATTGTAAACGTAGTTTATTTGATCTAGTGTTTAGTCTCTTTTCCAGCCACTGAATTCTTTATCTTTATATCTGTTTTCTGTTGCATTATACGACTGTTTTCGCAATTACTACCTTTTAATGAAGGGTAGGATTGCGTGTTTCAGGTAGAAATCAGTAAAAGTTTCGATTTCAGTGAAATAAGTGCAAAACAGAAAATCAAAGTGATAAAGTGATATGCGCAAAGTGTTACAGTGTTGCGTCCGAGGGTTCGTCTGTTCGTGCCTGTCGTTCACCTAGTCCGGGACCTCTTGCAAGCTCCCAAGCCCAGGGGAGAAGTAATGTCGAACGACTTATGGGTTCCTCAGGCCTTGATCAGCGAACAGACGTTTTTCCCTCCGTGGTTTCGGGCGTATCTACCCAAGATCGCCCCACCCACACAAAGACGAGAGAGCCCATTTACTTCTCGTCTGCGGAAGAGGTTTCTCGTAAGAAACCTTGGACCAAGGTCTCGCAGCTTATTAAGTGCAAGTCGGTCCCTTCCGCGCAAGTCCAACGGCCCAGTTGTAGCCACTGGGTCAGTTCGGACTCGCTGCAGTCATCCGACGACTGCACATCTCCCAAGAGAGGCAAGGTGGTACCGCAACAGGCAGTAACTCCGTCTGTTGCCGCACCCGCTGTTTTAGACCCTCAGTCACAACGGACAGTAGCTCCGTCTGTTGCCGCTTTTGTAGACCCTGAGTGGTCTTTACTGCAGTCTATGCAGACTCAGTTAGCTGCGGTTATGCAGGAGTTTCGTGCGGAGAAGGTTAACGCTGCACCCGTTAGCCTACAACCTGCCACGGTTGTGCGCCCAGCTCACGTTGAGGCTGCCTGCTCCCACACTCCGGCTGCGGAGAGGTTGGCGCTGCACCCGTTAGCCTACAACCTGCCACGGTTGTGCGCCCAGCTCACGCTGAGGCTGCCTGCTCCCACACTCCGGCTGCGGAGAGGTTGGCGCTCCACCCGTTAGCCTACAACCTGCCACGGTTGTGCGCCCAGCAGACGCTGAGGCTGCCTGCTCCCACACTCCGGCTGTGAGAGCTCCTCCACCCATGCGCAGTCGACCCTGCCAGACGCATGCTGACTCCCACAGACGCACGGAGCACTCCGTTGCCGTGCGTGAGCTACCACAACAACAGGAGGGTGGAGTTAAGCTGCCGTGTTTTGACACGGTGCGTCAGCCTCCGCAACCCACTGTGGTTACCGCCACTCACCCGCAGCAGACTAGTCAGTCAGGAGTTGAGGCTTCCCCACACAGCTTTGGTTGTTGCCAGCTCACAGACTGTCAAGCAGTTACATGACGTTGCCTTCTGGTCTGCTACTAATGCACCAGTGCTGTATGTCCTCACGCACCTGTTGTGGTTGACAGTTCACAGACTGTCAAGCAGTTACATAACGTTGCCTTCTGGTCTGCTGCTAATGCACCAGTGCTGTATGTCCTCACGCACCTGTTGTGGTTGACAGTTCAGTTTTTGACAGTTCACAGACTGTCAAGCAGTTACATAACGTTGCCTTCTGGTCTGCTGCTTATGCACCAGTGAGACCCTCACTGAGATAACCTAGCTTTTCTCGGACAAGGTTCCTGTGGATGAGAAAGTGCTGTTCTCCCTCCTACTGATATTCCTTTGAGGACTCTGTCATTTGGAGAGGAGCCTTAAGCTGCTTAGCCTCCTATGGACTTTAATTAAAGCATAACAAGGCTTCCAGGGATGGTAAATGGTTCCGCTTCAGTCGCTAACCCCGTCTGTTGCCACACCTGCTCCCGTAGACCCTAATGGGCTTTGCTGCAAGACATGCAGTCCAAGCTTGTGTCCTTGATAGAGGACTTTTTACGGAGAAGAACCTTCTGGCCAACAATCTTCCTACCGGTTGGTTGTGCGCCCTGTTGACACTGAGGTATCCTACTCGCGTCCGCCAGTTGAGGTGGTTCCTCCACCGATGCGACCCAGTGTGGGTTGCCAGTCGCACGTTGACGTTAAGCGACGCTCGGAGGTGGTTGTTGAAGTGTGTCACTAGGAAGACGTTCAACAACCAGCAGAGGTGACTTGTTGTGACGCAGTGCGTCAACCTCAGCAACCCGGTAGGGTGTTGACTGCACAACCCAGACAGTCTAGACAGTTTCGGGTTGACGCTGTACTTCCTCGCGTCCCCATGGTTGACAGTTCACAGACTGTGCAGCAGTACCATGATATTGCGTCCGGCTCCGTCACGCATCCACCAGTGCGACCGGATTCAGCGAGTCAGACGTTGCCCACTCCGTTGCCGTTTCCTCATCAGTTTCGGATAAGGAACCCTCTGATGAGGACTTTGCTGAACTAGACGATCAACCCCCAGCCCTGCTATCCATCCAGAAGATGCTGAAGAAGGAATGCTGCCCTGTCAGGCTGTGGATGAGTCTGGTAAGGACACTGTCATCCGTGGTTCTTTTGTGTCACTTGGAAGACTACACCTCCGTCCTCTTCTGTATCATCTAGCTTTTCACTGGAAAAAGGACAAGACGCTAGAAGCGGTCTCGATCCCGGTTTCCGGAAAGATAAAGTCTGGTCTGACTTGGTGAAAGGACTTTATCAACCTTAGAAAGGGTCTTCCCCTGACTGTTCAGACTCCCAACCACGTTCTCTTCTCGGACGCATCGGACGTAGGCTGGGGTGCGACATTAGGCGGTAGGGAATGCTCGGGATTATGGAACTCGAGTCAAAGGACAATGCATTTCAACTGCAAGAAGCTACTGGCAGTACGTCTGACCTGGAAAAGCTTCAGGTCTCTCCTTCAAGGCAAAGTGGTGGAGGTGAACTCGGACAACACCCGGCTTTGACGTACATCTCCAAGCAAGGAGGGACCTACTCTCTGACATGGTACGAGATCGCAAGGGACCTCCTCACCTGGTCAACAGGTCTAGACTTTTCACTAGTAACGAGGTTCATCCAAGGCAACTTGAATGTCATAGCAGATTGTCTCAGTAGGAAGGGACAAATAATTCCAACAGATTGGACCCTCCACAAGGATGTATGCAAGAGACTTTGGGCCACCTGGGGCCAGCCAACCATAGATCTCTTCGCAACCTCGATGACCAAGAGGCTCCCAATAGTTTGCTCACCTATCCCGGACCCAGCAGTAGTTCATATAGATGCCTTTCTACTAGATTGGTCACATCTAGATCTATATGCATTCCCTCCGTTCAAGATTGTCAACAAGGTACTGCAGAAGTTCGCCTCTCACGAAGGGACAAGGTTGACGCTAGTTGCTTCCCTCTGGCCCGCGAGAGAATAACTCACTGAGGTACTTCGATGGCTAGTAGACGTTCCCAGAACACTTCCCCTAAGGGTGGACCTTCTACGTCAGCCACGCGTAAAGAAGGTACACCAAGGCCTCCACGCTCTTCGTCTGACTGCCTTCAGATTATCGAAAGACTCGAGAGAGCTAGAGGCTTTTCGAAGGAGGCAACCAGAGCGTTTGCTAGAGCAAGGAGAACATCCACCCTTAGAATCTACCAATCGAAGTGGGAAATCTTCCGAAACTGGTGCAAGTCAGTATCCGTATCCTCGACCAGTACCTCTGTAACTCAAATAGCTGACTTTCTCTTATATCTGAGGAAAGAACGATCTCTTTCAGCTCCCACTATCAAGGGTTACAGAAGCATGTTGGCATCAGTCTTCCGTCACAGAGGCTTAGATCTTTCCAACAATAAAGATCTACAAGACCTCCTTAAGTCTTTTGAGACCACGAAGGAGCGTCGTTTGGTTACACCTGGTTGGAATTTAGACGTGGTACTAAGATTCCTTATGTCAGACAGGTTCGAACCACTTCAATCAGCCTCCCTGAAAGATCTCACCTTTAAGACTCTTTTCCTGATATGCTTAACCACAGCTAAAAGAGTCAGTGAGATTCATGCCTTCAGCAAGAACATCGGATTCTCATCCGAAACGGCTACATGTTCTACAACTTGGTTTTCTAGCCAAACACGAGCTGCCTTCTCGACCTTGACCAATATCGTTCGATATTCCAAACTTATCGCATGGTTTGAAATGAACTAGAAAGAGTATTATGTCCTGTAAGAGCTCTTAAGTTCTATTTAAAAACCTTTTCGAGGCCCGTCTGAAGCTTTATGGTGTTCAGTTAAGAATCCATCTTTGCCTTTGTCAGAGAATTCTTTATCCTATTTTATCAGACTGTTAATACGAGAAGCTCATTCCCATCTGAATGAGGAAGACCAAGCTTTGCTGAAGGTAAGGACACACGAAGTTAGAGCTGTCGCAACTTCCGTGGCCTTTAAACAAAATAGATCTCTGCAAAATATATTCGACGCAACCTATTGGAAAAGCAAATCAGTGTTCGCGTCTTTTATCTTAAGAATGTCCAGTCTCTTTACGAGACCTGCTACACTCTGGGACCATTCGTAGCAACGAGTGCAGTAGTGGTGAGGGCTCCACCACTACAATTCCTTAATTCCATAACCTTTTTAATCTTTCTCTTGAAATGTTTTATTATTGTTTTGGGTTGTCCGGAAGGCTAAGAAGCCTTTCGCATCCTACTTGATTTGGCGGGTGGTCAAAGTCATTTCTTGAGAAGCGCCTAGATTAGAGGTTTTGATGAGGACCTTTAGTATGGGTTGCAACCCTTCATACTTCAGCTCCTAGGAGTCGCTCAGCATCCTATGAGGATCGCGAGGCTCAGTAAGGAAGACGTACTTAAAAAGGCAGAGTAATTGTTCAAGTCGACTTCCTTACCAGGTACTTATTTATTTTATGTTTGTTATTTTGAATAACTGCTAAAATAAAATACGGAATACTTAGCTCATATAATGTCAACATGTAATGCTGGTCTCTACCCACCCCCCTGGGTGTGAATCAGCTATATGATCATCGGGTAAGTTTAATATTGAAAAATGTTATTTTCCTAAGTAAAATAAATTTTTGAATATACTTACCCGATGATCATAAATTAAAGGACCCACCCATCCTCCCCAATAGAGACCCAGTGGACAGAGGAGAAAATTGGTTCTTTGTTGACATCGAGTACTTGAGTACCTACTTGACAGATGGCGCTGTTGATGTACGCCCCCACCTGTATAGCGATCGCTGGCGTATTCCGCCCGTAGGTTTTTCTGTCGGGCAGCAGAGCTGACAGCTATATGATCATCGGGTAAGTATATTCAAAAATTTATTTTACTAAGGAAAATAACATTTTACTTGGTGTGTTGACATAATAACATATTATTTTGTTTATTTAAAAGGCAGATTGATTAATTGATTTTGAGTTTTCTGGCATCCTGACATCGAAGGTCATTGGCGCACTAGTAAATATTGATTTAGCTTTTTTATTACAGTATAATTATTAGTTTGTTGAGTGTAGTTGGAAAAGTGTATGGTAGAATACTGATTAATAGGATTAAGGATAAAACAGAGAATGCAATCTTGGAAGTACAGGGTGGTTTTAGAAGAGGTAGGGGTTGTATGAATCAGATTTTTACAGTTAGGCAGATATGCGAGAAATATTTAGCAAAAGGTAAGGAGGTGTATGTTGCGTTTATGGATCTGGAGAAAGCATATGATAGAGTTGATAGGGAAGCAATGTGGAATGTGATGAGGTTATATGGAGTTGGTGGAAGGTTGTTGCAAGCAGTGAAAAGTTTCTACACAGGTAGTAAAGCATGTGTTAGAATAGGAAAGGAGGTGAGCGATTGGTTTCCGGTGAGAGTGGGGCTGAGACAGGGATGTGTGATGTCGCCCTGGTTGTTTAACTTGTATGTTGATGGAGTGGTGAGAGAGGTGAATGCTAGAGTGCTTGGACGAGGATTAAAACTGTTAGGCGAGAATGATCATGAATGGGAGGTAAATCAGTTGTTGTTTGCGGATGATACTGTACTGGTAGCAGACACAGAAGAGAAGCTTGACCGACTAGTGACAGAATTTGGAAGGGTGTGTGAGAGAAGGAAGTTGAGAGTTAATGTGGGTAAGAGTAAGGTTATGAGATGTACGAGAAGGGAAGGTGGTGCAAGGTTGAATGTCATGTTGAATGGAGAGTTACTTGAGGAGGTGGATCAGTTTAAGTACTTGGGGTCTGTTGTTGCAGCAAATGGTGGAGTGGAAGCAGATGTACATCAGAGAGTGAATGAAGGTTGCAAAGTGTTGGGGGCAGTTAAGGGAGTAGTAAAAAATAGAGGATTGGGCATGAATGTAAAGAGAGTTCTATATGAGAAAGTGATTGTACCAACTGTGATGTATGGATCGGAGTTGTGGGGAATGAAAGTGATGGAGAGACAGAAATTGAATGTGTTTGAGATGAAGTGTCTGAGGAGTATGGCTGGTGTATCTCGAGTAGATAGGGTCAGGAACGAAGTGGTGAGGGTGAGAACGGGTGTAAGAAATGAGTTAGCGGCTAGAGTGGATATGAATGTGTTGAGGTGGTTTGGCCATGTTGAGAGAATGGAAAATGGCTGTCTGCTAAAGAAGGTGATGAATGCAAGAGTTGATGGGAGAAGTACAAGAGGAAGGCCAAGGTTTGGGTGGATGGATGGTGTGAAGAAAGCTCTGGGTGATAGGAGGATAGATGTGAGAGAGGCAAGAGAGCGTGCTAGAAATAGGAATGAATGGCGAGCGATTGTGACGCAGTTCTGGTAGGCCCTGCTGCTTCCTCCGGTGCCTTAGATGACCGCGGAGGTAGCAGCAGTAGGGGACTCAGCAGTATGAAGCTTCATCTGTGGTGGAAATGTGGGAGGTTGGGCTGTGGCACCCTAGCAGTACCAGCTGAACTCGGCTGAGTCCCTGGTTAGGCTGGAGGAACGTAGAGAGTAGAGGTCCCCTTTTTGTTTTGTTTCTTGTTGTTGTCGGCTACCCCCCAAAATTGGGGGAAGTGCCTTTGGTATATGTATGTATGTATGTATAATTATAGTGCCTTAATGACATTAAGCAGTATAAAATGTTAAGAAATTTATTGTGCTATGCAATATTAGCATAATATAATACATTTTGAATCTTATCTGGTGGTTCAGAAAAGGCATTATATTTTCAAACATCTTGGGTGTAAAATATACAGTGTTCTTGAATTAATTCTTATGCTGTCTGGAGACATTGAGCAAAATCCGGGACCAGTACGTCCTAGATTTCGTCAATGTCGTCTTCTGTATTGCAATATTCGTGGTCTTCATGCAAATATCCGAGACCTTACAGTTGCGTCCAGACAGTATGATATTCTTTTGTGCTCAGAAACTTTGGTTTCTAATATGAGGCACTCATCTGAGCTCCTTATAACTGGTTTTAAGAAGCCAATAATGCTGAAACGTGATTCCATTCCTAGGGCCAGGGGAATGGCGGTGTATATTAGGACCGAGTACCCTGCTTCTCATAAGTCCTGCTATCAATGTGGATGTCATGAGATTCAGGTAATAAAAGTTTGTGGCAGGCATAACAACTTTTATTTGTGTTCAATCTACCGGAATCCAGACATGGATGATTCTATCTTTGATTGTCTTCTTACCATTATGGCTAAGATACAAGAAGATGATAGAAAGGCTTCGTTTGTCTTTGTTGGTGATTTTAATGCTCACCATAGGGAGTGGTTGAGTTCTATCTCTCCTACTGATCGCCATGGCTTAAGAGCTTTAGACTTTGCCTCAGAATCAGGCTGTGAGCAAATCATAAATGAAGCTACTCACAGGTCTGGTAATTGCTTGGACCTCGTATACACTGACTCCCCTGGCGTTATAACTAGTAAGGTTGGTTCTCCAGTCGGGACTTCTGATCATGCCTTGATTTCATTATTAGTGAAGACTGAGCAGCCTGTCCCTGATATATCATATTCTTGTAAAATTTATATGAAATCCCAAGCAGACTGGAATGGGATTTTGCATGATCTTTTGTGCTTGAATTGGTCACAATTATATAATAGTGTAGATCCTGTTGTCCCTTTGAATGAGAATCTAGTCAACATAATTGATAGGCGTATCCCTTCTCGTGTGCTAAGGTACCGAATGAAGGACAAACCGTGGTTCAATGATGATTGTAGACGTGCTTATTTGGAGAAGCAGGAGGCCTATCACCTTTGGAAGGGTAACAGATCAGATTTGACCTGGAACAACTATACTCAGCTTCGAGCTTTTGCTCAGAGAGTTTATGCCTCAACTGAAAAGGAGTACAATTTAATCATAAAAGAAACCCTCTCTGGTACAACTCAGGAACATAAATGGTGGTCTACCCTTAAATCTGCACTCTTTGGTGTAGATGCAACAGTTCCTCCTTTACTTAAACCAGATGGCTCAGTCACTCACTGTCCAAAGGAAAAGGCAACCCTTTTGGCTGATGTTTTTGACAGTAAACAGAGTAATGAAAAATTTGAACTTCCTCATTCCTGTTTTCCTGAGGCTAAACTAACTAGTTTAGCTTTTCGATCTCGTGAGATTAAAGCTCTGTTGTTGGACCTTGATGCTTATGGAGGTGTAGACCCTAATGGTATTTTTCCTTTGTTTTTTATAAAGACAGCAGATTTCTTAGCTCCAAAGTTATCTGTTATTTTACGCAAGTTAGCAAGAAGAGGAGCTTTTAGCACTTGTTGGAGAATTGGTAATGTTACTCCTCTATGTAAATGTGTTTGTGGTAGCTCAAGTCCCACTGATTACCGCCCAATTTCCATAACTCCCATATTATCTAAAGTTTTTGAACGTCTTCTGGCAAAACGTCTTAATAGGTTTGCTGAAGGTAATCATCTATTCCCTAGTTTGCAATTTGGTTTTCGGAAAGGCCTTGGAGCATGTGATGCCCTTCTTACAATCTCCAATGCAGTACAGAAATCCCTTGATTGTGGTCGGGAAGTTCGTATGATTGGCCTTGATTTTAGTGCTGCCTTTGACCGTGTTAATCATGAGGCCCTTGTTTTCAAACTGAAACAGTTGGGAGTGGGTGGGTCGTTTCTTAGCATTATTATTGATTTTTTAAGTAGTAGATCTCAAAGAGTTGTTGTTGATGGGCACCATAGTGAGTATAGGAATGTGATATCCGGTGTTCCACAGGGTAGTGTTCTTGGCCCATTACTTTTCATACTATATACACATGACATGTGGTTTAGCCTAGAAAATAAGCTTGTTGCATATGCAGATGATGCTACTCTCTTTGCATCAATTCCATCCCCTGAATGTAGATCTGGGGTTGGTGAATCCCTTAATAGAGATTTAGCTAAAATTAGTGCATGGTGCAAATTATGGGGTATGAAGTTGAATCCTAACAAAACTCAAAGTATGATTGTAAGTAGGTCAAGGACGGTGGCTCCTCAACATCCGGATCTCAGTATTGATAATGTTTCTTTAAATTTGTATGACTCTTTCAAAATTTTAGGCGTGATTCTTGACAGCAAATTTACTTTTGAGAAACATATAAGGTCTGTGTCTTCTTCAATTGCACAAAAAATTGGCTTATTGAGAAAGTCTTTTAAGATATTCGGTGATCAATCTATTCTGAAGAAGTGTTTTAATTCTTTTATTCTACCTTGTTTTGAGTATTGTTCTCCGGTCTGGTCTTCAGCTGCTGATTCTCATCTTAATTTGTTGGACAGAAACTTACGGTCTATTAAATTTCTTATTCCTGATCTAGATATTAATCTCTGGCACCGTCGATCAATTAGTTCATTATGCATGTTGCATAAGATTTTTCATAACTCTGACCATCCTTTACATTCAGATCTCCCTGGACAATTCTATCCTGTTCGTAATACTAGGCAGGCAGTTAATTCTAATAGCCAGGCCTTCTCCATCATAAGACTCAATACTACGCAGTACTCTAGAAGTTTTATTCCAGCTGTTACCAAGTTGTGGAATGATCTTCCTAATCGGGTTGTTGAATCAGTAGAACTTCAAAAGTTCAAAGTTGGAGCAAATGCTTTTTTGTTGACCAGACGGACATGAGTCTTATTATAGTTTATATATGACATTTTTGTTGTTGACGTTGTTAATAGTTTATATATGATATATCTCTTTTGACATTACTTTTTTTAGAATGATTTATTGTTAATTTGTTTTCTTCAGTTATTTATTTCCTTATTTCCTTTCCTCACTGGGCTATTTTTCCCTATTGGAGCCCCTGGGCTTATAGCATCTTGCTTTTCCAATTAGGGTTGTAGCTTGGATAGTAATAATAATAATAATAATAATAATTAAGAATGCTCACTGTTTAAGGAGAAATAGAACAAATATGTCTAAATTTCTAAAGCTCTCCCCATCAATACGTTTGTTGCTTAGCATTTCTCAACAATGCACTGCTGCACATTTAGCACAGATTCCCTGTTTTTGTATTTTATTGGGTTTCTTTGTTTTCATCATTAACTTATACTTTATGGTTATTAGTTTATCAAAATTTGCAGGTCTCTAAATAGTGATATTTACTGTAACAAGATGTATACCAAGTAACAATCTGTAGATTTAGTGAAAAGTAAATAGTATAATTGAACTATTGAAAATTCATAGACTAGAAATCTTGTAAACATTGATTAATTTGGAGGATTTTCTAATTCTATTTCCTTTCTTTTAAGGAGTTCTTGTTTAACTTATCTCCTAGTTTTGAAAACTTGTTAAAAGAATACTGTATACTAAGTATTCCAATTTTTCACTATTAGGTTGATGGATGGTAATCAAAAACATCAACATGACATCAAACACTTTCAATTTTTTACAGATGCGCCATCGTCGGCTACCTATCCTATTCTTTGCCAACAAGATGGATGTACGTGATGCTGTTAGCAGTGTAAAGGTATCTGCTGCTTTAGGTTTAGAACGAATCACTGACAAGCCCTGGCATATCACTGCTTCAAATGCAGTTACGGGTGAAGGATTACATGAGGGGGTTGAATGGCTCACTAACCAGATTAAAGAAAATGTCGGTAACAACAATAGACGTTAGAATCTTCCCTGTGGGTACGTAGCCTTAATTCTCGCTTTGCATTATTTGCAGCAGTGATAATATTCAGCCTAGTGCTCAACTTCCTTTGTCAAGTTTTAAACCTAAGCCAAAAGAAAATGCGTATTATGTGAAAGCATCTGCATTATGAATTATTCATCAGATAACTTGTGCTTTTTTACAGATAATATTGCTATTTTTTTCTAGTCTCCAAACACTGTTCTATATAGATAATATTGCCATTATTCTCTAGTCTCTAAACATTGTTTTATAAAAATCAGTTTTTTAGATTTGGTGGCCATATCTTGCGTGCCTTCTGTAAGTTATTCATTGCATGTTTTATCCCTTTCCTGAGATTGTAAATAATCGTCATCACCAAGAGTTCAATTTTTTTATAAAGATAAACTCCTAAAAGTTCGAACAAATATTAATGACGGAGGAACTAACGAGAAAAAGAGCAGAGCCGAACCATGAACGGTAAGAACGGGGACGCCGTTCATATATAAACACTTCTCAATTAATAAAAACAGAGGTTACACTGCCCAATCTCGCTAAAACTCATGGATAAAGTACTTAACTTCGATGGGGTATCATGGGAATCGGCCATCGATTATAAAATAATGATAAATCCAAGGGTAAACACAAGAAAAAAACATGTTGGACTTAATAACAACAAGTGCTATAAAGGAGTGTCGTCACTGGCGTGGGTTGGGTTAGTGGTAGTAGTGTTGAACGGCACCTCGCTGTGGCGGGGATTTTGAAGAGGAGATATCTAAATGGTGCGAGACCTCTGGTTGTGAATTATCACGCCCCAGTATTTTATACCGACACCTTATATAGGTGAGCGAGCTGGGTTCAACCTGGCATTCCTATGCTTTTTTTCTCTGGTATATATAGCAGTTATATTCCTTAGAAATAGTGCTCTAGGAGTATTTCACTGGGCGGCACAGGTCTCTCGCCCAGAAATAGATTTTTCCTTCGTCAAAATCCCTTTCCTGGTACTGTATACATATGTTTATTCTTTGATTTTTAATTTGAATGATTTATCTGAACAAGGAATACAGTAGTAATACTGTATTTGAACAGGGAATACAGTAGTAATATTTGAACACGGAATACAGTAGTAATATTGAAACAAGAGGAAATTATTACATGAAAATATTGAAAGTCCTCAAGAGGTATAGTGCTTTGGACAGTACCTAGGGAAGATCAAAGTTTAACAGTGTGCCTCTGGTTTTATAGCTTGTTAGACCTTTTTTCCTTTGAGTCAGGAAGTCTCAGAGGAATTTAAATAAGTAAATTGCAAGTTATTATTAGAAAATGATGCAGCGATGAATTTAATTAATATTAAGGTCCCTGCATCTAGTCAACTGATGAAGTATTTTAGATTTGGTGAGTATAGTATGTCCAGGGGTGGCACAGACTTATTTTTATTAATATTCCATGAGTGGATAAGTGCCCAAGATGTTTGGGCAGAAATTTTACATTACCCAAAATTACTAATGGATGAATTTCTTTCAAGATGGAAAAATTAATGTGTGAAGGAAGTTAATAGCAAGGAAACTTCGTATTCAATCCCAGTGACCATTAATATAAGATGTGCAAAGCCATGGCAAATTATTATTTATTACTGCAATGAGCTCTCTTAAATTTTTTCTTAAAAAAGAATGGAAAATTGAATCTTTGTAATTACAATACATTACATGCAATTTACCTATTGCCTTATTTTAATGACAATTCTCTCCTGGAGTTTCCATTATTCATGAATCTCCCCACTTTCAGTTCAGTCTTCGGATATTAACGTTCACATGTAGTTATTATACAAAAATCCATCAACAGATCAATTACTCAAAACACTAACAGTCAGGAGCTTATTGTCCAATCTAGTTTTAATTTACAATGCAAAAGTCTCTCTCTAGATCTACCAATAGGGATATATGTTAAATCTCCTAAAGATAGACTTTGAATGCACCTATAAAATACAATAAAAATTGCCTACATTTGGAACGTCAAAGGGAAGATAATTAGCTTTTATGTACAAACCATTTACTGGATGGTTATTGGATTTCTCCATGCATTCCCATTCCCAAAGAAAGACTGGTATAAAATTATTGTATAATATGACATTGACAGGTGAATCAGGGTTACAAGGGAATTAAGAGAATAGATTTTTCCACAGCCCTTGTTCTTAGGAACTCAATTAAAAAATATATATTTTAGGAAGTTGGGGACCTAATTTTTTGGCGTGGTCAATCTCATCTTTTAAAATTCTAAACAAGGAAAAGCCCTTCCATTGCATTTTGAAGAAGTGTACTCTAGGCCAACCCCACTATCATAGAGGGGTGTTAAGATCCTATAAAACTAAGTGAAGGAAGATAAGTGTATCCTCCTAAATATAAATAGTAACACATGGCATGGCTATGAAAAAAATTCTGTGGTGTACAACAGCTATTGGGATCATGTTATGTAAGTAATCCTAGGGAAGAATATATCTAAATTGTGTTAATTGTATCAGATGGAAACTTGATCTCCAGTCAAATTAATAACTAAAGCTTCGTTATACTGTATTACTCTTAAAAACGGCTGGAAAGAAGTTTATAATAAAAGTATGAGACTCGGTGACTCAAAACACATTTTAAGAAAAATTCTAACATTGTAAAGAAACAAACCCTTTATTTGTTTACTCTACATCGGAATGTTATGCATCTGTGGTGTAATTTCATACTCTAGGAATGAGCATCTAATAAATTGGGGACTTAAAATTGTTGGCAGACCACTGTTTTCTCTATTTAAAGTTGGTATTTAACACTTTGATATTGGTGAAAAAAATATTTTCAATTTGTATATGTGGGATCTTTTGTGGATAAAATGCATTTTACCTGAATTTACACCAAATATTTGAGTTATATTAATATTGAGGTATTTTTACTAATTTTATATTATATTGTGTTATATTTATGTACTTTGTATTTCAGTTTTGTTAAGAATTGGAGTGTTGCACGTTTGTCAATAGTGTTGAGTAATATTAAGGCTTGTCAACATTTCCAAGAAGAGTAGAATTAATATATAAGTTTATAAAGGATAAAGGTATTTTAATATGATAGAAAAGTATGTTGGTAATTTCTTTGAAGTACCAATGTTTGTCATCAAACACCACTTTTTATTTTTATGAACTTTCCTTGGTGTTCATATAGTTTCTCTTTCAAAGCTTGCTTATATTGTTTACCCCCAAAATCTAAATAATTCCAATTTTTCTCCTTTCAATAAGCCTCGGTTTCTAAAAGGATGAGACAAAATAGTGGCTAATGGTAATAATCATAGCATGGAGGCCTTAACATTATTTGTCTCTATTTCTACGGTATCAAGTAGACTGTGTGCTTACTCCATTTCAAATTCTCCAAATTGATATGTTATTAATGACTGTAAGGGATGTCTTCTTCATTTGTTAGTAATCACTGCATAGATTGTGCAAGGGAATTGTTTCCGGAGCGATCATGATTCCCATTCCCTTTGTGATATGTGCAGGGAAGCAGTATTGTGATTTAGATTATTGTTGTGAAGAATGCTTAGCTTTTACTGTTCCTCTTATGGAAAAAAATATGTTCAAAAGGTTGTTGATAAAGGATGATCAGTTGCTTTTTGATTTTGGATGGCCAAGTCAGGGTTTTGTTTTGTTTTTGGAAATGGTTATTTTTTAAACAATTTTGGAAGGGATTTTTGTCAACTAGTATGTAGGTTCTAAGCAGTGGAGAGTCCTGGTCGCTTTGGAGAAGTTCTAATGGGTCTATCTCAAAGGACTTTCTCTTTAGGAATAAAAAATAAGTAACTAAGAACCAACTTCAGATACAGTTGGAGTGGAAATTATGGTCTGTTATCCCAGGGAGTTTACTTAGGAATGAGGGTTCCAGACCTCTCTATTCATGGATGCTTCTTAAAAGATGCTGATAAGAGGGAAATGCAAGGCAGTGTATTCAAACGGCAAGACAGAATTAGCTTATATCCTAAAATGGGGGAATTAGGTCAGTATTCCTATACTGAATAGCAAAAGTGACATTAATTTAGACAAGCAAAAGGGAATGGTCCTATTTCATTACTTTATCCCAGGAAAAACATCATAGTAGAACAATTAAGTAGATAAAATTTGGCTGTTCCAAACTAATGGTCTCTACATTTGTCAGAATGGCTAGAAGTTTGGAATTGGTGGGGCAACCAAACGAGAATTTTTGCACCCTAGTTCCGGATCCTTTACTATGAAAGATGGATACCCTGTTACATGACTAGTCTAATTTGGATCTCTATGCCTTTCCACTGTTTGCCATGATTCGTCCTAAAGAAGCATCAGTCTTTTCTTCTTTAGCTAGAAAATTTTAAAAGGATAAAGAATATGTCAGTTTGGATGTGGAAAAGACTTCTAGAGACCATGGCTTCTTTGGAGGAAGTTGTTCTGATAGGTATCCTGAAGATGATTTTTCCAATATAATCTCAATCAGAATTGGTACAGGATATTTAACCTAGATAATCTCTATTACAGTGATAAAGAACTAACTTGAAATAATGAGGTGGCAGGACGATTATTATTCCAGGGAGTTTCCTTAGAAATAAGGATCCTAGACTTCTCTTTGTTCACAAATACTTTGCATGAAGTATCAGGAGCAACAATAGATATTGTTCATCTGTTATTGAAATGGACGACGGAAGAATCAACTCTTCATATCAGTTACCTGGGATTTGTAGCTTAGGTTGAGGTGCTGCAAAGTCAAGAACCAGTGGTAATAGGAAAGTGCATGGCAGTGTTTTCAGATAATATGACAGCATTGGCTTATATCCGGAAACAAGGTCAAAATCCCTGTACCGAATAGCTAGATGCTAAAGACTTGGACAGATGAGGGAAAAAATTCTTCTAAGCTTTATCCCATGAAAATCAAGCATCTTGGGAGAGTAGTTAAGACAGAAAAACAAAATTCTTCCAATCGAAAGGTCTCTGTGTCTGTCAGTGTATTGAAAGATTTAGAGCTGGTAGGGACGACCAAACGTCCTGCAATAATTTCATTAAACAAAAAGATATGAGGTTTTCATTCACCTATTCTGGATCCTTTAGCATGGAAGGTGGATGCTCTGATACAGAACTGGTGAATCAGGACCTACGTGCCTTACCACCATTCATCATGATTCAACAAGTAATAAAGACATTCAGGGTCTTTAAAAAACAGTACAGTGACTTAAGTAGCTCATTTTTGTTTAGCAGCATTAGGATTTCCAATTGTCCTGTCCAAGAATGAGATATTCTTTCTTGTTAAAAGTTGATCATAGAGGCAAACAAGGAGTTGGATGCAAGTCAGATGAAAGATTTGAACATTTAGAGTTCATGATATTAGAACTGTGGCTGCATCTTTCAATTTTGACTGGAATCTTTCAGCTGCTATTTTTTATGCATTATCTTGAAGAAACCTGGTTTACTTATCAAGATTGCAGGGCTTTAGGTACAGTACTTTATTAGCTGCTGATATATAGAGTACATTTTCATTTACAATTAAATTTCCCGCTTGGAACATTATATCGAGAGGATCAAGTTATTACAATCTCAAGTTTGAGAGTTTTTTTACCAAGATACTGTTCTAGACTAAGAGATGAGCCTACAGTATTAAATATGTTTATTTTAGGTCTAAAAATGGCCTGTCACTTTCTTCACTAACCCACATCCGTCAGTGAGTGGGAATCAGCACTATGAACATCACAAGGGGGTTCATAGAAATAAACAGAATATTAATAATAAACATTTTGATTTTTATACTAATCTCATGTTCATATATACTGTATATGCTCATCCTCCTCCCCACTGACTAGTGATGTAAAGAGGATAGGGACTAGTTTCAGCTTCAAGACTGAAACACGAAAGACGGTACGGCCTACTCACTTCATGGTTATTGCTATTAGTTGCTAGATTATCTCATACTATACTAAGAAAAAAAAATTTGTTGGGGTGGGGTTGGGTTAAACAAAGTATAAGCAAGCTTTGAGAGAGGAGCAATATGAATATCAGGATAGTATGCAAGTAATAAATTTTATTATGAAAAATTCCATTTTTAAGACTTCAGTTGTGCATACAAAATGTGGCCATATAGTATCTAAGTCGACAGGCTGTGAGATTTACTTCACTGCTTTTCAATGGAAGTCATACAATTTAAACTGCTTTATAGATGTCAGCAAGAGGTGCTTATAGCCAAGATGGGTAGTTTGAAATTTCTATAATGGTAACAGTGATAAAACAACTGATAAGTTATTGTTGATGGACTTTGAATTATGAAATGCAATACAAAATGCTAATCATATTATGTCTTGGAATTTTCATAATGGGCTTAGGGCTTAGTAAGAAATTTTATATTAAATATTTCAAAGTTAAATTATTTTTCTAATTATATGTCAAATTTATTTTTTTCCTTGGTGACTTGTTTGTGCATTTTTTTTGCTTTCTCTTTAATATGAATCTTCATGCACTGTATTAGATTAAGGTGATTTTGAATGGAGTTGTTTAAAAAATATACATTATCTAAATTTTTTTTCTATAACTTATTGAGAAAATTATCAAAGTAAAATGAATTATTTCAATACTTATCTGGGAATCATGTACTCCCCTACTCTTCATTCAAAGGATGAGTAATTTTAGTAGTACAATATCTTTGTATTCATGCTTTTTTTAATTTATTCATATAAAGTCCTGTCTCATCACAGTACCTGATTTTTTTGTAGTTCTTTTAATATTTTTTTTAACTCTTAAGTTTGCAAATTTAAACTATACTAGTCATTTATTATCAGTGAATTTTATTCTAAGTATACACCTTTCAGTAAAATATATATTTTACTAGGCATTTCATACACTACTAGCAAACGGTAATTTATTTTCTATGGAATTGTATTGGATTTCATACATACATTACTCAGCTTCAAGAGTGTATAACATATTGAAGTAGATATTCAAAAGCAGAAAGTAGCTTATGAACATATCTAATCAAGAGTGAAAGCTAAGGCAGCTTGTTAGTTAAGTTTAGTATTTTGAGCACTGTACCCGTTTTTTATTTAAGCATTTCAAAATAATCAGAGTAGGTAACATGTATCTACTTTGGGCTCTGATTAATAAAATGCATTCCCATTAATTTATACAATGCCTCAAGGTATATTGCATTATCTTTATTAATATTGTTTTCCATGGTAGATGCTTAAATTCTATGTTTGACATTTAAAGCAATCTTGCTTCAAGGTCCAAGTGGTATTTTTAGTGCAAGAAAATAAGAGCACGTTCTTTAGAATTGATACTTCATTCACCTATTAGTTTTCTTATTTAACTATTACAAAGAAATACCTTATCATAAAGGTAATTCAACATCTTTAAGCCATAGTTGTCAAGGCTTTCAAAGTAAATCTTTCACAAAATTATAGACAATCAAACAGATGGTTTCTTAACTTGAGTACAGAATTATTTGTATGACTAAAAATACACTTTATTTGAAGCTTTGATTATAGCACTGCATTTTCAAGAGCATTCAGTAAATTGATTAATATTTGAATCATTGTTTACAAAACACCAAAGCACAAACCTGTGTGCATTTCCTTGCTCTTATATAGTTAAAAAACTGGACACTGAGCTTTGCTGTAGGATTTTTTAAACTAAGACAAAACTGGAGCAAGGTAAAGTTAAAAGAGCTGGGTTGCTAGACAACCAAAATTAAAAAGAAAAACTAAAAAATAAGTAAAAGAAAACAGCAGGCCAGTGGAGTCTAAAGAGACTGTGCAAGGAATCTTTTGTGTAATTCTGTAAGTGGTACCACTTTGTGTACACTTTGTGGGAGTTTCAAATTAATAAATTATTACATTGGTATTTTCACAAAGCAGTTTTCATGTTTCTCCAGTTTCATCATAAACTTGTTCTTTGGAGATATGTATGTAAAGTTTGTATTTTTTAGTTAAATGTATGTATAACAGTTGATATATGTATTGTAATTTTTTATTTCCATATAAATACTGAATTGTTTTTTCCATTTACTCAGTGATGAAATTATGTGATGATGCGTATTTAAACTTGTACGTCCACTGATATCCGTCCATGAAACAAAAATGAAAAGAAATTTAGATATTTTTTTGTATTTTTGTTGGTGAAATTGCACAATAAAATATTTTGAAACTGTCCTTTGTCTATCAACCCTAACAGTATTTCAACCTATTTGTCCCTGTCATTGTGTCCATATTTTGTAGCGCTTGCAATTCCAATATATTGTACAGTACTAATAAGCTAGTAGCTAATGTCAACCGCAGTTGCCACTGTTAGGTAACAGAGATACCTGTGAATGGAGGTCCCAACCCAATAACATTATTCACTTTCCAAACCATCTCTGTTTACGTGGGGTAAATTTACTCCCCTTTCTGAACTACCGCTGAGTTCGTGCAGTCAACTCGCCTCTATTACCAAGTCGCCACTATGATTGCAGTCAACTCACTGCCTGCCCATACCAGACTTGAAAACAATGACAAGTTAATTAAAGCAAATTTGCCAAGGCTGAAAGATTTAGTGAGACTGGCAAATGTTTATTGCCAACTCGCAGTCTATTTGAGGTCTACTATAGGACGGTGAGTTGACCACGCCCTAAAGAAGACCTTGCTATGTAACACAGTATCTGTAAGCAATATGAAGGGTATATTAAAGGTAAAATTTCCTGACCAAGAAGGATTTGAGGCATGATGTGTGTTAGAAGACCCTTTGAAAAAGGAAATTGGAGGTAAGGTATTCTTCATATACTATGGGCATAGGGTTGTGGGCAGGAATGTTATTGCTTACCGAAATCGAAGAGAAAATCCCACATCAAGTCAATGCAAAAGAATTATACATGTTCTTATTACAGTATACTATTACCTTTGTTGCTATTAACATTATCAATACCAATATTGCCAAAATTATTATTATTAGAATCAGAATCATCCGATGAATAGAAAACAAAATGCCCAATCGTATACTATACTGAAAACAAAATATTTAGCCAAATTAAAAGATGTGCAAGAAATACCACAAAAGCCTGTACTGTACAGTAGTCTGTAAATGTGTGCTGAATTTCTGGCCACTCACAAAGTGACCAACATATTGCCAGCCAAGAAAATATAAGAAAAGCCTTTAAAATGCCTCAAACCATCACCCTTAACAGTCTAGGTCTGTAAAGGTGTGAATTGGCAGCAGAGAAAAATGGTTTGTTCCAACACAAATACTTACCTCGAATTACTTTCTTAGGAGTTACCTGTAATCTCCTCTCAACCGACCAGAGTTTTGTGTAGTATACCCTACGTCCGTTTTCTATGGAGGACTAACCCGGGAGTAATGAGAACGTGCCCCGAGGGTAGACCTGAGCTAGGTCGGCGTCAGCTTGGGTCCCGTTAGTCAGTAAGTTCTCTGGTCGCGTCGTGATACCATCACGCCGCTCTCATTCTCTTACGACCCTTTGTTTCCCGACTCGTGTGTCCCGCGTGGTTACCGCGTGGTATCTCTGTGCTTATCCCTTGTGTTCTCGCGTGTTCACTGCCTTTCCTTGTGCTTCCCAAGTGTATTCCTTGTTTATTCCCTTCGTTCCTGTGTCTTGTGGTTGTGTGCGATGGAGCAGATCCGCCGCTGTCCTGGGCCTAGAGCCGGAAAGTCGTGTGGAGCGTTCCTTTCCAAGCCCGAAGTGGACCCTCATTCCATTTGCTCTTTCTGTAGAGGCAGAGTGTGCTCGCCGTCGGATACGTGCATTGAGTGTGTTAGCTGGAGTGAGATCCAGTGGGTGCGTTATGGCACTAAGAAGAAGTCATCGAAACGTTCGCCCAGGAAATCTAGCATCTCTTCGCCGTTACCGTCACCCAGTGGCCGGTCCGACGGGGCTTCTGTCTCGCCTTCCCCTACCCAGAGTAGGGGACGAGGTAAGTCCGTTGCGGGGAAAGAGCCGAGAGCCCTTCCCCAGGAGTCTAATGTGTATGAAGTGGGGGTTGCTGGGACTTCTCAGGCTAGTGGGGAGCCTGATAGTGCTGTGTCTAGGGGTTTTGGAGAGTCTGCCCTTGTGCTTGGGGGGCACGTCTCCTCCGACGACCCCTTGGGGTGTAGTAATGTAGTGCCTGTTTCTTCGCCCGCTTCGTGGGCCTGTGTTTCAGGTTCTTCAGCGGCTGGTGACGCCCAGGGAAAGTTGGATTCCACGGTAAGTGAGCCCTTCGGGTGGAGGCTCCCTAAAACGCCAGGTAGGCCCCCAATGCGGATGGAAGAGGGCCTGGATACCTGGTTCCCTAGTGTAGTACGTCCAACCTCTTTTCCAGCTCTGACGACGGTTCAGGAGTCTTTCCTACAACCCTCGACCTCTGGAACGCAGCAGGTCGCGAAGCCCTCCGTAGCCCCCGCTCCTGCCCGTCGGTCGGGTGGTACAGTATCGTCGGGCTCTTCAGATGATGGTGCTTCGTTCTCTTCAGAAGGGGAAGCGAGGAGGAGGCACCGCCGACGGAGAGAGCGGTCCAGGAGCAGGCGTTCCCGCTCAAGGTCCCTCTCGAGGTTCAGTAGAAAACGGTCCCGGTCTCCACGGAGGAAGTACAGGAAGAGTAGGTCCCCCGATGGTGATTGGGTCTTCGTTCCCCATAGGAGTGAATTGCAGCGTTCCCCGGACCGGCGGTCCAGGGATTACTCGCCGCGAAGGCCATCTTCCAGCCGCAGATATGACCCTCGCAGGGAGAAATGCGAGAAGGCCTCTTCGGGCAGGCGTAAGTCCGCGAAGCTTCCGGCTCACCCAGCCCAGCGGGGGGAGCCGTGCTTCCGTACAGGCAGCCTGGGCGAGTCAGCACAGCTGGCTCAGCCCTTGGACTTAAAGGAACGGTTCCCTCCGTCGGGTCAGCCCACGGGATCCGCGTCCTCGTCCCCCAGAGAGATTACACGGACGGTAGTCCTCGCCGGCACGGCGATGCCCGTTCTGACCCCCAACCCTGGTGCGGAGGTTCCCGCCGGGGCAGACCGGTACCACCGCAGGGGAGTGCCTGTTGATCCAGAA
The DNA here is from genome assembly GCF_036898095.1 of Palaemon carinicauda. Classification (NCBI taxonomy): domain Eukaryota; kingdom Metazoa; phylum Arthropoda; class Malacostraca; order Decapoda; family Palaemonidae; genus Palaemon; species Palaemon carinicauda. Next base: position 45,145,328 of record NC_090754.1, on the reverse strand, counting down.
CCGAAGCGCCCGGTAGGAGTGCCCGGTGACCCGGCTCCTCGGGATCAGACGGAAGGTACTGCTGACAGTAGAGAAGGTTCCCCGACCGAGGACTCGACGTATCGGAAGGTAATAGGCCTGATACGAAGGCATCATCGGATTGAGGAACTGGTCCCAACCGACGAGGACTTCTGGAGGTCCAGCCTGAGCCGCTTGATGGAGGCACCCGTCCAGCAGAAAACCTCCCTGGCCCTGCCTGTGGCCCGAGATCTAGTCCTGGGACGGGCTCATGTTGATAAAGTTGTGGCAGGCAATGCCGAAGCTCCCAAAACACAGAGCTCTTCGAAGTTGCTCCAAGGACTCAGGTCCCAGAGTAGGTTCTATGTGCCAGAGGGACAACGGCCGGGAGCCTGCAAAGTGGAGCCTTCCCTCGAAGTTCTGGGACAGGGTGCCCCGGAGGACAGAGCCTCCTCAGCCCCGATTTGCTTTTCGCAGTCGGAGGCTGCGATGATGGAGGAGATGTCGAAAGACTTGGTGCACGTCTCCTCTTGGTTGGACTGGTGGGCCTCCACGCTGATAGGAGTACAAGCCACATATGCCTTAACAGACCCGGAGCAACAGAACCTACTGAAGGAGCTTATCATCTCTGGGGGCAAGACCCTGAAGTTCCTTACTTATCAGTCCCTTGCCCTTTCAGCGAACTGGGTTCTGCACAAGAGGGATACTATTCTGGCGAAGCTTTCCCGGAAGATCCCAGACAGGGAGGCTAGGGCCATGAGGAGCCTTCCTGTGTGGGGTGACTCCTTGTTCCCTTTGAAACAGCTAGAGGAGATAATGGAGAAGGTAGCTAAACGAAAGGAAGTGAGCGCTCCCAGGCCTCAACCGGTAAGGAGGCCCCCCTACAAGAGGTCAGCATCAGACGGGCCCTCTACTTCTCAGGCCCCTCCCAGCCTGACGAGGAGAGAAGCACCTTCTTCCTCGTGGGCTTCAGCCCCCGTAGAGGAGCTCCAGCAGCGTCTGCCTCTTTTAGAACAGGGTATTCTGCCTCCAGGAGAGGCCATTCAGGCTGCTCCTCCAGGAGGAGGTAGAGTGGGAGGCCCCCTACTCCTGCCCAAGCCTCAGGTTGAGGGATGCCTCAGACGACATTGGCAAGCATGGAAGGCTCACGGAGCGGAACCCTGGACAGTATCCGTACTGAAGGAGGGGTACAGGCTCCCGTTCTTAACGGAACCTCCACCTTTGATTCCGGCCAGCCTGTCGGAGTGGCTGGCACCCAAGGACCCGTTGAAGAGGGCGGCCCTTCAAGAAGAGGTGTCCACTATGTTGGAGAAGGGCGCCATGGAGGAGGTCCTGCACCGGGGCCAGGTTTCTACAGCCGACTATTCCTGGTAGAAAAGGCGACGGGGGGATGGAGACCGGTGATAGACCTGTCAGCTCTCAACAAGTTTGTTTGCAAGACAGATTTCAAAATGGACACTCCGAAGTCGGTCTTGCAGTCCTTGAGGGAGAAAGACTACATGATGACCATAGACCTCAAGGACGCATACTTCCAAATCCCGGTCCACCCCTCAAGCCGAAAGTTTCTCCGAGTGAAATGGGGTACCCAGATCCTGCAATTCAAGACCCTCTGCTTCGGGTTGTCGACTGCTCCCCAGGTATTCACGAGAGTCTTCACGACAGTCTTGGTGTGGGCTCACGGGCGGGGTATTCGCCTCATCCGGTACCTGGACGACTGGTTGCTTCTTTCCTCCTCAGAGGACGTTTTGAAGGAGCAGGGTGTAAAGCTTCTTCAATTTTGCAAGGGTCTGGGTATCATGATCAACCCAGAAAAATCGAACCTATCTCCCTCCACCAGGATGACCTATTTGGGGATGACACTGGATTCCCGACTAGTGAAGGCCTTTCCGTCAGAGGAACGGGTAAGCAATCTAATAAAGATCCTTCTGCCTTTCCTTTCGGGGCAACCCAGGAGAGCGAAGGACTGGCAAAGGCTAATAGGTCATCTGGTGTCATTGGAAAAACTGGTTCCCCAGGGGAGACTCAGGCTCAGGGCCATCCAATGGAACCTGAAGGGCTTCTGGAACCAACTGGACTCGCCCCAAAAATTAATCCCAGTTCTGCCAAACACAATACCCTCCCTGGAATGGTGGCAGTGCCGGTCGAATACGTTCAAGGGGATGCCCTTCGCGACCGAGCCTCCCGAGATGCTCCTATTCAGATGCCTCCAACCAGGGATGGGGAGCCCATCTCCTCAACGAGACGGCGAGAGGAACCTGGACGAACGTGGAGAAAGGCCTACACATCAATGTCCTAGAGTTGAAGGCAGTCCAAAAAGCTTGCCTGCAGTTCATCGATCTACTAAGGGGAAACACTGTGGCGTTGATGTGCGACAACGCCACAGTAGTAGCGTACATAAAGAAGCAAGGAGGCCTCAAGTCAAGGGAGTTGTGCGATCTCGCCCTAGAGATCCTGGATTGGGCGGAGGCGAACCAGATAGTGTTATTGGCAAGGTTCATCCCCAGGAAGAAGAACGTCCTAGCCGACGGTCTCAGCAGGATGGGTCAGATAGTAGGAACAGAGTGGTCCCTCCTCCCAGAAGTAGCCAGGCTCATCATTCAACGGTGGGGTTCCCCAGTGATGGCCCTCTTTGCAACCAGGCTGAACGCACAACTCCCCGTGTATTGTTCTCCTGTCCCAGACCCAAAGGCAGCCTTGGAGGATGCCTTTCAGCACAAATGGGACAACCTAGACGTGTACGCTTTTCCCCCCTTCACGTTGATCAGGCAAGTGCTCAACAGAGTAAGGGCTGCCCAAAACTTAAGGATGACTTTGGTAGCGCCCTGGTGGCCGGAGAGAGAGTGGTTCGCGGACCTAAAAGACCTGGCAAGCCATCCTCCATGGCCACTCCCCGACAGGCCAGATCTTCTACAACAGCCACACTTTCTCAGGTTACACGACAACCCAGTCTCTACGCCTTCACGCCTGGAGACTATCGAGCGCCTCCTGAAGGAGGAGGGATATTCGTCGGGAACTGCTAAGAAGATGCCGCTATACCTGAGAAGGTCGTCGGCAGCGGTCTACCAAGCGAAATGGGCCTCTTTTACGAAGTGGTGCGCTTCAAGGAACATCAAGCCCCTCAAAGCCTCAGTCCCAGATATCGCAGACTTTCTAGTATATCTCAGAGACGAGGTAGGGATGTCAATCCCAGCTATAAAAGGAGTACGGGCAGCCTTGGGTCAAGTCTTCCTTCTGAAGGGCATTGACCTGGGCTCCTCTAGACACATCTCTATGCTTATCAGGAGTTTTGAAGAGTCCTGCCCTCCTCAAACTGTTAGGGTGCCTCAGTGGGACTTGGCTAGGGTTCTGAAGATGTTAAGTAGCCCCCCGTTCGAACCGATGAAATTTATTGTAGACAGGGATCTCAGTCTCAAGACGGTCTTTTTGTTGGCCTTGGCCTCTGCGAAAAGAGTAGGGTAGATCCATGGGCTATCTTACGACGTCTCTCATTCAAAGGGGTGGAGAGAAATCTCCCTCAAGTTCGTCCCTTCGTTCGTGGCAAAAACCCAGAATCCAGCAGTCTGGGATCCTAAGTTCGAGGGGTTCTCAATGCCAGCCATTCCTAAGACTGGGAATCCAGAGGATTTGAGGTTATGCCCTGTCCGTGCCGTTAGGAAATACCTTGAGAGGACTGCACATCTCCGGCCGGGCATCAAGAGTCTTTTCGTCTCCACAAGTGTTACAAAGAAGCAGGTATCGAAGAATACCATATCCTTTTGGTTGAGACAAGTTATTGCCAGGGCCTACAAGGAGGAGGGACTGGCCGTGCCAGGTACTCCTAAGCCCCATGACATTAGAGGACTAAGCACTTCCTTAGCCTTTGAGAAGAACATGGCAGTGGGCCAGATCCTTCGGCGGGCACCTGGTCGAACCAGTCGACCTTTACTGCCCATTACCTCAAGGATTACTCAAGAAGGTCTTTAGACGGGTTCTCCATTGGGACAGTCATCTCCGCGCTCCAAGTGATTTAACGGTGAAGCCCCAGGCACAATCGTGGATAGCAAAACCAGGAGACACAGGTTCGTTCCTTTTCACCCTAATCCCCGTTTCCTATCCCTACCGGAGATAACCACACATATGTAACCAATGAAGAACACGTCTCTGCAACTTTGTCACTGGACTCAGCATCAGAAGATTTTTCAAAGGGTGAGTACTTAGACACTAACGTGAGCTCTTTGTGTAGTTTACCCTACCGTTCGTTTCCCAGTTTTTTAGAACCTAGTTCATATCTAGGTTACTTGTCGTCCGCTTAGCTGGGTCTGAAGGTCAGGAAGCCACTCCCACCTCCTAAAGTGTAAGTCTCCTAAGAAAGTAGTTTGAGGTAAGTATTTGTGTTGGAACAAATCAAAAATTTTAAGTAATTTTTATTTTTCCTAACATACTTACAGAGAACTACTTTCGGGTAATGGCCCTCCCTACCTTCCCCGAGTGCCTTTCTGCCCTTGCAGGGACTTTTTGCAACATCCGAGGAACTTACTGACTAACGGGACCCAAGCTGACGCCGACCTAGCTCAGGTCTACCCTCGGGGCACGTTCTCATTACTCCCGGGTTAGTCCTCCATAGAAAACGGACGTAGGGTATACTACAAAAAACTCTGGTCGGTTGAGAGGAGATTACAGGTAACTCCTAAGAAAGTAGTTCGAGGTAAGTATGTTAGGAAAAATAAAAATTACTTAAAATTTTTGATATTAATACGACATATTTAGGCGTTGCAAGATACCGATTTTCCTCACAAGCTACAGCTGCACGCCTTACTATATCATAATCAGCTGTGAACAGGTGGGCAAGCAGATAGGAAAAGAAAGTCTTAACGATTTAGGCTAGTAAACACTGTATTAGCGGTTAATACCAAAGAAAACCATTGTTTCAAAAACAAATACTGTACAGTAATCCTTCGTCACATTGAAGTTTACCTATCTCCCTCAGTATATCATGGATTTATGAATATATTGTGTGTAATTCTACATCACAGTTTCTGAGTGTTATTTTACTTTGTATTTTTTCATTTTTTTTTTTATTTTACAAATTTTAATTTTTGGTCCTATAATTCAATAAAATTACAGTATTCAATACAAATACATAAATTTAGCTTGATAATTAGAAGGCAATGTGTACAGTTTCTTTAAGTTGTTGGGAAGAAGAAAATGCATAGCGGCCGTAGGTGCACAAGCAATCTATGGAAAACAAAACTTGTGGAAGTGTGAAGTGAGTAGCCTAGCTTGCCCTGATAATTTCATACAAGGGACACGATTGGCCGTTAGAGGATGCTTGCCTAGATGATTCCATACAGGCATGCTATTGGCCAGTAGAGGAGACATGAGCCATCAGAGCATTCTATTTAGTACCCTGGCTATGGTGCAGGATATGGCCACTGGAATACTGCTGAGCTGTCATCAGCTCTAGATGTATGAAAAGTGAAGTAGGTGATTGAAACACCAGGTGGTGAAAGTTCCATACTACTTATGACAGTTTGTTTTACCTAATAAAGCAAAGTGCTGTACTTATATATGGCATCTGCAGCTTAACTGGGAATATGTCTTAAGTATGGTAAAATAAGAGGTTTGTACATTATATGAACACAACAACGGTTATACTGATGTACGTGGGTAAACATGATACAGTATTATATAAAAACAGTCATACTTTACACAGTCATACCAAAACTGCACAAAAAGAAATACCAACAAATACTTTTTTTAAAAATAAACCACAAATGATAATGCTACCTTGGAAAAATGGAGGAGGTTCACTGTCTGGCTGAAAGAATAATGTATATGTATGCAACATCATGCTTGGAAGAAGAATGAATAGCTCCCATGTACAAAGAAAAGGATTCTGCCACTGAGGAACTCACTTTATCTGTAACCATATCAAAAATTGACAATCAGCAATATATTGAATTTGGATGGTCTACTCACAAATAAAACTAATGTTAAAGAACAAGTCAGTTTCCCACATTTGAAGATCTTGCATCTACCATATGTTATGAATCCTATTTCAGGCACCATAAAGCAGTTTGGAAAATGTTAATAAATAATAATCCTTTAAATTTTCAGCCAATTTACCTAAATTAATAAAAAGAACAGTTCTTAATTTCTTATTAGAAAAAATACACAATGAAGCTGTGAAAATAACAAAAGCAAAATGAAATTTTAAGTTCTCAAAAGGATCAAGGAGAAAAAATAATGAATCAATTTTACCTTGAACATGATGCTGTTCCTAACATGATATACCATGATCTTCAATGGGTACTGAACCAAATAACTCAAAGGTCTGGAAGTGAGAGATGTTAGGAATCAGTAACAGTAGCAATTTCAATTCAACAATCTTGCCCACAGAAAATATTATTCCCTACATGTGCTTAATTAAGAGTATAAGGGATAAAGCTCACCTAAATCTGCTACAGAAAATGCTGGATTTAATACCATAGGTTATAAAGGCAATAATAAAAACACGATCTTTGAACTAAAATCTATTGCTTCTCTGCATAGTTCTAAATAGAACAAGCTGGAAGTGCCAAATTGATGACCTCTAGAAAAGACACAAGAAAATCCCCCTTCGTACCCTCACTTTCAAATTAGCCACTAACACCCTCTACGTCTGTTGGGAAGAGACAGACAGCCACAGCGGTGGCCAAGGGTTAGCTTGAGGAAAAAGGTTAAAGTACTGTAGTATCACCACAAAATTGGGGAAGAGCAGGGGTCACTAGTTCTATTTAAAGTTAAGTATGGAAATAATAAATTTGTTTAAAAATCATGTTTATCTCAATGAACCCTAACTCTGAATAGAACAGGCTGAATAAAACACTTCTTAAGACAGAGGGGAGGTGATGCACACAATTTCAATGACTCCATTTTAAGTAAACCAATGCCTAAACATATAAAATTATGGGAAATACAAAGGAGAACCTCATCACAAGGTCAAATTCCTCTCTCCTTTCAACTTATTAACCAAGAATCATTGAGCATTAGCTATGATGAAATAAAAAAAAAAATTTGGGGGCCTCGACATACATCAACTAAATACATTCATCAGAAATTGTGATTCAAAGATGAATTCATCACTGAGAATTAGGTATATCATTTGACACAGCGTACTGCCAACCAAACGTTTTTGGAACTTGACATACATTAACTGAATGGACGCAATAGAAGTTGTGATTCAACAACAAATATAAATAAAAATTAGTGATACACTATACATGTACTGTATGTTGAAATTGAGGTAATACAAAATAACCAATAAAATAATTTCAATGCGTCCCCTGCCAGAATTATTAGTCCAAGATGAAATACAAATTCAAATTTTTAGTCTCCGACTCCCGAAACTTACACTTAAGAAAATGAATATCTCGGATATCGCTACTTCCAGAACCTCAAAACTCATAGTTTTAGTACTCAACTTGGTGGCAGAAGCTTGAAGATCCGACATCTTGCGCAGGAAAACACTCAAAACACCGAAAGTCACAGAATCAAAGGAACATGCGTGTGAACACCAAAGATGCTATGAAAGGAGTGAAGATGATCGCGTGGGTGGAGGTAGTAGTAGTAGCGATCAATAGTGGAATGTAGAACGGCACCTCGTAGTAACGGGGGTATTTGAAGAGGAGATATCTAAATGGCACGAGACCTCTGACAGTGGTTTTCACGCTCCAGTTATTATACCGACACCTTATATAGGTGAGTGAGCTGGGTTCATCCCTGGCATTCCAATGCAACTTTTTTCTCTGGTAATATATAGCAGTTATATACCTTAGAAATGATGCTAAAAGGAGCATTTCACTGGGCGCACAGGTCTCTCGCCCAGAAATAGATATTTCCTTCGTCAAAATCCCTTTTTTAGAAGGCATTCTTAAAATAATGATCTGCAAACACAGTTAGTTTTCTATAGATCTATCACGAGAACTCTTCTTAAAAGAAATTCTTAATAAAACCAAGTACAGTGGTTAAAGCTCTGATATTATGTGCTTTACCCTTCAAAATAGGCAAACGAGATTTGGCCAATGATACGTGACAATAACTGATCGGATCATTTAAGAAAAGGATACAGTATTGCATTAAGTCATTGGTCTATAAAGGAACTGAACCCCACAAAGGATTTTAGTCACTACGGATTCTTAATATTAGTACAGTATTTCTAGCTAAATAGACCTTAACTGCTCTATAGGTCATAAAGGTCATCTTCCTAATAATTTCTACCATGTTGATCATCAAAGAGAGGAGGGTACAAATTCTCTCCCCCCCAAAAAACAATCTATCTTTATTAGATAGTTACTTAAAGCGGCCCCCACACGCTCAAATTTTTGGTCAAATTTTTTTATGTCAAATTATTTGACGGTTTGACGTTCGCCCTACACGCTCAAACTTCTCATCAAATTTTCATTTTGCTCCCGAGTGTCATCATGGATGCATATACAGCGTTGGCTCTTGGCTTAGCATTGAAGAGCACAAAGAAATGAAAGAGACGAAAGTGGGCCAGCAATGGTATTTGTGTCGTGAACGATTTGGTCATGCTCCTTTATTAAATGAACTGAGAATTAGTGAAACTGATGTTTTCAAGAACTTTCTTCGCATTTCATCTGCTCCTGCTCCAGATCTGCTTGAGTCTTATTTTTTTTTAATTCTTTTCGGAAGCTCGTCCGCAGTGAGTTTATTTTCTTCGTCAGCTCCTCCTTCGTCGTCAGCTCCTCCTTCGTCCCTTCCGGATAATAATCACGGAATTTCTGTAGAAGAGTCTCATATGCCATATCTTTTTTATTTGTCACTATAACAGTCACTTTTCATGTTCTAAGGTTGTGGTAAACTTCTATAAACATCAATAAGCTCAAGAAGAAATTTTTTTTCATATTTTGTTGGAGCCATGATGACAATGAGCCGCGCACGTCCTCCTCAGATTATGTCTAATCACAAACTAATTTGCGCAAATTATTGCTAGGTACCACACACACACAAATTATTTGACGTTGTCTCAAAAAATATCTACTGAAATCAGATCAGTAAAAAATTTGACATCAAACCTTTTAGGCCATCAAATTACGCCACACACGATCAAATTCATGTCAAATAATTTGACATAAAAAAATTGGACCAAAAATTTGAGTGTGTGTGGGCCGCTTTAGACTGATGAAGCAGTATTATTGTACTGTCCCTTAATATCCTATCAGCTATAAATTCAATAAAAAAAATCAATGGCTGCTGAAGATAACTTTGATAAATACAAACACAGTTTTAACATTGTCATACAATATCAATGTGTCGAGAGGCTTATACTAAATCAAAGATATATGACCTAACCTAGAGCAAGGTAGTCCTGCCTAACCTTACCTATGTCAGTTTGTAAGAACTGGAGGAGTAAAGGCACTATTAGAACTGGAGGAATAAAGGCATCTGCTAACGCTCCGTACTCTAATAAGATTTGTTTGCAGGAGCATTTGCCATTCTACCAACTGACAGTACCTTACTGTTCTTCTGAAGTGTCATGAGACTAGTCCCAATGGATGCAACACTAAAACCATTCTTCGTGGGTTTAGCCTACAATTTTCTTAAGTATAATATAAAAAGATGTATCTGACTCCAAGTCAGTATAATCCTCAGGACCTAGTTCAAGAGTTTCACTTGTGGAAGCACTGTTCTTGAGACCCAGTTCCTGGACCAGGTTCAAAATAGTCTTGAAGAGAGAGTTGTCCTTAATTCCTTTAAAAGATCCAATAATTTTAAGTTATATATCTTGCACCTGGCTAACATCCAAAACAGTACTGGTTCCTGCTCCTACCTCACGCACATTGGTATTATCATTAGTATCATAAGAACCTCATTACACTTAACTGGTTCAGTAATTGGAACTCTACGCAAAGAAAATGACTTTCCTTTGTCCTCTTACTTTTAATTGATGTGTCCCTTAGTCATGCTAATTGAAAAAACTCCAATAGATTTAGTAGATTTGAGAACAAAGCCCTCACAAGGATATTAGGAGTTGAATGGCAGGAAAAGATTTTAGTACTGTATATGTACTGCTGAAGCAATTACAAGGAAGTGGGAGTTTATAGGCCTCTAGAAGCATGAACACATCCTATGTAAACATGAAAGTTTCCTTTAGTAAAACACGTCCTAACATTTTGAACCTGAATCCAGGCCTTTTCAGGATGTGGCCATCTGAAAACCTGAGCAGGTTTCGAGACTGGCCATAGATCAAGGAAAAGGGCACAGCTTACAGAACTAAAAAACCTTTCCTTTACACAAACAAATAATACCAGTCAGTAAGAAAACAAGAAATGCCTCTGCTGGTCTTATTCTTTATGAAAATTGAATCTGCTCATCGGTCATGGTCCCATTTGAAAAATAGTGTAATAATAAACTATACAATATTGTATTATTTATTAGTATATTTTAGATGTATGACATTCCATATTGGAGACCTGTTAACTGGAGAACATCGTTATCATATTCCCTGGGTCATAATATATCTTCGGAACTGTAAATCTTGAGGGAAACAGGCAGATAATTACTGTATAATCAGCCAAGCAACATAAAGAGCTTTGGTAAAGCAAAGAAAGGAAGAATAAACTGACTCTGTAAAACTTGCTTACCTACTTTTAAAGCAATATCTCAGAAAAAGATTAGCTGTAGACATACCTGAATACAGTAATAACATAGATGGCCAAACAATAGAAACATTACTCACAGTTGTGTGTATGTAAACACAAAAAAATATCTGAAAATAAATCACTAAACACACAAGATAAAATATTTAAATGTGAAGAATTCTTTACCTTTTTTTTATTTTCAAATCACAGCCATGGCAGTGTCTCCTCCCAGCTAATGGGAAGGATTTTAGCTACTAATTTGGATGGATAGAGGGTATGAAAGGTGAGGGGGGGATTTTCCTTATTGTTTAATCTTGAGGTTACCACGTTGACACTTTGACCGTACGATATTCTATTCAAAAAGTAAGATTCGTGGTAATAATCTTTCGACAAAACCAAGAAAGGGTTAAGGGTCAAATATAACTTCATTACCTCCATTTGGAGTACTGTAGTACCTTCATTGTGACTTATGTAGTACATTTATGGTAGAACTCAAGATTCCTTGAAGGATCACTTGACAATTTCTGTTTTACTTTTCACCCATTCCCAGTGGTCTCTTCCAATAATGCTGTCAAACCTATAAATAATATTGCTCCAATTTTCTGTTCTTATTAGCAAAAATTTAGCCAGGGCATCTCCAAGTCTACAATGGTTCAATTAAACTACAATAGAAAAGTTATCAACCGTAAAATGGCTATGGCAGCAAAACTGCAATTAGCCGAGGATTCCACAAATCCAGAAATTCCTCTATATTTCAATAGTTCAGAATTATGGTAGGGCTCATTGAATTTTACTGTTATCAATGGCAATGCACATATTCCAGTGTTTTAAACATTCTCATTTCAAAGATAACCTTGATTTATATACTGTACACACAACTAAAGGTACAGTATTAAGTTTTCTGTTACAGATATGACTTTTAAAAAAAAGTATGACAGTATAGTAATCCTTCTGTTTAGATGGATTCTGAAAGTTATTAAAGAAACTTTAACCACATCATTAGTAGAATTCAAATTTATAATTTTTTTAGTGGAAACTATGAATTAATATGAAATGCAATTATTTGAAGCTAAAGACAAAATAAGCTTTGTACTATTAATTACTGTAAATGATCTTCAAGATTCATTTGATAATATCCCTTGAAAAATCATGAATATTAAAAAACTAACCTATTTGCAGGAAGGAGTTAACCAATAACTTTATTACATATGACTCTCATCAGGCATTTTGATGCCTAATACTCACGCATACAGAAGGACCACTATATAATGTCAGTTTGAAAATAAGTTTTAAACATATACCTACTGTAAGACAAAATAATAAAAACATGCTGTATGTAGTCATATTTCATTTGTAGCTCAATTACAATCAACAAAGCAGACCAAGTTCATAAATTTGAAGGAAAATGAAGAGTAAGCCATTTTATGACTTGATTTTTATCTTGAAAAGAATTGTTGTTGGACTGGTGACATCAGCAACAGCTATCTCCATCCCATCACGCAAACTCAACTCTGAAAATAAGATACGCTGGTTTTTTATTTAAAAACACAATAAACATTTAACTTAAATTGCATTTTTGGTATACCAGGAACAGCTGAAAAATGGGATGTTATGAAAATTCCAAATTTTTAAAATCAATTTGTATTTTTCCCAACAATACAAACCCGAGTCATTTAAATCTACAAATTTTTATACAATTTATATTTTTCCCAGCTATACAAACTTAAGTCATCTATATGTTACTGCCAATCCTGTTTTCTATGACTGGCCGATCAAAAATTTGGTTTGAGTGCACCATGCTTTGCTGTTGGGCAACCACAGTGCATGCAAATGCAGCAAGAAGACTCTTGCTGACATCTCATAACACTCACCTGGTTAAAAACTTGCAGGGCGATTGAGGTGGGAACTTTGGTGAATGACTCAGGTTTGTAAAACTACGAAAAATGCAAATTGTATTAAAATTTCCTTAAGAGGGAGGAAATCCCTGTGAAGTTAAGAGGTATACCCTTCCTCTCTGAAAGATCCAATTACTTTACGTAATAGCAAGAGATCAACGTGAATCGTTACTGGATAGTGTAGCCGATTCTTTCCAAGAGTGAAGTCTCCATAATGTATAGGCTCTCATGATAGTTTTTTTTTAAATCAGAGAGAGAAAGTGTTTCCGAACATATTCATTTTGAGAGGCTTGAAGTCGTGAACAAAGTGGGGTTTAAGAATTAGTCCTACCGAGTGGTTTAGAGGAACGCTAAGGTTACTGCAAGCTCGCATGTATCCTGTGATCGAGGGAGGGTCCCTAGCGGCACTTCCCCTGAGGATGTATAGGCTCTCCAGATAGTTTCTCTTAATCAGAAAGAGAAAGTGTTTCTAAATACTTCTTCCTGAGCAGACAGAGTTCGTGAGAAAAAAGGGAGTCATATGTCCCAGATATTTGTTCTATTACAGAACTCACACTGCTCTACGGGACAGAGTAACTAGTAGTGTGTGTCGTCATAAACCTCTTTGAGAGGCAAATCCTGAAAGAGTTAAAAGTTAAACCTGGGATCTTTTCCAACCGGAGTCTGGATTTGTTCACTGAACCAGACACAGGTAAAAGTGGCAGGTACACTGATGCCATGTGATCGAGGGGGTTGTGTCCCTGGCGACGCTTCCCATGAGGAAAGCGAGTTTTTATGTTTGGTCTTGACCAACAGGTGATCAAGTTCAGGATGAAGAACTTCACTTCTGATATGAGTGCACCAAAAAGAGGGGAATACATAGTATCCTTGGGCAGAGGGGACAAAGCCCTCTTTTCATCAATGGACTTCTTGATAGGCAAGATTGTGCAAAAGTTCAGCTGAGAATCACTGGAATCTGGTTCTCATTATCAAAATGAGAATAAGACAACCCCATAAAATATAGTAATTTCTGAACTGAGTCTCCAGAAAAAAAGACCCTATAAATAGGCTTGTTTACCTTGTCTGGTAGTAAAGTAAATTCAAAGGAAAAAGAGGTCAGATCCCTGACTTCAGCCCTCCTGCCTGGAATCCTGATGATAATCTTAGGAGACAATAAGTCCCTTCCTCCCAACTCAATAGTAGGATTTTTTAATCCTAGGAGACAGATCTGCCCTTTAAAAATCTTGGTAACAGCGTCGATAGTTCTTCTGGGGAGGAAAGTTCTAGCTATCTCAAACAAGGACCTGCTTCAAGATCCAAAATTAGATCTAAACTTCAAAGACTGATACAGGATCCGTTTCTCAAAATTGTCAAACAGTTCATATTCAAAGAGAAGCAGTCTTGGAAAAGCTCCAAACTCTAGATTGTCCTTCCTGATGGTGTGTATTAAGGTGCTCGCTGTCGCCATTTTAAATGGAATTTGTAGAAAAAACTTGTTAAAGATGGAGAAGTTGATTATTAGTCTTCAGCTTCCTATCTACTTTTCCACTAGGAATAGGAGACTGTAGAACCCTGGAGAACCATTCAGGACTACATAGAAAGCATCCCGCATTTTCTGAGCCTCCGATCTAAGGATTAGGTCTTTTCTTGCATTTGGTAGGTATTGCCATCGGAATCTGACTGAGGGGAGAACAAGAGCTGGTAAACGAAAGGAGGTGCAATTGTTGAAGGACTTCTACCATCCAGTCCTCTGCTCCGTGGTACTCGCATCTCGCATCCCCCAAACTCTTGACAGCTGCAGCTGAGAACTGCCTTTCCTAACAGGTCCTAGCTACTGTTCTGCCTCTTCCCCTTCTGGGCTGACCAAAAAAGGTACAAAAAGGCTGGGTAGTACTGGTAGATCTTGAGGATGAAGCTAATGGTGTTGTCCTTGCTCTTATCACGGTCCTGACTCCGTATTCTTTTGCAACAGTGAGCCTTGACTAAACTTTCTCCATTTTACTGCTCTTCCCTCTACCTCTCCTGGTGGATGCCTTTACCTCTTTTGGTGAAAAAAGGACAGGACTGTGACTAATTGGAGCATTCCTTAGAGGCAGAGCCACCTGCTGTCTGATCTGTCTGGCAAATTTGGAGGCTACAGCATCCCTTCACCTAAGAATCCGATTGGTCTACTGGTTAGTAGCCTTTGAGCGCGGATATAACTAAGTCCATAATCTGCTTCTTCTCCTCAGGAGCAGACATCCTGAGAAGAGACAAAGAAAGCCACCATCTCAGACTAATGGTCCAACTATGAGGTTGCTCTAAGGCTAGCCATAGCCTTCATATTCACCAACTCCAAGGCCAAGAATATGGTTGATTGTGCCCTCAGTCTCTCTAATGAAGTTTCAGTCAAGTGACGGCTGCTTCCACTGGCAGATTTCTTCGAGACACAAAGACATATCTGTCTAGAGTGTTCTGGAGATAAAATCTGAGAGACCTCTTGTAGGAGACTTGTAGATCTCCATTATCATCCTCTATTTAAATGTGGGTCTGTTTATGTGTAGGAACAAATATCATATATAGAGGCTTACAGTACTGTGAAAGGGGCTTTGCATACAAGAATGGCATTCATGTAGTAAATAAAAAAAATCCTAGAGTGGACTAAAGACCATGCAGCTATGCTTAAATGGTACTGATAATTGTTACAAATATGACTAGACTTAGAAAGATACTGTATTCATCAGAAATATAAAAGTTATTATAATACTTTATAGTGAACTCTCAAATAAAGACCTAGTTAAGGCTGCTTAGATTCTAAATGATGACAATTTTTACTTAGGGGAATGAACTAGTCTTTGTAACCGACCTAGTTTATACAAATCTATGTCAATGCATTAGGCATACAATAGTACAAAAGCACCCTCCTTTCCCTTTTCTATGACACTATGTCTGTGGATAAGAAGCGGATTCAGACTCAACTTCTCGCACCTCATAATAAGAAATGGCATCTTCATAAAAAGCCCTATTACTATGATTTTTTTTAAAAAATCAGTTTTACATTGTCTTTATGGATGGCACTCACACGCATGCTTTCTGCACACAATAGATAATTATATATAGATGCTAAAAAATAATAAAAATTTACATGTAGAAATGTGATTTGAAGTGGAATACTGTATACACTTCTAAAGTTACACCAAACTACTGGAAAATACCCTAACTGAATTGTGCTTATTCTTCAACATGTATGTAGAAGAACAAGTATAAGATCAAACTTAATTTCAGTACTGCATGGGCTTATGGCATATACAACTGCCCACAGGAGGACAACACTATCTTATGTCCATTACCATTTCAACTGATCACAAAGATTTTGAAAATTCAATAGATTTAATTGATGTATGAATGCAAGAAATATACACAGATTTACAAACCTTCAATAGTTTTCTTCAGGTTGGGACGGAGTTTTTCCTCAATAGAGGCTGGAGAATGAAGATAAAGTGACCTAGTTCTACCATCAACCATTGCTTGAAGACCAGGGCTTTTCATCTGTGAATTGTACAGAATAAAGGGCTATGAAACAACCTCAAACTATACAAACCATTAAAATGAAAAAAATTTTGGTCAAGGAAAACTTTTTAAGCTCCTTCTAGCATTGAAAAGTTAACAGAATTAAAACATCACTTTAAATAAACAGTGCTGTATGAACAAATAATTGCAACATTCACCTCAAATACATCAAAAGAAAGTAAGCAAACCCAAATTATGGTGGTCAGTATCCATATGATACATGTTTTTTTATAGCAGTTGAGAATCTATTCATAACCTCTAATCTTAAACTAAGATACTGAACATTTCAGGAATAAAATATCAGAAATGTTTTATACAGCCTTTTGATATATTAATGTACAGTATTTTTTAGTTGGTAACATAAGGTTCTGTATAACTATCTTAATACAGTAATTTCTAAGCAAAGTCTTATGTATCCTACAAGCGTCCCTCTATAAAAAGGCTTCCAAATAATTTTTTACAAGTGAAAAACCTCTTACAGGATAGGTTTATATTACCTAGAAAAAGTTCAACTTGCAAAAATCACTTGATATGCACTTTAAATTTCCAGTACAGTAAATAAATCACAAAAATGTTCATGAACTTCATATAATTGGCTTTGACTAGATGCTGCTAAAGAACATACTACCTTAGTACTGGACTGTAGTAGCAAATACACCACAAGGTACATAATCAATTTTGGCTAAGTTCTGTAATCTATCCCAAA
The DNA here is from genome assembly GCF_036898095.1 of Palaemon carinicauda. Classification (NCBI taxonomy): domain Eukaryota; kingdom Metazoa; phylum Arthropoda; class Malacostraca; order Decapoda; family Palaemonidae; genus Palaemon; species Palaemon carinicauda. The sequence goes on along the minus strand of NC_090754.1, from coordinate 45,128,580 downwards.
TGCAGAGTAAGACTGACATTTCAAGATAACATTTAGTGAATAAACCTTTTACCCTATTAGACAGGTTATAACCAATCTAGTTCTGAATTACAGTCCGTTTCCTATGTTGTTACCATCAACATGGACATTAATGAATATTCTAACAAAGAACCTAATGATTTTCTGTTAATCCTCTTGGTATACAATATATTGTATGAAAAGATATATGATTAGTTTGAAAATTATAACAGCCAGTTTCCTAATGCAAGTTAGGTCCAGGTAATTAATTTTAGATATTGGATATCTCTTGCTAATACCAAGTAAGCCCAAAAAACATGGGTGGTAACAGTGTCTTTAGACGTGGATTATCAATTGATCACATCCAAATACAAAGAAGTACAAGGTCTTCCTGCAGAATGGCACAAGTAAATAAAGAATTTGAGACTCTGAAAGAGGATCTTGAACCTGGGATAAACCGTTTACCAACAGTATTGTTACTGAATGGTGTAGAAGGACCGTTAGTTACCACTTGAGCATTTTGGTTAGTGTTTGAAATTGGATAGGTTAGGCCTGAAATGATACCCTCAATCTAGAACTAAGTGGATTTCTGAGCTACCCAAAAAGGGGGTAATGGCATTAGATAGCCAATATAACAAAAATCAAACTAATTAGACTGTAGTAAAGACAAGTTTCAGAATGGCAGTACTATCACCCTTCCTTCCGTAAATGAGCCTGGCCTTCTATGCTCAAAGGAAGCCTTCCGAAACCGTAGAATTAGCTGCAAAGGAAAAGACTTCAAGAACACTTCCCATATTCTTGCCTATAAAGAGCCATTACTTAATTAGTTTTTAAACCATACATTAATTTTTTTTTTATTAGTTGTAATGATGGGCTTAAAAGACAGTATTATATTCTATAACGAGGTTAGGTGATGATTAGGCTAATACAAGTAGCAACTTTGAAACCAGGCAATTTAATGAAGCTTTAAACAAAGTAGCCATTCTTAATAAAAGTGATAACCCCTTAATGACACTTTTTCACAATGAAATGGAAAATTGACAGGTATATTTTAGACACAACGGTCTCTGAATGCTTTGATGAAAAATGTAATGAGTTAGTTTTATCGTAAGTTTTCCAGTATGCTAAGACTTAACACTGATCTTATTTATATTTGGCAAGTTAGTGATGTCCAGATGTTGAAGCTCATAGCTGAAGAGCATAGCATATGTAACAGCACTTTAAGAGAGATATAGATGCCTATGTAATGTTGTTGCTGTTCTTATATTTTATTTTGATTGTTCAATACTTCTCTTGTAGTTTTATTTCCTCATTTCCTTTCCTCATGGCTATTTTTTCCATGTTGGAGCCCTTGGGCTTATAGCATCCTGCTTTTCCAACTAGGGCTGTAGCTTAGCTTGTAATAATAATAAAATTGGGGGAAGTGCCTTGGTGTATGTATGTATGTATGTATGTATGTAATGATAATAATAATAACAACCGCACTTCACAAGAGATATAGATGCCTATTTAACAGCATCTCCTGAGGGATAATGATGCATATAATTTGAGAATTAACACGTTTTTTATTATTATTATTATTATTATTAACTATAGTTTTTTTAACTAAATGCAAATAAACAACTCTCATATTTAAGTCTTTTTACAGCCTGAATAATAAGGGTAATAAAATCATGTGTGTTAGAAAATACCCCACTCAAGTAAACCAATGATGAGCTAGTGGGTGAGCTTGCAAGTTAACGGAAACACACTGTTATCCAGAGTGATCATGTGATGCAAACCACCAATAACAATAAAATCTAAGAGCATTTACGTTATGGAATGTCATCTACAAAATTAAAATCATCTCCTAAAAAAGAAGAGCATTTACTTTAGATCTGGTGCTATAGTAGAGAAACATCTCTAACTTTAACAAGTCTTTCTGGTAACCTCTGCCTTCATAGTACCCATTTAATAATTTATTGGGATACTGTCAAATGTCTTTTCAAGAGCAACAAGTATATGGTATGCAGTAATCTCTTCCTTTTTGCCTGGTAATTTTTCAGTAATTATCTCATTATAAGGATTGCTTCTATTGCTGATCAGTTATCATATACTCTGATACAATGAAAGACACATTATTATTGTTATCATTATCATTACTAGCTAAGCTATAACCCTAGTTGGAAGAGCAGGATGCTATAAGCTCAAGGACTCCAACAGGGGAAAATAGCCCTGTGAGGAAAGGAAATAAAGAAATAGATAAACTATATAAGTAGTAATAAACAATTGAAATAAAATATTTTAAGAACTGTAACAACTCTAAAACAGATCTTTCATATATAAACTATAAAAAGACTTATGTAAGCCTGTTCAACATGAAAACATTTGATGCAAGTTTGAACTTTTGAAGTTCTACCGATTCAACTACCCGATTAGGAGGATCATTTCACAACTTTGTCGCAGTTGGAATAAAACTTCAGGAATACTGTGTAGTATTGAGCCTCATGATGGATAAGGCAAGAATATGATAATTAATTGCATAACTAGTATTATGAACATGATGGTACTGTCTGGAAAGATCTGAACATAAAGGATAGTCAGAATTATGAAAAATCTTATGCAACATGCAACAAACTAATTGAACAACAGTGCCACAGATTAATATCTAAATCAGGAATAGGAAATTTGATAGACCGTAAGTTCCTGTCTAACAAATTGAGATGAGAATCAGCAGCTGAAAACCAGACATAAGAACAATACTCGAAACAAGGTTGAATGAAATAATTAAAACACTTCTTCAGAATAGATTGACCATCGAAAATCTTTTAAGACTTTTTCAATAAGCCCATATTTTGTGCAATTGAAGAAGACAGACCTAATATGTTTGTCTAAAGTAATTTTGCTGTTAAGAATCACATCTAAATTTTCTAAAAGTCATACAGTGTTAAAGAAACATTATCAATGCCGATATCTGGATGATGAGGAGCCACTGTTCTCGACCTACTTACAATCATACTTTGAGTGTTGTTAGGATTCAACATCAAGCCCCATAATTTGCACCATGCTAGTTTTGAAATCCCTTGTTATTCCAGATGGCTTAAAAATTGCTGGCAAGGGACAGGACAATGTCCTTGATACAGACCATATACTGTACATATTTATCAGCACCCAAGCAAGGGTCACTCCTAGCTCACAAGGATAGTGAGGTCCGGGGGCTTTAAAGTTTTTCATTTTCCAGTGGACTCTTATAATGTGTTCTGCTATTGGTCTCTATTAACCCTCTGCTAATTCAAAATCATCCAGTTCATATCTAGTCTCTTCATTCAGAAGCTTTTCAAAATACTGCCTCATTCTCTAACTTTAATTATCCAGCCCAAAAGAGTCAAGCTCGACTCTTACATAGGTGCCCTAGTTTGCTTTCTGGGAATACCGAGTGTGACAGATAAGTAAAATAACTCGTTAAATTTAATAAATATTTTTCATGACAAAATTTCCACCCCTATCTTACCTGGTACTGGGGAGATTCAGTCAACATATTGATAACATCCTGCAACTTATCGCTCAAGTTGACTTCTAGGGCTTGGGGAACCTGACTGCATGCAACACAGTCATCCTGAAAGAATAGATTTCAAGGATTTTTTACTAAAGAAAGTATGACAGTAAACATTTTTAAAGACCCTACAATATAAATGATCTTAAATACCTACAAATGACAAGTTTTAAATGTTCAAGTTTGATCATAATCATCACAAGACTATAGTATAACAAAAGAGATCACTGTCTCCACTCTCTTTCATCTGCCCTTTTGCCTGAATTCCTATCTGCTCTGGAATTTCTGTTATGCCCTTTTGCATGAGTTACTGGGTATTTCTATAAAACCTCAATATACTTCCATATCTACTGATTTTTATCATTGAATATTCCATATCCTTCTCATCCTATTTCAAAATCCTTCAGCTATCTCAATCTTTAAGATCTCAGTCACTCTGCCACTACTTCCTTCATAACAATCTTTCCAATGTGCTTTGGCCATTAATCTCAACATTCTGGAATCACACCTTTTCAGATTCTCCTTCAATGTTTTTGCATAGCTCATATTTCTACACCACTAAGTATTAAGAGACCTTATGCTTGCATCTGAAGTTAAAAGAAAATTTAATTTGGAATACTGTACCTTCTTTTCTTGCTCATATGTATATGTATAGATGCCGTCAGTATCATTGAAAACGCAATAGTTGTTCATTGGAGTACATGCAGACGTAGCAAGCTTAAAAACTTCAGAAGCACAAGCAGCAGCTATAACAGCATTGGTTGAAGCTACTGCAGGTATGATTCTTTTGATAACTCCTTGAGTTAATCGATACGTAACTCCACTTATACCTGTGAAAGAAGTATCATAAAATGACTTTAGCTTTTCCTAATAAGTGATATGTACAAGACACATATAAAAGATATTTATATGAATAATACTTACATTTCTACATGCATGAAGTTACAATTAACTAATAATCTATATTATTAAAAGACATAAGTTTTATTAACAGCTAATAATTTGGTATAATCTTGACAAGCACATAAAATATCTATAGGCAGGTAGCAGCAAGGCAAATTAATGTACATTACTCATAATAGAATTTCATATCCATCAAGTTGGTGTACTAGTCTCAAAAAATCTATTCCCAGCACATAAAAGTTTGGACAAATCACAAAATTTTCAAAAATACTATCACAGCAATATCATAGCCAATAATGTAGAAACTGACTATCACATACTTTCTGTGAGGTGAGCATTCTTTACACTAAATCTAAGCCTAACCTGTAGATTCATTGTAGTGTTGTCATTTAAAATGGCAATCCAGCTTCAGTAAATGGAAATTACCCATGTTTGTAATACTGTATTCCTTTCTAAATATCAAAATAGTATGATGATATTTTCAAAATACTTCCTATTCACAGAATCAAGAGCTTGAATTAAATGAATTATAATCCATTTACTTTAAGAATGTTAAAAAGAATAAATTTATACAACCTATACTTTTTTTCAAATAGAATGGAAGCATGGGCTAAGGCAAGTTGAAACAAAAATAACAAAATACTATCAAGGGATGACAAATATCTGAAGCTAATTATCTGGGTTTAACCTCTTTTAGGTAACTGGCAATTTAGAGTAACCAATAAATATATTAAACATTATTTGATGTTATAACCTTAAAACTAATCATATATACAGTAGGGTCCCGAATTACACGTGTTCTAATTACGCGATTCCTCAATTACGCGATCGATAGTTTTTAAAAATTAAATTTCCTGTATCTGCGAGGAGCATTCTAAATCCGCGAGTCAAGCACCGCGAAGCGTAGGAAATCTATTGTTTTCTTAATTGTATTGGGGGGGGTGATGGTTCCCCGATGTCTGAGAAGGGGGGGGGGGGGAGAATGTGAGAGAAAGATTTCTGTTCAAACATTTTAAGACTAGTTTTGGATGAAAAATGTTAAGGTTTGCCCATATTTGTACTAATTAATTTTTATACTTACGTTGTGATTATGGTGAAAAATCCTTATTCATTAAACTTTAAATTAAAAACCATCAAAATTAACAGTGCCATTTGAAATATTGAAAAGTTTCCAAAAAAAAAATCAACAGAACAGCATCGTCATGGGAACACCTTTGTTGCTCTCGTGTGCAAGACTACCGCTATCATCCAGTAGTAGTGCGTTGTGCTCCGTTTCATCTAAATTGTTTGAAATTCTTTTATATAGTACTTTTGAAACCAAAAATTAAATTAAATAAAGACTATTTTATATCATGCTACTGCCAAACATGTCACTACAACCAAACCCATTACTTTGTTTAGTACGTTCCATCGCCGATCATAACGAACTCGCTAACCAATTTTAACATCTATCTATAGGTTAACTTTTGCGGCAAAAGATATCTTACCAGGTACTATGTAATAATAATGTTATAATTAATGTTGTTTTATTTATCCTTAGAAAATAAAAATAAATGAAATATGAGCAATTTTGTTTCGTGTTTTTTTTTTCTAAAAAAACGCCTCCTTAAAAGGAAAACGTTTTTTTTTTACGTTTCATCGTCGATCATAAACGCATTTACTCCTGAATGTGATATTGAAGAGCTTTTACTAAAGATGTTATTATAAATAAAGATTATAAATAGGTGGTAAAATATCTATAATTAAAGTGTAGCAGCATCAAGAAATGTTGGGGTTCGCCCTTTACATAAGAATGTACTGTACATTGGATTAGACAGAACGTAGAAAAAATCAATTAGGGAAAAATCGGTATTCGATATCCTCTTCATCAGCATCATCAATCAGGCTTTCTATTTTTTTTATTCTCAGTCGCTGACTAGTTATCGCACTGTCAAGATCTGCACACATTCCGATAATTCACATTTGAAGGTTTTCTGGGAGAGGATGGATAGAGAAAATACCGAACTATATAAAATGTTTTTTTAACCTGTTAAGCGTCACCCACGTGATAAACCGTTCACCACGATCTACTCGGTACCGCCTTCAACTGTATATTCCGTTCATGATTTTAATTGCCTTTTACAAGCCGCCAGTCACGTGATATTACGTTTACTCGTATAGTAAGTATAGGATCACCACTTGGCAACACTCTCAGCATATGGGGACTGTGAATAGAAACTTATATGATGTCTGGCAACTATTTTTCTGAAGGTAGCTTGATGTTAGATTCCTATCAGTGCGCTCGGGCGTTCATGCATAAGTGGTTATTTGTTGTTCCTTTTGTAATGAACGGTCTAAAGAGGCAGGTTATTTCTTTAGATGAAATAAATGATATTCTTGTTGAGGAATTTGATGATGATAACCTGTTTGATAATGAGAGCACTAGTTCTGAATCCTCCAGTGATGAGTATATTGAAGAAACAAAGTTTTCTTTCGATGCCGAAAGCGAAAATGACTTCTCATTACCGAATGACTGGACAACGAAATTTCACAAAACTATAAAGGGAAAGGAAACGCCGAGAGAGAGAGAGAGAGAGAGAGAGAGAGAGAGAGAGAGAGAGAGAGAGAGAGAGAGAGAGAGAGAGAGAAAATAAAGTGGATAAATAATGTACAAATGTATGACGAACATATTTGAAAACTATACAGGAAACGATATGAAGAGAGAGAGAGAGAGAGAGAGAGAGAGAGAGAGAGAGAGAGAGAGAGAGAGAGAGAGAGAGGGGGAGACTTATCCTTTTCCTTTTGTTGCTTATCCAGGCGTAAGATTTACGATTGAAGATAAAAAGAACCCATTAGAATATTCAGTATTATGTAGCCATTTGAAATGAAATAATAGTAGTATTAATTGTTTTTTTTACTCAACCATTTAATTAATATCCCTACTTTTAACTATAATTACGAATTATAAGCATAAAGAAATGATATTAACTTTGAAAAATTATCATTAGTGAAATGACCGCTCAGGGCAAAAAAAGCGTGACGGTACGTTAGCGGCAACCTGGTCCAGGGGGGACGCTTAGATGTTTTCTGGCAGAAAATTACGGTAGATTATCGTACAGCAGCCTAGTGCACACTTGCGCCTAGTGGCCGTGTTTACGTGTGGGAGTGTCATCATGGATATACAGTACTATACTGTAATTTTTAACTATTGCTAGATACTGTATCAAACCTTGAAAACCCTTTTTTGTTTTTTGTATCTATAGGAAATAATTATTTTCCGAAAACAGTAAGCTATGCATAGTACAGTAGTAAATACTACAGTCATAGAAAATTATCAAAACTTTAACAACTTTTTATTGTTTTATTTATCCATAAAAGAAATTTTGTACAGTATTTTATAAAAAAATCTATAAGAAGGATTTCTTACAGTATTGTTAAGATAAAAGCTACAGTATATATATATATATATATATATATATATATATATATATATATATATATATATATATATATATATATATATATGTTTTATATATATATATAATATATACATACATACATACATACATACACACATACATACACACACAGTGTATATACAGTATATATATAGCTAGAAAGCTAGAAATGGAGTGAAAAAAAATTGACGGGTAGGTTGCTGTTAGCCGCCATGATGTGTTTCGAAATATACGAATTTCCAATTACACGAGGCCTTTCATCGACCAAATTCTCGCATAATTCGGGACCCTGCTGTATTTTTTATCACAAAGAAATAAAAGAATATGATTACGATCTTTGTTATAATAATTTGTGTAAGTTCCTTGCTGCCATGTAATAAGGCAGAGAACAGAATGTAAGCCAGTACTGGATGAAAGACTAACACTAAATGGGAACTTAAATTACCAGACTTACTCACAATTTGGGATAATTTATATATCTTACCCAAAATCAACTATGTACCTAGAGTACATTAGTTTATTTGGATTTATTAAATAGTTTATCTTAAAAAGTAAGTCAAAATAATCCTTTAAATAATGTATGAGGTGAAGAGACTTGTTCAAGCAAGTGAGGTACTAGTCACTACCTTTGCCCCAGATAAGACAAGCATGAAATGAGCTGGTGGCTAAAGTTGAAAGCGAATGACAATCACATCCATTCAAAAAAGATGCATTCAAACAGATTTATTGAATCTTTACACAAAATGAAAACAATTAGCACAAAGGATCTGCGTGATTTGCCATGCCAAATACAAAATAATAAGTTGTAAAGAGCGCTGATTTCAAGAGAGGATTATCAAAATATCTACACTACCATTTCGGCACACAAGGAATAGGCCGTTATTTAGAGGCAATTACTTCATCAAGAGAAGGGATATAAGAATCCAGGCTACAATTTGGGTCTTTTGTCTTGTAAGTTCTATGTGCCAAAAAAAGCAGCTAAAAATGCAGGAGCATGGTGGTTTCACAGCAGAAGGGCAAAAGCAAAATAAAAAATTTTAGGTTCTGCAAGAGGACCTCAAACCTAGGAGGTACCAAGTACTATCAGAGCCCTTACAGAATAGTGCATTAGAACCCGAAGTTACTACTTGAGGAGCTAGACTAGGATTTGAAACAGAGCAGGTTAGGCCTGAAATATTACTCAGAATTGAAAACTACCTGGATTTTTTAGCTACCACAAAAGGAGCTAACAACGTTAAATTTCAAATAGGATAAACAAAAACTAAACTTGTTAGGATGTAATAAAGACAAAGTCTGGAGTGGCTGTACTGTCATCTTTCCCTCTGAAAGCAAATAGCCTAGCCTTCTCTGTTAAAAGAAAACTATTCTAAAACATGAATCAACTGCAAAGGAAGCTATTTCAAGAGCACTTCCAGCATTATTACCGATAAACAGCCTTACATTAAAAAGCTTGCAAACCATGAATCTAAAATATTTAGTTTAGGAGTAGTGATGATGGGCTCAAAGGAGGAAATTATATTGAAATCTATAACAAGATCAGGTATTTCATTAGTTTAGTATAAGTCAAAACATTTTTGAGGCATTGAAGACTTAAAAGACTAAATGAAACTAGAGATAGCAGCCATTTTTAGTAATACTGATAACAATTTAAAGACTTATCCACAACGAAAAGGGGGAATTGAGAAAAACCAGCATCAGAACTCCCCATAAAAAGAAGTTACGAAGACGTCTTAGCTATAAGATTTAACTCTTACACTTTATCTCTCATACCCTTTGTTTAAAATGATATTTTAATTATAAAATAAATTTTTTAATATACTTACCCGGTGAATATATAATAGCTGCAACTCTGCGGCTCGACAGACAACACACTCAAAAAACTCGCGAGCGATCGCTATGCAGGTTGCGGGTGTGCCCACCAGCGCCAACTGTCGGCCAGATACCACTCTTGAATGTAAACAAAACCTTCAATTCTTCTCGTCCCGCTGCGTCTCTATTGGGGAGGAAGGGAGGGTCATTTAATTTATATATTCACCGGGTAAGTATATTCAAAAATTTATTTTATAATTAAAATATCATTTTTAAATATTAAACTTAGCCGGTGAATATATAATAGCTGATTCACACCCAAGGAGGTGGGTAGAGACCAGAGTTAATATGTTTACAGCGTATAAGCTAAGAGTTTTTTCATTTTGACAGTTATCAATATAACAAAACCAAAATAAATAGGTACCTGGTAAGGAAGTCGACTTAGACGATTACTCTGCCTTGTAAGTCTGTCTTCCTCACGGAGCCCAGCGATCCTCTTAGGATGCTGACAGACTCCCAGGAGCTGAAGTATCAAGGGCTGCAACCCATACAACAGGACCTCATCAAACCCCTAATCTGGGCGCTCTCAAGAAATGACTTTGACCACCCGCCAAATCAACCAGGATGCGAAAGGCTTCTTAGCCTTCCGTACAACCCAAAAAACAATATTAAAAACATTTCAAGAGACAGATTAAAAGGATATGGAATTAGGGAAGTGTAGTGGTTGAGCCCTCACCCACTACTGCACTCGCTGCTACGAATGGACCCAGTGTGTAGCAGTCCTCGTAAAGAGTCTGGACATCTTTCAAGTAAAATGACGCGAACACTGACTTGCTTCTCCAAAAGGTCGCGTCCATGATACTTTGCAGAGATCTATTTTGCTTAAAGGCCACGGAAGTTGCTATAGCTCTAATTTCGTGCGTCTTAACCTTAAGCAAAGATCGGTCTTCCTCACTCAAGTGTGAATGAGCTTCTCGTATTAACAATCTGATAAAATATGACAAAGCATTCTTTGACATAGGTAAGGATGGTTTCTTAACCGAACACCATAACGCTTCAGATTTACCTCTTAAAGGCTTAGTACGAGCTAAATAGAACTTAAGAGCTCTAACGGGGCATAATGCTCTCTCTAACTCGTTGCCTACGATCTTTGATAAGCTAGGAATATCAAAAGATTTAGGCCAAGGACGAGAAGGCAGTTCATTCTTGGCTAGGAAACCAAGTTGAAGAGAACAAGAGGCTTTTTCTGTCGAAAAACCGATGTTTTTGCTGAAGGCATGAAGCTCACTGACTCTTTTAGCTGAGGCCAAGCACACCAGGAAAAGAGTCTCAAGAGTGAGATCCTTCAGGGAGGCTGAATGTTAAGGCTCGAACCTGTCTGACATGAGGAATCTTAGGACCACGTCTAAATTCCATCCAGGTGTAGCCAAACGACGTTCCTTAGAGGTCTCAAAAGACTTAAGGAGATCTTGTAGATCTTTATTGTTGGAAAGATCTAAGCCTCTATGCCGGAAGACCGAAGCCAACATGCTCCTGTAGCCCTTGATCGTGGGAGCTGAAAGGGAGCGAACTCTTCTCAGATATAAGAGAAAGTCCGCGATTTGGGCTACAGAGGTACTGGACGAGGATACAGATACTGACTTGCACCAGTCTCGGAAGATTTCCCACTTCGATTGGTAAACTCTAATGGTAGAAGCTCTCCTCGCTCTTGCAATCGCACTGGCTGCCTCCTCCGAAAAGCCTCTAGCTCTCGAGAGTCTTTCGATAGTCTGAAGGCAGTCAGACGAAGAGCGTGGAGGCTTTGGTGTACCTTCTTTACGTGTGGCTGACGTAATAGGTCTACTCTTAGAGGAAGACTTCTTGGAAAGTCTACCAGCCATCGAAGTACCTCGGTGAACCATTCTCTCGCGGGCCAGAGGGGAGCAACTAACGTCAACCTTGTCCCTTCGTGAGAGGCGAACTTCTGCAGTACCTTGTTGACAATCTTGAATGGTGGGAATGCGTATAGGTCTAGGTGAGACCAGTCAAGGAGAAAGGCATCTATATGTATTGCTGCTGGGTCTGGGACTGGAGAGCAATAGATTGTAAGCCTCTTGGTCATTGAGGTTGCAAAGAGGTCTATAGTGGGTTGACCCCAAGTCGCCCAAAGCCTCTTGCACACATCCTTGTGGAGGGTCCATTCGGTTGGAATTACCTGACCTTTCCGACTGAGACAGTCTGCTAGAACGTTCAAGTCGCCCTGGATAAACCTCGTCACTAGGGAGATGCCTCGATCTCTTGACCAGATGAGCAGGTCCCTTGCGATCTCGTACAGTGTCAGAGAGTGGGTACCTCCTTGTTTGGAAATGTACGCCAAGGCTGTGGTGTTGTCCGAGTTGACCTCCACCACTTTGTCTAGAAGGAGACTCTCGAAGCTTATCAAGGCCAGGTGAACTGCCAAAAGCTCCTTGCCGTTGATATGCATGCTCCTCTGACTTGAGGTCCACAGACCTGAGCATTCCCGACCGTCCAGTGTCGCACCCCAACCCAGATCCGATGCGTCTGAGAAGAGAACGTGGTTTGGTTTCTGAACTGCTAGGGGAAGTCCCTCTCGTAGACTGATATTGTCTTTCCACCAATTCAGGCAAGTCTTTACTGTTTCGGAAATCGGGATCGAGACCGCCTCTAGCGTCTTGTCCTTTTTCCAGTGAAAAGCTAGATGGAATTGTAGAGGTCGGAGGTGTAGCCTTCCTAGCGAGACAAACTGCTCCAGGGATGATAGAGTTCCTATCAGACTCATCCAATTCCTGACTGAGCAACGTTCTCTCTTCAACATCTTTTGGATTACGAGCAGGGCTTGATCTATTCTGGGGGCCGACGGAAAAGCCCGAAAAACTGAACTGCGAATCTCCATCCCTAAATACAGAATAGTTTGGGATGGGATCAGCTGGGACTTTTCCAAGTTGACCAGAAGTCCCAATTCCTTGGTCAGATCTAAAGTCCAATTGAGATCCTTCAGACAGCGATGACTGGACGAGGCTCTGAGAAGCCAGTCGTCCAAATAAAGGGAGGCTCAGATACCCGATAAATGAAGGAATTTTGCTACATTCCTCATAAGCCTCGTAAACACGAGAGGAGCAGGAATTAGGCCAAAGCACAGGGCCCGAAACTGGTACACCACATTGTCGAACACACATCTCAGAAAAGGTTGGGAATCTGAGTGAATGGGGATGTGGAAGTAAGCGTCTCTTAGGTCGAGAGAGACCATCCAGTCTCCCTTTCTGACCGCTGCTAAAACTGACTTCGTGGTCTCCATGGTGAACTTTGTCTTTGTGACAAAGACATTCAGAGCACTGACGTCTAGCACCGGTCTCCAACCTCCTGTCTTCTTCGGTACTAGGAAGAGACGGTTGTAAAACCCCGGTGATTGAAGGTCCGAGACTTTGACCACCGCTCCCTTCTCTAGCAAAGGAGACACTTCTAGTTTCAGGGCTTGTCTCTTTGCTTCCTCTCGGTACCTGGGAGAGAGATCGATGGGGGACGTCGCTAGAGGAGGTTTGCGTACAAATGGGATTTTGTACCCCTCTCTGAGCAACCTCACAGACTGTTGATCTGCACCTCTCTTCTCCCAGGCTTGCCAGAAGTTCTTGAGTCAGGCACCTACTGCTGTCTGAAGCTGCGGGCAGTCAGACTCTGCCTCGTGAGGACTTGGTTCCTTTCCTCTTTCCTCTCTTCCCTTCGGCACGAGTACTTCCCCTGCTGGGGGCTCTGCCACGAAAGGGCGGAATAAACCTGGACGCTGGAGTGTCTATCCTAGGTCTAGCAGACAAGGCAGACGAAGGGGTCCCTTTGCGAGCCGAGGACGCAATCAAGTCATGGGTGTCCTTCTGCACAAGGGACAACGATATTTCTTTAACTAAAAGTTCAGGAAACAAGAACTTAGATAAAGGGGCAAAGAGTAGCTCAGATCGTTGACAGGGCGTCACTCCTGCTGACAGAAAAGAGCACAGAGACTCTCGTTTCTTTAGGACTCCTGACGTAAACGAGGCGGAGAGCTCGTTGGATCCATCGCGGATGGCCTTATCCATGCAGGACATGATGAGTAAGGAAACATCTCTATCGGCTGATGAGATTTTCCTACTCAGGGCTCCCAAACACCAGTCAAGGAAGTTAAAAACTTCAAAAGCCCTAAAGATGCCCTTAAGTAGATGGTCCAGGTCTGAGGATGACCAACTAATCTTCGAGCGTCTCATGGCTAGGCGGTGGGGAGAGTCTACAAGACTTGAGAAGTCGCCCTGGGCAGAGGAAGGAACTCGCAAGCCGAGAACTTCTCCCGTGGCATACCAGACGCTCGATCTAGACGAGAGTTTAGTTGGGGGGAAGGCAAAGGAAGTCTTCCCTAAACTCCTCTTGGTTTCTAACCAATCGCCTAACAGCCGTAAAGCTCTCTTGGATGAGCGAGAGAGAACGAGTTTTGTAAAGGCTGGCATGGCAGCAGGAACGCCTAAAACAAACTCAGACGGCGGCGAACGAGGAGCCACAGAGACAAAGTGTTCAGGGAACAACTCTTTAAAGATGAGCATGACTTTCTTAAAGTCCATAGATGGCGGAACTGCTCTAGGCTCATCAATATCTGAAGGATGATCCTCAGGCTGAGGGTCAGCAACGTCCTCATCCGAAAGTTCCTCATCTGATAACTGATGAGAAACAAGCACAGGGGTAGGCAATGCTTGACACGCAGAGTCCGCCCGCACTGGTGCATAAGTGACGGAGCAGGATGCAGCGTCCTGAAACTGCTGAACAGTCTGGGAACTGTCAACAACAACAACAGGTGCGTGAGGACGCACAGCGTCCACCCGAGACTGCTTAGACCGCCTGGGTTGTGCAGTCAAAACAACTCTAGGTTGCGGAGGTTGACGCACCGCGTCAAAACAAGTCAACTCTGATGGTTGGCGAACGTCCTGAACGTCACCAGGCGCATCAGTGAGTTGCTTAACGTCCACATTAGGTTGAAAGTCCACACGAGACCGCATCGGGTGTGGTACAAACCCAACTGGTTGACGTGAACTGGCAACACCAACGTCAACAGGACGCACAACAGAACGCTTGGGTGGCTGACGGCCAGGATCTCCATGAGATAAACGGCTAGGTTCAACGGAAACCTTCTCTGCGTTGTAATCTTCCATAAGGGACGCAAGCTTAGACTGCATGTCCTGCAGTATAACCCATTTAGGGTCTACGGTAACGGGTGCGGTAACAGCCGGGGTTAGCGTCTGAGACGGCACAACTTTGCCTTGCTTAGGCGGCGAGCAGTCATCCGATGACAGCAACGGGTCCGAACTGTCCCAATGACTACATCCGGGACGTTGGACCTGTCCTGAAGGGACCGACTTGCGTTTCAAAGGCCTAGAAACCTTGCTCCATGGTTTCTTGCGTGAAACGCCTTCGGAAGACGAGGTAAAAATGGGCTCTCTCGTCTTATGGTAGGGGCGATCTTGACGAGATATGCCTGATACCATAGAGGGAACGTCTGTTCGCTGATCAAGGCCTCTCGAACCCATAAGTCGTACGACATTGCTTCTCCCCTGGGCTTGGGAGCTTGCAAGAGGTCCCGGACTAGGCGAACGACAGGCACGAACAGACGAACCCTCGGTCGCAACACTGTTCACAACACTTTGCGCACTAATCACTTTCCCACTTTCCGCCGTGGCACTGTGGCACTTAAGTTCCTTCACGTCAGCCATGAGTTGATTACGGTCACTTGCTAACGCTTCAACCCTCTCCCCCAAGGCATGGATAGCACGTAACATGTCTTGCATCGACGGTTCCTGAGTGCTAGAAGGGGGGTTAGGAACAACCACTACAGGGGAAGGATTAGGTTCAGGGGCATGAGGAGAGGAAAAATCTACGGACCTAGAAGAACTTCTCCTTACCCTATCTCTCTCTAGTCTGCGTGTATACTTATCATATTCGATAAAATCGAATTCCGAAAGGCCCACGCATTCCTCACACCGATCTCCCAATTGACAGGTTTTACCCCGACAATTGGAACAAACAGTACGAGGGTCGAGAGAAGCCTTTGGAAGACGCCTATTACAGTCCCTAGCATTACACTTTCGAAACCTAGGTACTTGAGAAGGGTCAGCCATTTTGAATTAGTCAAAGAAAATTCCAAAAACAATCCAAGTCATCAACAAATAATCCGATTCAATAAAGAGTTCAAGAGTTTATGTTGAGGAAAAACACCTGTACTGTGAAAGCTCAAACCAAAATAAAGTACTTCACCAAATATGATGGGAAAACTCCAGGTTCTACAGCGAGTATAAGTACGTCTTGTCGTCAACGTCGACAGAGAAGAATTGAAGGTTTTGTTTACATTCAAGAGTGGTATCTGGCCGACAGTTGGCGCTGGTGGGCACACCCGCAACCTGCATAGCGATCGCTCGCGAGTTTTTTGAGTATGTTGTCTGTCGAGCCGCAGAGTTGCAGCTATTATATATTCACCGGCTAAGTTTAATATTTAAAAACTGGTATACAGTACTAGCTGCTACCGTGCTGCACATAACTTTAGGTTAGGGGACAAGAGGCACAGTCTATATAACACCACCTTCAGCATAATGGCAAAGTATTATTTTGTGAATTAAACTATTTTTTAACTATGTACTGTATCATTTTGTGGATTAAACTATTATCTAACTATATTTCTTAACAGATTACAAATAACCCTCTATAATATTCAAGCCTCCTTCACAGTTAGTCATGTATGTAGCATAAGATTTTGCATAATTCTGACCATCCATTCCATTCAGATCTTCCCAGACAGTACCATCCTGTTCGTAATACTGGGTATGCAGTTAATTCTAATAGTCAGACCTTCTCCATCATGAGGCACAATACTATGACCAAGTTGTGGAATGATCTTCCTAATCGGGTAGTTGAATTGGTAGAACTTCAAAAGTTCAAACTTGCTGCAAATGTTTTTATGTTAAACACGCTCGCATAAGTCTTTTTATAGTTTACATATGAATAATCTGTCTTGTTACTGTTCTTAAAATATTTTATTACAATTGTTCATTACTTCTCATATAGTTTATTTACTTCCTTATTTCCTTTCCTTAAAGGGCTATTTTTTCCTGTTAGAAACCATGGGTTTATAGCATTCTACTTTTCAACTAGGGTTGTACCTTAGCTAATAATAATAATAATAATAATAATAATAATAATAATAATAATAATAATAATAACAGTAATAAAAGCACAAGTGTTAAGATACATCCAACTAATGTAACCCCACGTTGAGCTAGTGGCCAAACTTGTGAGCGACAAAATACACTACAGTCGCCCAGAATGTGATGCAACCAACCAGCTTTAGTTGAAACATCACCAACAACATTAAACAGTTAAGAAAATACTATGATATGAGACATTCTGTCCACAAAGGACAAACGATGTTGCCTAAGAGCATTTACCCTAGTGAGAGGATTGATATAAGGATCAAGACTACCAACTCTGTCTTCTGCCTCGTAATCCAAATGTCTAAAAGAGCGAGCGGAATGCGGGAATGCAAGGATTTAGTAGCAGTAGGATCTAAAGTAATTAGGAAATCAAGGCTCTACAAAAGGATCTTGACTCTTTAGGGTGCAGTGAACATTTAGAACCCTAACTAAATAGAACACTACATAACCATGACCACTACACCTGACTATGGAAGCAGGTTAAGGTAAGCAACCACGCAGGCAAGCCAGACTTACTGCCTACAAGGAAAACCTTGCTGGCCTTCTGAGATTAAAAAATGGAAGTTGCATAAGCTAAGAGCTTTTAAGGCTCATCATTAACAAAGTCAGCTGGTAAGTGAGAATTTGGCATACAGTAACGTCATCAACTCAGTAATCAATAATTGTTGGATTTCACCTTAACCTACAAAACCATTTCCACTCAAACTTGAACTTGAAACATACTTTCCCTAAGAGGAATCGCTTGACATTATACTCCTCATAACGGTTATATGCTACCCCTAAGCAGGAATGCTAACAAATCCAACAAGGATAACAGCTTGACAGACAATAAAAACTTATCATAACTGGAAGGGAATACATCTTTATATCACTGGTCCGATGTAAAAACTAACTAACCTGGAACCCCCTGGCAATTCTTGCCATTAACCGCTAGATTATTTCATTACTTGAGCAAAGTATTTATTCATTTTTTTTTTTTGAAAGAAAAGAAAATTGGAACATTTTAAATCAATTCTGGGGGTAAATGTCAACAAACTGAGCTTCAGAAGAAGCAATAGGAACATCAGGTGATTTTCATAGAAATACACAATGAAAAGTGTAAGGTTGAAAGGTTTATACAATATGACTACCTCTCCAAAAATAAAATACAAACAAATAAAAAGGTTACATACAAATTAATTAAAAACAACAGCACAAAATAACTTCTTGTCATTTTCCGGTGATATAGCCTTTCCTAAAGATTAAAAGTAAAAAGAAAATAATGAAGTTATGAGCTGAGGGGATGGTAAAGTTAACTTCATGAATTTCAGTACACATTGTAGCAAGCTAAGGAGACAGCTGCCAATTCCACAATATTGTGATGGCACAATACTCTTATATCTAGAAGATTAGGTACTTTAATTTCTGATTTCCCTGTAGTAGACATCTATAGAACAATATTATAATTTAGTTAACATAACAACTCTATGACGTTTGGAGGTTATTTTTGTCACAGGGATATTTCCTGTTACTCTGTTTCATTCTCAAAATGTTATTTTCCTTAGTAAAATAAATTTTTGAATATACTTACCCGATGATCATATAGCTGTCAGCTCTGCTGCCCGACAGAAAAAACCTACGGGCGGAATACGCCAGCGATCGCTATACAGGTGGGGGTGTACATCAACAGCGCCATCTGTCAAGTAGGTACTTAAGTACTCGATGTCAACATAGAACCAATTTTCTCCTCTGTCCACTGGGTCTCTATTGGGGAGGAAGGGTGGGTCCTTTAATCTATGATCATCAGGTAAGTATATTCAAAAATTTATTTTACTAAGGAAAATAACATTTTTCAATATTAAACTTACCCGATGATCATATAGCTGATTCACACCCAGGGGGGTGGGTAGAGACCAGCATTACATGTTGACATTATTATGAGCTAAGTATTCCGTATTTCATTTTAGCAGTTATTCAAAATAACAAGCATAAAATAAATAAGTACCTGGTAAAGAAGACGACTTGAACAATTACTCTGCCTTTTTAAGTACGTCTTCCTTACTGAGCCTCGCGATCCTCATAGGATGCTGAGCGACTCCTAGGAGCTGAAGTATGAAGGGTTGCAACCCATACTAAAGGTCCTCATCAAAACCTCTAATCTAGGCGCTTCTCAAGAAATGACTTTGACCACCCGCCAAATCAAGTACGATGCGAAAGGCTTCTTAGCCTTCCGGACAACCCAAAAATATTTCAAGAGAAAGATTAAAAAGGTTCTGGAATTAGGGAATTGTAGTGGTGGAGCCCCCACCACTATTGCACTCGTTGCTACGAATGGTCCCAGAGTGTAGCAGTTCTCGTAAAGAGACTGGACATTCTTAAGATAAAAGACGCGAACACTGATTTGCTTTTCCAATAGGTTGCGTCGAATATACTTTGCAGAGATCTATTTTGTTTAAAGGCCACGGAAGTTGCGACAGCTCTAACTTCGTGTGTCCTTACCTTCAGCCAAGCTTGGTCTTCCTCATTCAGAAGGGAATGAGCTTCTCGTATTAACTGTCTGATAAAATAGGATAAAGAATTCTCTGACATAGGCAAAGATGGATTCTTAACTGAACACCATAAAGCTTCAGACGGGCCTCGTAAAGGTTTTTAAAATAGAACTTAAGAGCTCTTACAGGACATAATACTCTTTCTAGTTCATTTCCAACCATACGATAAGTTTGGAATATCGAACGATATTGGTCAAGGCCGAGAAGGCAGCTCGTGTTTGGCTAGAAAACCAAGTTGTAGAACATGTAGCCGTTTCGGATGAGAATCCGATGTTCTTGCTGAAGGCATGAATCTCACTGACTCTTTTAGCTGTGGTTAAGCATATCAGGAAAAGAGTCTTAAAGGTGAGATCTTTCAGGGAGGCTGATTGAAGCGGTTCGAACCTGTCTGACATAAGGAATCTTAGAACCACGTCTAAATTCCAACCAGGTGTAACCAAACGACGCTCCTTCGTGGTCTCAAAAGACTTAAGGAGGTCCTGTAGATCTTTACTGTTGGAAAGATCTAAGCCTCTGTGACGGAAGACTGATGCCAACATGCTTCTGTAACCCTTGATAGTGGGAGCTGAAAGAGATCGTTCTTTCCTCAGATATAAGAGGAAGTCAGCTATTTGAGTTACAGAGGTACTGGTCGAGGATACGGATACTGACTTGCACCAGTTTCGGAAGATTTCCCACTTCGATTGGTAGACTCTAAGGGTAGATGTTCTCCTTGCTCTAGCAATCGGCCTGATTGCCTCCTTCGAAAAACCTCTAGTTCTCGAGAGTCTTTCGATAGTCTGAAGGCAGTCAGACGAAGAGCGTGGAGGCCTTGGAGTACCTTCTTTACGCGTGGCAGACGTAGAAGGTCCACCCTTAGGGGAAGTGTTCTGGGAACGTCTACTAGCCATCGAAGTACCTCGGTGAGTTATTCTCTCGCGGGCCAGAGGGAAGCAACTAGCGTCAACTTTGTCCCTTCGTGAGAGGCGAACTTCTGCAGTACCTTGTTGACAATCTAGAACGGAGGGAATGCATATAGATCTAGATGTGACCAATCTAGTAGAAAGGCATCTATATGAACTACTGCTGGGTCCGGGATAGGTGAGCAAAGTATTGGGAGCCTCTTGGTCATCGAGGTTGCGAAGAGATCTATGGTTGGCTGGCCCCAGGTGGCCCAAAGTCTCTTGCATACATCCTTGTGGAGGGTCCAATCTGTTGGAATTATTTGTCCCTTCCTACTGAGACAATCTGCTATGACATTCAAGTTGCCTTGGATGAACCTCGTTACTAGTGAAAAGTCTAGACCTGTTGAACAGGTGAGGAGGTCTCTTGCGAACTCGTACCATGTCAGAGAGTAGGTCCCTCCTTGCTTGGAGATGTACGTCAAAGCAGGGTGTTGTCCGTGTTCACCTCCACCACTTTGCCTTGAAGGAGAGACCTGAAGCTTTTCCAGGTCAGACGTACTGCCAGTAGCTTCTTGCAGTTGAAATGCATGTCCTTTGACTCGAGTTCCATAATCCCGAGCATTCCCTACCGCCTAATGTCGCACCCCAGCCTACGTCCGATGCGTCCGAGAAGAGAACGTGGTGGGAGTCTGAACAGTCAGGGGAAGACCTTTTCAAAGGTTGATAAAGTCCTTTCACCAAGTCAGACCAGACTTTATCTTTCCGGAAACCGGGATCGACACCGCTTCTAGCGTCTTGTCCTTTTCCAGTGAAAAGCTAGATGATACAGAAGGTGTAGTCTTCCAAGTGACACAAATTGAACCACGGATGACAGTGTCCTAACCAGACTCATCCACAGCCTGAGAGGGCAGCGTTCCTTCTTCAGCATCTTCTGGATGGATAGCATGGCTGGGGGTTGATCGTCTTGTTCAGCAATGTCCTCATCAGAGGGTTCCTCATCCGAAACTGATGAGGAAACGGCAACAGAGTGGGCAACGTCTGACTCGCTGAATCCGGCCGCACTGGTGGATGCGTGACGGAGCCGGACACAATATCATGGTACTGCTGCACATTCTGTGAACTGTCAACCATGGGGACGCGAGGAAGTACAGCGTCAACCCGAAACTGTCTAGACTGTCTGGGTTGTGCAGTCAACCCCCTACCGGGTTGCTGAGGTTGCCGCACTGCGTCACAACAAGTCACCTCTGCTGGTTGTTGAACGTCTTCCTAGTGACACACTGAACGTCCACAACCACCTCCGAGAGTCGCTTAACGTCAACGTGCGACTGGCAACCCACACTGGGTCGCATCGGTGGAGGAACCACCTCAACTGGCGGACGCGACTAGGATACCTCAGCGTCAACAGGGCGCACAACCAACCGGTAGGAAGGTTGTTGGCCAGAAGGTTCTTCTCCGTAAAAAATCCTCTATCAAGGACACAAGCTTGGACTGCCTGTCTTGCAACAAAGCCCATAGGGTCTATGGGAGCAGGTGTGGCAACAGACGGGGTTAGCGACTGAAGCGGAACCATTTACCATCCCTGGAAGCCTTGTTATGCTTTAATTAAAGTCCATAGGAGGCTAAGCAGCTTAAGGCTCCTCTCCAAATGACAGAGTCCTCAAAGGAATATCAGTAGGAGGGAGAACAGCACTTTCTCATCTACAGGAACCATGTCCGAGAAAAGCTAGGTTATCTCAGTGAGGGTCTCACTGGTGCATAAGCAGCAGAACAGAAGGCAACGTTATGTAACTGCTTGACAGTCTGTGAACTGTCAAAAACTGAACTGTCAACCACAACAGGTGCGTGAGGACATACAGCACTGGTGCATTAGTAGCAGACCAGAAGGCAACGTCATGTAACTGCTTGACAGTCTGTGAGCAGGCAACAACCAAAGCTGTGTGGGGAAGCCTCAACTCCTGACTGACTAGTCTGCTGCGGGCGAGTGGCGGTAACCACAGTGGGTTGCGGAGGCTGACACACCGTGTCAAAACACGGCAGTTTGTGGTAGCTCACGCACGGCAACGGAGTGCTCCGTGTGTCTGAGGGAGTCAGCATGCGTCTGGCAGGGTCGACTGCGCATGGGTGGAGGAGCTCTCACAACAAGAGTGTGGGAGCAGGCAGCCGCAGCGTCTGCTGGGCGCACAACCGTGGCAGGTTGTAGGCAAACGGGTGCATCGTCAACCTTCTCCGCAGTCGGAGTGTGGGAGCAGGCAACAACCAAAGCGGAGTGGTGGTGCGTGGTGGGGACTGCCGTGGGTTGCGGAAACTAACGCATCGCGTCAAAACACGGCAGCTTGACTCCACCTTCCCACTGCTGATGCGGTAGCTCACGCATGTTAACGGAGGGTGCCGCACGTCGGCTAACGTTAACATGCGTCTGGCAGGGACGATTGCGCATCGGAGGTGGAGCTCTCCGCAGCCGGAGTGTGGGAGCAGGCAGCCTCAGCGTGAGCTGGGCGCACAACCGTGGCAGGTTGTAGGCTAACGGGAGCAGTGTCAACCTTCTCCGCACGAAACTCCTGCATAACCGCAGCTAACTGAGTCTGCATAGACTGCAGTAAAGACCACTTAGGGTCTACAAAAACGGCAACAGACGGAGCTACTGTCCGTTGTGACTGAGGGTCTAAAACAGCTGGTGCGGCAACAGACGGAGTTACTGCCTGTTGCGGTACCACCTTGCCTCTCTTGGGAGGTGTGCAGTCGTCGGATGACTGCAGCGAGTCCGAACTGACCCAGTGGCTACACCTAGGCCGTTGGACTTGCGCGGAAGGGACCGACTTGCACTTAAAAAGCTGCAAGATGTGGTCCATGGTTTCTTACGAGAAACCTCTTCCGCAGACGAGGAATAAATGGGCTCTCTCGTCTTTGTGTGGGTGGGGCGATCTTGGGTAGATACGCCCGAAACCACGGAGGGAAAAACGTCTGTTCGTTGATCAAGGCCTGTGGAACCCATAAGTCGTTCGACATTACTTCTCCCCTGGGCTTGGGAGCTTGTAAGAGGTCCCGGACTAGGTGAACGACTGGCACGAACAGACGAACCCTCGGACGCAACACTGTAACACTTTGCGCATATCACTTTATCACTTTTGATTTTCTGTTTTGCACTTATTTCACTGAAATCGAAACTTTAACTGATTTCTACCTGAAACACGCAATCCTATCCTTCATTAAAAGGTAGTAATTGCGAAAACAGTCTTACAAAGCAACAGAAAAACATAAATAAAATCGTATAATGCAACAGAAAACATATATAAAAAGATAAAGAATTCAGTGGCTGGAAAAGAGACTAAACACTAGATCAAATAAACTACGTTTACAATCTCTCACCGCACAAAGCCTGGGAACAAGAATAAAACCCTAGAAACGTTTTACCTTCTTCCCCTACAGCGACTAGGGAGGAGAGTAAAAAAAAAAAAACGAGAACAACGTTACCCGCTTGAACGAAACGTTTATTCTCCTCTCTCTCCCTCCGTCTCTATCTCTCTCTCTCTTCTCTCTTGATTTCGCACCTGAGAGAAGAGCCCAATTATATATCGTTAAACATGTTATTTGCTAAAGGAAAAAACTGAAAGGTTTTCCAAATAAAAAGTTCCTTTAATTTAGAATTTAAACCATTTAAGCTAAGAAAGAATGAACGAAACGCTAGAATCGGTTTACTCTTACTGCAAAGTGAAACCGTGATACACTCTCTCTCTATCGTAACGATAGAGCGCATGTTGAACGTTCTGAACGTCAACAACTGCGTAGACTAAAAAACTAAACGTTAGTTCATCTTTGAAAACAGTACGAGACTATCAAAGAAATTCTTTCATAAAACATTAAAATTAAAAAAGTATTAAATTCTTTAAAGGTTAAATACGATATAACGGGCTCAATGTTAATTAACTTCGGTTCCAAGTTAGGACCGCCTACTATTAGGAAAGGTCGCATATAAACAAACATAAAAATTTATTTTTTATAAGTTTATAATAAATGGAAAGTTAATCGAAGAGGCCTATAAAGGCGGAGAGATATAAAATAAATAGATCTATAACGTGTTAAGCAAAATTACCAAAAACCTAAACACACTTCCGTCTAAGGGAAGGGTCGGCCATTTAAAAGTGAAAGAGAGTCCATACTCTCTTCGTCACCATAATTAAATCTATCCAAAACGAGTTCAAGTTTTGAAATGAAGAAAAAACCCCTGCATAGCGAAAGCTCAAAACTGGAATAGTGTACTTCACCAAATCGTTGTGAAAACAAATCCAGTTAGGAACGGCGTATTTAGTAGGTCTTGCCAGTGGCACAACAGAGAGAAAATTGGTTCTATGTTGACATCGAGTACTTAAGTACCTACTTGACAGATGGCGCTGTTGATGTACACCCCCACCTGTATAGCGATCGCTGGCGTATTCCGCCCGTAGGTTTTTTCTGTCGGGCAGCAGAGCTGACAGCTATATGATCATCGGGTAAGTTTAATATTGAAAAAGTATCTTTTGTTTCCCGTGATGTGTACTAAAATTCATGAAGGCAACTGTACACACAGTACCAACTTGGTACTATACTACCTATAGGATGCTACATCACAAAGGACTAAAGATGATTTAGAATTAAAAATATTCAACGAATCTCTTAGAAAAATAAAAAGGGACATTACCATATTCCGCTGCCCTTTTCTGTGCTTTTTCAAAAATCCAGTTAATATGCTGTGGATCATCTCCATCAATTGCTAAATCTTCACTGAATGGGTTTTCCTTTGGCCACAGAAGAATTCGTACATATTCTATGCAGTGTTCAGGCAATCGTGGAGTATGAGCAATTGTACATAAAGGGAAATTTACCTACAAAAGATACCATAAGACATAAAAGATATTAAAGGCAATATATTCTTGAAGAAAATTTGTAAATCAAAATACTTTTAAAACAGACAACCCTATTCTACAGGTATTTTTATTTATGAATAACAGACACTGTAGACTATTTAAAAAGACAAAAACTGTCGGTTGGAATGTAAGCTACTTCAGTAAGAGAAAGCTACATCCTTTGCAATTAAAGACCAAAATCTATGGGGTCAAACGACCCGACTTGAAGTAAAATACTATTTGGCTTTTTATGTGGAGAAGAATTGGAATTTTCTAAATTCTTTAATCTCAAATTTATTTCTATTAAAATGTGATATTTTTGTTACAAAGGCAAGTTTCTTAATATACAAACCCATGGAAACTGCCAATTATATCAAGAAAGGGTCAAAACAAATGGCAATTCTAAAACTGTCCTGACATTATTAGCTGAAAATTCTACTTATTTCATCATAATCCCTATAAGGATAAAAAAAAGAGTGAAAAGAAAGGGAGATAGGAATGTTCCCTCATGATTAATAGGTTTGTATATAAAAAAATATATCTTCAGTTCTTTAAAACCCATTAATTATAAGTTGCCTGAAGAGCAATTCATATTGATTTATTGAAAAAGGTCCATATAGCCAAGCATACAGCCAAGGAGGCCATTTAACACCAAAAGTGCAACTGGGGGATATAACAATCTTCTTGTTGCTCTCAGCACCAAAATAAAACAAGCGAAGAACCTAGAAAATCTATCATACATCTTTCTGATTGTCATGTTCAGTAACATCGACCTTACATTATGCAGACAACATAAGCATTAAGCGAATCATAGGAGAAATTGCAAATGAAGATAGAATGTTTGAATAAAGAAAGCAGAGGTGGAGGACTGAAAATTAATATGAGTAAAACTAAGATAATGTTCACTGAAAATGTAGAGACAACAAATAAAGGTTACGGATGAACCTCTAGAAATTGTTAAAGAAGACAGTATATGGTACTACTTAGGACAGACAGTATGTGTTTCCCCAGGACATGAGTCCAAAATCAAAAGAAGGATAAGCATGGGATGAAGAGCTTTTGGTAAACAAAATAAGATTAAAATGTTATTTTAATTATAAAATAAATTTTTGAATATACTTACCCGGTGAATATATAATAGCTGAGCCTCCGGCGGCTCGACAGAAAAACACAAAAACTCGCGAGCGATCGCTATGAAGGTTGCGGGTGTGCCCACTAGCGCCAACTATCGGCCAGATACCGCATATACATGTAAATAGCTCCAATTCTTCTCATACCGCTGGGTCTCTATCGGGGAGGAAGGGGGGGCCTTTAATTTATATATTCACCGGGTAAGTATATTCAAAAATTTATTTTATAATTAAAATATCATTTTTAAATATTTAACTTAGCCGGTGAATATATAATAGCTGATTCACACCCATGGTGGTGGGTAGAGACCAGAGTTAATTAAGTTTACAGCGTATATGCTTAGAGTTTTTGACAGTTATATCATAACAAAACCCAAATATATATAGGTACCTGGTAAGGAAGTTGACTTAGACGATTACTCTGCCTTGTTAGTCTGTCTTCCTCACGAAGCCCAGCGATCCTCTTAGGATGCTGAAAGACTCCCAGGAACTGAAGTATCAAGGGCTGCAACCCATACAACAGGACCTCATCAAACCCGTAATCTGGGCGCTCTCAAGAAATGACATTTGACCACCCGCCAAATCAAAAAAGGATGCGAAAGGCTTCTTAGCCTTCCGTACAACCCAATTAAAAAACATTTCAAGAGCAGATTAAAAGGATATTGGAATTAAGGGAATGTAGTGGTAGAACCCTTACCCACTACTGCACTCGCTGTAACGAATGGACCCAGTGTGTAGCAGTCCTCGTAGAGTCTGGACATCTTTTAAGTAAAATGACGCGAATACCGACTTGCTTCTCCAAACGGTCGCGTCCATAATACTTTGCAGAGATCTATTTTGCTTAAAGGCCACGGAAGTTGCTATAGCTCTTACTTCGTGCGTCTTAACCTTAAGCAAGCATCGGTCTTTTTCATTCAAGTGAGAATGAGCCTCTCGTATTAAAAATCTGATAAAATATGACAAAGCATTCTTTGACATAGGCAATGATGGTTTCTTAACTGAGCACCATAATGCCTCAGATCCACCTCGTAAGGACTTAGTACGAGCTAAGTAGAACTTAAGAGCTCTAACTGGACACAGCACTCTTTCAAGTTCGTTGCCTACGATCTCTGACAGGCAAGGTATATCAAAAGACTTAGGCCAAGGACGAGAAGGCAGTTCATTTTTGGCCAGGAAACCAAGTTGAAGTGAACATGTGGCTTTTTCTGTAGAAAAGCCGATGTTCTTACTGAAGGCATGAATTTCACTGACCCTTTTAGCCGAAGCCAAGCACACTAGGAAAAGCGTCTTGAGGGTGAGATCCTTCAGGGAGGCTGAATGTAATGGCTCAAACCTGTCTGACATGAGGAACCTTAGGACCACGTCTAAGTTCCATCCAGGAGTTGCCAAACGACGTTCCTTAGAGGTCTCGAAAGACTTAAGGAGATCTTGGAGATCTTTATTGTTGGAAAGATCTAAGCCTCTATGACGAAAGACCGAAGCCAACATGCTCCTGTCGCCCTTAATCGTGGGAGCTGAGAGGGAGCGAACATTTCTCAGATGTAAAAGAAAATCTCCGATTTGGGCTACAGAGGTACTGGAAGAGGACACAGATGCTGACTTGCACCAGTCTCGAAAGACTTCCTACTTCGACTGGTATACTCTGATGGTAGAAGCTCTCCTAGCTCTCGCAATCGCACTGGCTGCCTCCTTCGAAAAGCCTCGAGCTCTTGAGAGTCTCTCGATAGTCTGAAGGCAGTCAGACGAAGCGCGGGGAGGCTTTGATGAACATTCTTTACGTGGGGCTGACGTAAGAGATCTACCCTTAGAGGAAGACTTCTTGGAATGTCTACCAGCCATTGAAGTACCTCGGTGAACCACTCTCTCGCGGGCCAGAGGGGAGCAACCAACGTCAACCTTGTCCCTTCGTGAGAGGCGAACTTCTGCAGTACCTTGTTGACTATCTTGAATGGTGGGAATGCATATAAGTCCAGATGAGACCAATCCAGTAGAAACGCGTCTATGTGGATTGCTTCTGGATCTGGGACTGGTGAGCAATAGATTGGTAACCTTTTGGTCAACGAGGTGGCAAAGAGGTCTATGGTGGGTTGACCCCAAGTCGCCCAAAGACTCTTGCACACGTCCTTGTGGAGGGTCCATTCCGTGGGTATCACCTGACCCCTCCGACTGAGACAGTCTGCCAAGACGTTCAAGTCCCCCTGGATGAATCTCGTCAACAGGGAGATGCCTCGATTTCTTGACCATATGAGAAGGTCCCTTGCGATCTCGTACAGCGTGAGGGAGTGTGTGCCTCCTTGCTTGGAGATGTACGCCAAAGCTGTGGTGTTGTCTGAGTTGACCTCTACCACTTTGTTTCGAAGAAAGCTTTCAAATTTCATCAAGGCCAAGTGGACTGCTAATAGCTCCTTGCCGTTGATGTGCATGCTCTTCTGACTTGAGGTCCACAGACCCGAACATTCCCGACCGTCCAGGGTCGCACCCCAACCCAAATCCGACGCGTCTGAGAACAACACGTGGTTTGGGTTCTTGACTGCTAGGGATAGTCCCTCTCTCAGACTGATATTGCTGTCCCACCATTTCAGGTATGCCTTTACTGGTTCGGAGACTGGGATTGATACCGTCTCTAACGTCTTGTCCTTGTTCCAGTGAGAGGCTAGATGGAACTGGAGAGGCCGAAGGTGTAGTCTCCCTAGCGAGATAAACTGCTCCAGGGATGAGAGAGTCCCTACGAGACTCTTCCAACTCCTGACTGAACAAAAGTTCTCTTTTCAGCATTAGTTGGACTTTGAGCAGGGCTTGTTCTATTCGGGTGGCAGACGGAAAAGCCTGAAAAACTGGACTGCGAATCTCCATCCCCAAATATAGAATAGTCTGGGATGGGATCAGTTGGGACTTTTCTAGGTTGACCAAAAGTCCCAACTCCCTGGCCAGACTCAACGTCCAATGTAGATCCTGCCGACAGCGATGACTGGACGATGCTCTGAGAAGCCAGTCGTCCAAGTACAGGGAGGCTCGGATTCCCGATAGATGGAGGAATTTTGCCACATTCCTCATGAGCCTCGTAAACACGAGAGGAGCAGGACTGAGGCCAAAGCACAGGGCTCGAAACTGGTACCCCACATTCCTATAAACAAACCTCAGAAACGGTTGGGAATCCGGGTGTATAGGAATGTGGAAGTATGCATCCTGAAGGTCGAGAGAGACCATCCAGTCGCCTTCCATTAATGCTGTCAAGACAGCCTGGTAGACTTCATCGTGAAGTTTGTCTTGACAATGAACACATTGAGCGCACTTGCCTCTTACGTACTCCTGCAGTGAACGTGGCTGCCAGATAATTGGAGCCATCCCTGAAAGTCTTGTTCCTGCAGAGAACATGGCTGTCAGATTATTGGAGCCATCCCTGATAGCCTTGTTTATGCATGACATAATTGTACAGCAAAACTTCAAACGCTCGAAAACACTCCTAACAGGAGATGGTCTAGCTCTGAAGCCGACCATAAAATCTTGGAGCGTCTCATGGCCAGGCGCCAGGGAGAGTCTATGAGGTTTGAGAAGTCTATCTGGGCAGAGGCAGGAACTCCCAAGCCGAGAACTTCTCCCGTGTCATACCACTCTCGCTCTATAAGCCAGTTTAAAAGGAGGGAAAGCAAAGGCTGTCTCCCCCAAACTCCTCCTGGTGATCAACCAGTCGCCTAGCAAACGTAAAGCTCTCTTAGAAGAGCGAGAGAGCACTAGCTTAGAAAACAACGGCTTCGAAGTAGCTAGGCCTAGTGTAAACTCTGACGTTTAGGCGAACGAGGAGCAGCAGTTACAAAAAGATCCGGAAAAAGATCCTTAAAAATCAGCATGATTTATTTAAAGTCCATAGAGGGCTGAGCAGCTTTAGGCTCCTCTCTGTCTGACAGAGTCCCCAAGGGAATATCAGTAGGAGGGGGATCAGCAACTTCCTCATCTGAAGGAACCTTGTCCGACAATTGCCGAGTCTCAAGCAAGGGAGAGACCTGCCTTGGTGGCAATGCTTGACAAGCAGAGTCCACACGCAAAGGAGCAACAGTAGCAGTCAAGGACGCTATGTCATGTAACTGCTTAAAGGACTGACCAGCAACAACAACAGGTGCGGGAGGACGCTCGACGTCAACTCGAGACTGCCTTGACTGCCTAGACTGAGCAGTCAAAACAACTCTTGACTGCGGTGCTTGACGCTCAACGTCAAAACAAGTCAACTTCGCTGGTTGGCGACCGTCCTGAACGTCAACAAGAGCAAGCGGCAGCGGCTGAACTTCCACAAGCGGCTGAGAGTCAACACGGGACTGTATCGAGTGAGGCTCTACAAAACGTGATTGACGTGACTTTGTAACGTCAACGTCAACAGGACGAGCAAAGGCTCGTTTGGGCGGCTAACGGCCAGGATCTCGATCAGCTAAGCGGCGAGGATCATCATGAACCTGCTCAGCAGAATAGTCCTCCATAAGAGAGGCAAGCTTATTCTGCATGTCTTGCAGTACAACCCATTTAGGATCAACGGGAATGGGTGCGGTAAGAGACGAGGGTAACGTCTTTGACTGCAAAACCTTGCCTACAATAAGACTCTCGGAGCCTGTGTTACGCTTCTGTTTAGGCGTCGAGCAGTCTTCCGATGACTGCACAGGGTCAGAGCTGTCCCAATGGCTACAACCAGGACGCTGGACCTGTCCTGAAGGGACTGACTTTCGCTTTAAGGGTCTCGAAACCTTGCTCCACGGTTTCTTACGCGATAAATCTTCGGATGACGAGGAGAAAACCGTCTCGCTCGTCTTATGGTAGGGGCGGTCTTGACGAGACACGCCTGAAACCATAGAGGGAACGTCTGTTCGTTGGTTAAAGCCTCTCGAACCCATAAGTCCTACGACATTACTTCTCCCTGGGGCATGGGAGCTTGCAAGAGGTCTCGGACTAGGCGAACGACAGGCACGAACAGACGAACCCTCTGTCGCAACACTGATAACACTTTGCGCAATTATCACTTTAGCACTACGATTTTCTGTTTTGCACTTACTTCACTGAAATCGAATTTCTCAATAATTCACATTAGGCATGAATAAAACTGATTTCTAACTGAAGCACGCAATTCTACCCTACATCAAAAGGTTATAATTGCGAAATAAGTCGTATAATGTAAGCACATTAATACAAGCAAAAAACAGTAAACATATACAGTGATACCTCGGTAGTCGAACGACTCTATACTCGAACAATTCGGAGTTCGACCAAAATTTTCGAGAAATTTTTGCTGCGGTGCTCGACCAAAAATTCGGTACTCGACCAGCCGAACACGTGACGACCGCATGGGCTTTGTGATGATCGCGCCATCTCGGCCACTCTCGCTTGTTCGGGAAGCATCAGTTCTCTCGAGAGCGTCACTCAGACAACGCGCGATCAGCATTCGTTGTGATTTAGTGATTTTCAGTGCTTTTAATTGCTTTTTTAGCTTTCATAATGAGTCCCAAGAAAGTAATGAGTGTTAAGGGGAAGGAGAAGAGGAAAACAGTGCGAACAACGATCGAGTTGAAGAAGGAAATTATAGCGAAATATGAGAATGGTGTACGAGTGTCCGATTTAGCGGTAGAATACGGAATGGCGAAGTCGACCATTTCTACGTTTTTAAAGCATAAAGAAATGATTAAGAAGGCGAATGTTGCAACGGGAGTTACGGCGGTAACTAAGCAAAGGCCACAAGTGATTGAGGAGATGGAAAAGTTGCTTTTAATATTTATTAAAGAAAAACAGTTGGCCGGGGAAAGTGTTAGTGAAGCGTTCATTTGTGAAAAAGCGTTGCATATCTATGAAGAATTAGTGAAGAAAAGTCCGAGTACCAGTGAAAGTGATTCATTTACATTTAAAGCGAGCAGGGGTTGGTTTGAAAAGTTTCGTAATAGAACAGGTATTCATCGTGTTACTAGGCATGGGGAGGCAGCTAGTTCGGATCAAATTGCAGCCGATAAATACGTGGGGGAATTCGATCGGTACATAAATGAACAAAATTTGATCGCACAACAAGTCTTTAATTGTGATGAGACTGGGTTATTTTGGAAGAAAATGCCAGCCAATACGTACATTACCAAGGACGAGACGAAGATGCCAGGTCACAAGCCAATGAAAGATAGGCTAACATTGTTGCTGTGTGCAAATGCAAGTGGCGATTGCAAGATCAAACCCTTGTTAGTGTACCACTCGGACAACCCCCGGGTGTTCAAACGAAATAATATTTGTAAAAGTGCACTACCAGTTATGTGGCGCTCGAACACTAAATCTTGGGTCACAAGACAATTCTTTACTGAGTGGATAAACGAAGTGTTTGCCCCCCAGGTTAAGGCTTACCTCATTGAAAAGAGCTTGCCAATGAAATGTCTTCTGGTTATGGACAATGCTCCTGCACATCCTCCAGGTCTCGAGGATGACTTGAAAGAAGAATACAGCTTTATCAAAATCAAATTCTTGCCCCCCAATACTACTCCCATACTCCAGCCCATGGACCAACAGGTCATTTCAAACTTCAAAAAACTCTATACCAAGGCCCTTTTCAGAAAGTGTTTTGAAGTGACCAGTGACACGAAGTTGACCCTAAAGGAATTCTGGAAGGAACACTTCAGCATCCTCAACTCTGTTAACATGATTGACCAAGCTTGGCGAGGTGTGACCTATAGGACATTGAACTCTGCCTGGCGTAAGCTGTGGCCATCATGTGTCACAGAGAGGGAGTTTGAAGGTTTCCAACCAGAGGCGGGTCCAAGCACTGCTACCCCTGTAATTTCTGATGACACTGATGTCGTTGAGGAAATTGTTGTCATGGGCAGGAGTTTGGGGCTTGAGGTCGACAAGGATGATATTGATGAGCTTGTAGAAAGCCATTCTACCGAGTTGACTGTGGAGGAATTGTTGCACCTGCAACAACAACAGCAGCAGGATCTGATTGTGGAGCAGGAATCTTCAGAAGAGGATGAGGTAAGGGAGGATGTTCCAAGTTCTCTCATCAATGAAATTTGTTCCAAGTGGGCAGATGTGCAGGCTTTTGCTGAAAAATACCACCCAGAAATTGCAGTAGCAAACCGGGCAGTGCATATGTTTAATGATAGTGTCATGTATCATTTTCGAAGAATACTGCAGAGGAGGAAGAAACAATTAACAATAGACCAGTTTTTCACAAAAGAAAAGAAAGCTGCTACATCAAAGCCTGTTTCTCCTCCAAAGAAGAGACAAAGAAGAGAAGAAACCCCTGAAATAGATCTGCCCACCCTTTCATTGGAGAGAGAAACAACTCCTGAAGGAGAACTACCCCGCCACATCATGGAAGGGGACTCTCCTTCCAAGCAGTAACCTCCCCCTTCCATCCTCTCCACATCCATCCCTGTATGCCATCGAACCGCTGCTCAAAGGTATGTTCACTACAGTACAGAAAATGGTTTAAAATTGTTTTATTTTAGTACAGTAAATGGTTTAAAATTGTTTTATAGGATTTTCTGACCAATTTCATACACATTTAGATAATTATTGTTGTTTAGGTACACGTTTTATTAATATTTTGGGCCTGTTCGAGTGCTTGGGAACGGAATAGAATATATACCATTATTTCTTATGGGGAAAAAAAATTCGGTACTCGAACAAATCGGAGGTCGAACACGGATCTCGAACGGATTATGGTCGAGTACCGAGGTATCACTGTATATCGAATAAAACGGTAATATATAAAGATAAAAGGATCAGTGACTGGGGAGGAGACTAAACACTAGTTCATTAAAAACTACGTTTTCAATCTCTCACCGTACAGTGCCTTGGGATGAGAATAAAAACTAAAAACGTTTTATCCTTTCTCCCTGTACAGAGACTTGGGACGAGAGTAAAAAAAAAACTGACTCGAGAACAACGTTACTCGCTTGGGACGAGAATAAAGATCGGAACGTTCTCTCTTCCTCTCTCTCTCTCCGTCTCTCTCTCTCTCTCTCTCTCTCTCTCTCTCTCTCTCTCTCTCTCTCTCTCTTGATTTCACACCGAAGAGAAAAGCCCACTCACCTTTCGTCAATAAACAGGTTATTTGACCAAAGGAAAAAACTGAAAGGACTAAGAAATTGAAAATTAACAAGTTCCTTTAAATTAGTATTTAAAACATTTCAGTTTGAAAGAAGAATGAACAAAACGTCAGAATCGATTTACTCTTTCTGCAAAGTGAAACCGTGATTCTCTCTCTCTCTATCGTAACGATAGAGCGCAAACTGCGTAGCATAAATAAACCAAACGTTAGTTCATCTTTAAAACAGCACGAAGACTATTCAAAGAAAATCTTTCATAAAATATCTACTAAAAAATATTCATTTAATAAGTTTTAAATCATTTGCTCTGTAAAAGTTATTTGCGATTGAAAGGGCTCAACGTTGTTTAACTTCGGTTTCCAAGTTAGGACCGCCTACTCTCGGATTAGGGGAGGAATAGGTAAGGCCGCATATAAACAAATCATTAAAATTTATCTTGATGTTTATTATAAATGGAAAGCTAATCGAAGAGGCCTAATAAAGGCGGGTGAGATATAAAATATATAGAGGAAAATCTATAATTAACAACAACAATTTATAACGTGATAAGATAATTGCTAAAAGCCTAAAACACACTTCCGTACTAAGGGAAGGGTCGGCCATTTTGAAAAGTCAAAGAAAGTCCAAAAAACAATCCAAAGTCATCAACAATTAAATCTATCCAAAAAAGAGTTCAAGATTTAAGTTGAAGATAAAACACCTGCACTGCGAAAGCTCAAACCAAAAGGAAGTACTTCACCAAGACTGTTGAAAAACTCCAGGTTAACAGCGAGTAATGGTACGTCTTGTCGATCAGACCGACAGAGAAGAATTGGAGCTATTTACATGTATATGCGGTATCTGGCCGATAGTTGGCGCTAGTGGGCACACCCGCAACCTTCATAGCGATCGCTCGCGAGTTTTTGTGTTTTTCTGTCAAGCCGCCGGAGGCTCAGCTATTATACATTCACCGGCTAAGTTAAATATTTAAAAAAGTAAAATACCAGTTTCTCTAAAAAATAAAAGTATTTTATCAAATGGTACTACCAATATCAACTTATGCATCACAAACTAGGAGCCTTACTAAAGGCTCAGAAAATAAAGCTAATTACAACTCAAAAGAGCTATGGAAAGAATCATGATGGGAATAACACTAAGACAGAAAAAGAGTGACATGGATACTAGACCAAACTAAAGTAGAGGATATTCTAACAACGTGTAAGAAAAAGTAATGGTTATAGGCAGGAGATGTAATGAAAATGACAGATAATAGAAGGACAAGAATAACATAATGAGTCTCTATAGATTGCAAACGAAGCATGGCAAGGATGAGAAGATAATAGATTGACGAGCTAAGAAAATTTGCGGGTATAGACCAGCATAGAAAGACCAAAAACAGATGCATGTGGAAGGGTATGTTTAAGGCCTTTGTCCTGCAGTGGACTAGCAACAGATGATGATAATGATGATGTACAATGTGGTAAAATTAGGCAATAAAGTATATTTTGTTTGGCAAAAAGAGCCCATCCAAAGGAGCTACGGGATTGAACTGCTGTATGCAGGCCCACAGATCAAACTCTCCCTCCCAGACACCCTATTGCTAATCCAGACCATGGATGAAGGTGTTACTTGTGCATTTAAGCAGCTCTATATGCAAAACTCCCTACAACACCTAATCAAAGCTATGGACTCTGATGATAACTACTGAACTCGCAGAAGGAGTACTTGTGTGGTTACACTATTGCACCGTTTCTCCATTCTCCAACACATTAAGAAGGCTATAAAGGACTCTCAATACCTACAGGGATAAATTGTGACCAGAAGCATTCAACTACTACAAAAGATTCTCTCCTAATAAAATCCAACAAATGAAAGACAAAAGCAGGTAGGGCGTACCAACGATGTGGTTTAACAGTGTTGCCAGTAACCGATAGATTGCCTTAATACTGTACTTCAAGCCTATGCCTATTGAATGGAAAGACAATAGGAAATTTTCCTTTTAGGGGTACCTTAAATGTTAATATAAGCCAAGCTAAGAGAGAAGCTATAAAAACATCAGGAGAGGTTCATGGAAATAAAAAGAACTTTAAAATGAAATAAAAAACCAATTTCTTTATCTGCCAAAAACTCTGCACATCAAGCACAGAATCAACACTTACTGAGAGAGAGCAAGAATAAATTCAGTAAATAACTCGCAGCACCTCACATGCATAAACACCTTCAGTAAAAGAACATGTTCATCCATAGTTTGGACACATCAATTTAAGGGGTTAAATGCAAAAATTACAAACAAAGATTCAAGCCTACTTGTCAGTACAGATAAGTATGCCACGGCTATATTACATTAACTGACAACTCCCAAACGATGACTCTTATTATAGAAATGGAAAATTCAACAATAATTTTTCCCCCCAAAGAGTCAGATTTAAATCTGAAACCTCTGTCTGTTTACAGTTTCTTTAGCATAATTATTAAAGAAATATACACTCAATAAAACAACAGGAAATGGTATGATTAATATAAAAAATGGATTAAACCTATAAAAAAATTAGTATAAAATACTAAGAACATTTGCAAACTCAAAAGTATAAAGTATGTGTCCTCTAACTTCCTTATAATAAAGATTAATTCCCTGAAACTGAAAATTCAAGTGTTCACCTAAAATATTTAAAAATCAAATGCTTACCTGAGGGGGAAAGAGGTCCAGAGTGCATTCAATGCATGAGGTCATACCAGGTAATATCACACGAGCATTTCCCTTAAAACCCTCGGTTCCACCATCAACCAATGGGATAACAGAACTCTGGAAGAAAATAGCCATGACATAAAACAATCCAGAATACTTAAAATAGTTTCATCTGTGAAAGACACTAATTATTTCAGAAAATACAGTACTTAGAATAATCGGTATCATTTCTCTAAAATGATGTCTAGTACAGAATTTTTCACTATACCACAGTCAAAAACTCGCAGACAAGTTAATAATTTTCTCTAAAATAAAGAAGGAGGTTTAAAATAAAATTTTCTTTAGCTACAGCAGTACTATACATCGGTTTACATGCAACTTTAAATGCGGACAAATCAGTATACGAGCATACAAATTCAAATTGGTTTATGAGCATTGTATCGGTCTGCGAGCAAAAATTTCCCTCCCTATGTACTTTTTTTGTGGATAAATACTAACGAGATTAGCCTGTCTGTCTGTCTGTATAGCCCACAAAGCGCAGAAATCAGTCCCGCAATACCCATACACCATCCATGCAGCGTTCAGAAACTTTTAAAACTATTTTGTTTTGAATTAGCATGCAAACTAGGTCCCTTGCTCAGAACCTATCTCTTTCACTCTCCCAGCAACATTAGTAGAAGAATCATCTCGGGCATACATCTTTTGAATTGTTTTGAGTTGTGACTGCATGTTCTTTGTCGACTTATGATCGCTATTGATTGTCAAAGATATTTCATGCTGCATTGTAAAGTTAACAGTATCATGACAACGGTCCCGAAGATGATTTAAAAAGATGGTAAGAAGAAAAGACTGTGTGTGCAGCAGACCTGCAAAAACTGTGCATTTGTACAGCAGCTTTCATGATTGATACAGTAAAAATTCTTAACAACAAAAAAGATATCAAAGCATTATCCAATGTGGAACCATTGCTGATGTAGATAAATCAATGACA
The DNA here is from genome assembly GCF_036898095.1 of Palaemon carinicauda. Lineage (NCBI taxonomy): Eukaryota > Metazoa > Arthropoda > Malacostraca > Decapoda > Palaemonidae > Palaemon > Palaemon carinicauda. The sequence continues at coordinate 45,090,547 of NC_090754.1, read as the reverse complement.
ACATGTCCTAGATTTGATATTAACAATTTTTACAATTATTCATTTAAAAATTTTATACGTTCAACATCACAATGTCAAGTAATTATCAATTTCTATAGGCAAAACAAATATCATCTATTTGATCATGATGAGAAAATACTTTGGCTAGAATGCCTAGATTTAACCAGTAGTTTAATTTGCTGTAATCTATTACTTGAGCTATTATTCTATAAGCTCTGCTATATGAAAGGAAAGTGAATGCAGAAGAGGTGGAGGAGTACCATGTTGTAGTAGAAAGAAAAATCTTAGGCAGTAAAACATTTCTCTGACATTGAGGGACAGAAATGTGAAGCTGGTATTATAAGAAAAGTTCCAATACAGTAAGAAAAAAATAAGGTCCAACATCTGGATGAAATGGAAAGAATATCAAATTAGTAAATATAAAACTATTTAAATTACAGAAATGTAGATAACAATGAGCATGGCCTCAAATATTATCCATAAAACTTTTAAGAAGAATAGCATTGAAGGGACTTTCTGAAATGAACCACAATTCCTAGGGGCCCTCCTGACATAATCCTTTCATGGGAAGCTTTATTTTTTCTTTATCAGAGAATCGGGTAAACTTCCCAGAAGATAATTTGTCCAGCATAAAGACAGTACCCGATACTCAATTTTGCATTTATCTAATTTTCTCTCAGATACAGGAGTTTCTGAAAACCTCGGGAATTTGCTGTAATTTTTACCAACACACCTTGAACACTTACACTTTTTAAGGGCCATTTAACCAAATATACTTTTGAATTATATTGTTCATCATACAGTGATTATTGCTCTCACCATAGTGTAATTCAACTAATTAATTTACAATGAGAATTGTAAAAGGATTATGATATAGAAGGTACATAGCTTAAGAACTATCTAAAGTGTTATACAGGACACATGGAGAATGGTAACAGTTATGAAACAAATAATGAGATGCTGAGTAAATGTAAATACAAATATCCTCATGATCTAAAACTATGACCTGTTCATACATCACAGGCAGCAGTGGCTGAAGCAATCAATTGTGGCTTTAAACCGTGACCTCATGCCATTTACTCACTCAAAATAACCACATTTGATGTGTCTGATTCATGAGGTCAAATGCCTCCTTCATGGTTACTAGGGATCGCCTTTTTCATAAGTAAAAAGGTGGTTGAACTTCAGGGAATCAAATGTATTAGAGTAAAGGGATATGTAAAAAACAATTATGCAAAGAACTGCCTTTCTTCTGCAATGCATTCCGAGTAATGTCACAAACATTTTGAATGACCCTTATATCCTACCTGTCTAAAATCATGACAGGAGTGTTTTGGTAGTAAAAGATTTAAAGGTTATAAAATATCAGAGATACAGAAAGTTGATGACTTGAGACCCTCTCATCGAAGACGAAACAGTTTGGCATTATGACGAGATACAGTAGTGTCTGGCAAGGTTATTGCCTCCTTATGTCTTGTGTATGAATGTTTGACATTGGCTTGTTAGGTCCTCTTCCTATGTCATCGAAGAGTTGATCTGTCTCCTATATTATGGACTGGAGGTTTAAATCAACTTTTTAATCACTTTTGCTGATTTAAGATCACATATGGCTTTGAACATTAAAACATGAGTAAAAAAGAAAGATTTGGCCATTATATGGACATATTTAATGTAAAAGTTTTCCAAGCCCCGCAAATACCTTTTAATGCTTTCTTTGTATCTTAAGCAAGGAATATACATTAAAACAGAAAGTTTTGAGAGAGAGAGAGAGAGAGAGAGAGAGAGAGAGAGAGAGAGAGAGAGAGAGAGAGAGAGAGAGAGAGAGAGAGAGAGAGAGAGAGAGAGAGAGAGAATTGGACATTTACAGACTTCTCACTCTAGAATAAAATACTAAAACTTATCTGTACAATAATTTAAATTAATAATCAAAGCTGTATTCATTACTATACTGTATATATATTTTCCCTAATGTTAATTTCATTACCATCAGAATCTATTTTCCTTAAGGGGATTTCACAGTTAAAGAAATGTATACAGAAAAACTCATCATGATTGATATAAAGATATTCGTAACAGCCACAGACTTAGCTCACTTTTCAAAAATCAATACAGGACTCATCATATAAAGCCATGTAACCTTAATCAACTAAAATGCATATATTACCTGATCTAACATTCCATCTTCATAATTAAGAAGAGATAAGAGCATTCCATTTATCCAGCGACGCGCTACTATTGAATCCAACCCACAAACCAACACATGAAATCTTCTGTAGAACTCATCGTCAAAATCTTGAATCTTGTTATAATACCTTAAAAATCTAGTTAAGGAAACAATAAAGGTACAAATATGATATTTATATAGTACAGAAACAGAATACTTTATAGATATTCTACTTTTTCGAAGTCGTTCACAAAAATTGCGTCTAAAACTTCATTTATAATGCTGATTTTCTACTATTTTTGTCTTCACGCTATGTTTTTATCTAAAATTAGCTGCAAGTATTCTATTTCAATTAATACAATCAAGCAATCATTCCACTTCTTAAGGTAACATGCTAAGGAAGACTCTTTTCCTCATGTGCACATCTGTACTGTTCCACAGATGGCAAAACACACTCTTCCAGAAGCATCAGGTGAGAAAGCTCTCAAAGCAGCAAGACTACTGTACTATGAGATGGGAGGGCTCTCAAAAGCCTTGAGACAGTGAGACTACTGGTGTACAATATCAATATTCATATGTTTTGCCAGTGTATATCAATCATGGCTCACAGCTAGTGCTATAATAAATTTTAGTACTGTAAATATATCTTGTCATAGTACTGCTGATATCACCAATTTTAAAGGTACTGTAATTTGTATTTTCCCTTACTAAAGTACCATATTTTTTACTAAAAGTATTTTTTCAGTTTGGCTGGAATTCGGCTGGTAAAGTCCATAACGAGGTTTCATTAGTCCCTATGGCTTTAGGGGTGATTGAGGCTTGAAGGGAAATTAAAAAAAAACTTGGGTTTGTATAGTTAGGAAAAATACAGATTACTTCTAAAGTTGAGATTTGTTCCTACATGAATACAAACCCTTTCTTTAATAAGAGACTCATCCTTAGGTGGGAAGAAGCCCTATAACTATACTGGCTGGTTTAAAATCCCAGGGTGTAAATACATTTGGACTTGAAAAAGATGCAGGAGTCTTGATTCCTAACTCGTCCAATACTTCAGAATAATTTCATGGGTTAGGCTAGGTTTCTGGTTGCTAATAGATGGTCTAGGAAGAACCTATATCCTCGGAAGGATACGATGTCACAATTTATGGCCAATTAAGCGTAATATGTCCTACATTCTATCCATCCTCCCTTTAGTATGGGAGAGATGCTTCTTTATCTGACTTACATAGAATAGTTGCTTGGTATGAAAGCTCACCCGCATTAATGTCCAATTCAGCAAGTAACAGTATGACCACTGCACCCCTAAGAAGGGGAAGGAAGAGTAAATAAACCAGACACCACACCTCTTATCCCTGACTAACTTCTCAAGCGATAACTTACACAAGAGGCTTCTTGTCCCATGTGGAGCTAGGTAAGCTAAAAGATCTGCTAATCAGCTACCACAGGTCCCAATGAAAACTTATCTAAAGATTTCGGGGCATAATCCCAAGGATAGTAGGTCGTGAAAATTGCCTGGCACTTTCAGCCTTCAGTCTTTACCAATTGCACCGCTGATAGGTTCTTCCTGAAGGCTAGGGTAGATTGGATAATCTGGATTCATGTGGTCCTCTAAGGAAACACGAGTCTTTTTATTCCCAAGAAGCCAGAACTAAACTGGATTTCAGGGTCTCTCATCACTTTAGTACTGAAGGAATAATAGTACTGTAATGCTCCCCACATCAGGAAGACAAGTCATTCTTATCACAGCTAGTAGCCTTTGTAAGGAGGAGAGAAAGATTTAAGTTGTGGCCAGTTGGATTCTAGGTCCTGGCCACAAATCCCTGAGCCAGGGCAATTTGAGATCATCTTCTATCCTTCGGAACTAGTGACACAGAAAAAGATATGACGTTTTCTTACTTGCTTTGCCTGGGCTAACTTAAGCTTGAGTGGGTCCATTTGAGAGAACTGAGGACTTGAAAACACGCCAAGTGGCTTGACCTCACTAAGAGGTCAAGAAGGTCAACACAACCCCACCCCTTTCTCCTCAAGAGTCTTGTCGATTCTTGAGAAGAGACCAGGTCTAAATCCAAGTTGAGTACTTGGATCAGGAACTGAGTACTACCTTTACTGTGGATATTGAAAAGCTTTCCAGATGAAGGAAGAGAGACAAACATTTAGCATGAGGCTGCTTGGGAGCAATCAGGATCCCTTTGAATCTTGTTGTCTTCGACCAACTGTTGAGGAACGTGGGAGAGAGGGGTGAAAAAGCGTAAGCGTCTAGGATTCCCCGAGATGTTGGAAGGCATTTTAAAATTTCACTGACAGTCTGCGACTGGGACAACCCCAGAAATTTCCAGTCCTACTGCATGATAAGCAGGCCAAGTGAAAGTAAGAAATGAAGCCTTTAAGCTACACAATGTTGTAAGGATGACCTAAGATAACATAAAACCCCTACACTATGACTGTAAATTGAGGTTTTGCTAGAACAGTGCTCTTGCTTGAAAGAACCTTGAGCAGGTGCACCGACTCTTCTATTCACAAAAGTGTACCTGCTCGAGAAGGGCATTGTAGCTTTTGACACAAATGGAAGCGTTGTTGATCCTCATCACTACTAAGTGGTTTATCAAAAAACTCTTTGGAAAGGTTGCTGCATACATTCCCATTAGATTGAGAAGCAGGTGTATTCCTTCCATTAATCACATTCCTCTCCTTGCCATTAGTTATTGTTAAAAATTTTCCCACTAGCCACAATGACACTACGGAAGGTGAGGATCAAAGATCAGCAACTACCCCTTCGTCAGTACAGGACTGGTCGGCAGATGTCTTGTCAAGTGCTCCTTCTGCAAGAAGATCAACAGATGAGGAGACCCAATCAGAAGATGACCTGCACTAAAGGAAGGTGAAGAAACTACCTCACCTGAGGCTTGCACTGAGAGCAAGTCGTAGTCACCTACCTTCTTTGGTTTTCCTCCCAAGGACTCAGCTCTTGAGGAAGCCAAAGAAGGCGTAATACAGTACCTTGAGCACCACAGGGTAGAAAGCAACAGAAGACTTCAACTTGAAGAAAGACTTCAAAGACGAAGGTTCCTTCTTGAACTACAACTACCTCCTCCTGCAGTACTGGAACCATGGCAAAAGCGGCCGGGTACTGCACTCAGTCACCGAGGGATGACTGTGAACAAACACGCTCACTGCAGAACGGGCACAAAGAATAGGTCTCCACTTGAACAGGTCGTAACTGCAACTAGTTTCTTTGTTTGTCGCAGACGGTGCATCTGTACAGCTCTTCCACTAAAATCGAAGTGCCAACTCAGTGTCATGGCAAGGGGCTGCGGCTTCCTCACCACCACCACCAACTACCAACACCTTGTTATAAATTCCAACAGCCAAGTTCTATTTTTGCTGAAATCATACTCCTATTAAAGGACGAAGGTTTTATTTTTGTGTAGAAACAGATTACCTTTCTATCAATTATATGTCTTCACTGTAATCATCATTCTCAATATCTTTTTTATCAAATAAAAAAGGGATTTTGACGAAGGAAAAATCTATTTCTGGGCGAGAGACCTGTGCCGCCCAGTGAAATGCTCCTTATGCACCATTTCAAAGGAATATAACTGCTAATATTACCAGAGAAAAAATGTATAGGAATGCTAGGTTGAACTAGCTCGCTCACCTAATGGTGTCGGTATAGACTGGGGCGAAATACCAGAGGTCTCGTACCATTTAGACTTCTCCTCTTCGAAATCCCTCAATAGTGAGGTGCAGTTCAACCTCCCCTGCCTCGCAGACCAGTACTACTAACTCAACCCACGCTTGCCCATCACTCCTTACAGCACCCTTAAGTTTGGGGTCTGATCAGGGGGGGAGCAAATAGGGTGGGTTCACTGGGCGGCACAGGTCTCTCGCCCAGAAATAGATTTTTCCTTCGTCAAAATCCCTTTTCTGGGCTCAATCCCTGTGCCGCCCAGTGAAATAGTACCAGAGAAAACGAACCCAAACTTCATTAACTATACGGGAACGAATTAAAATCAACATAACAAACAGTGGTTTAATCAAAAGTTAACGTAGAAGACGGTCGTCTTTAATAACATCAGCATGATAAGGTATAATATCCCAGGAAGGGAAGACAAAATAACATTAACTTAAAATAAAACCAATTAAGGTCAAACACTGGAACAAATTATATAAACTTGAACACTAAAGAAATACAGTTCGTATGGTAAGAATAAATTGAACAATGATAATAAAATAGCAATGTTACGAACTAGAAACACCCATGGGTGTGATACAACAAACCGAACTCAGGTAGGAACTGTAAGTGAGGCAGGTAAGAGGAAGAAGGTGGAAGATATCGAATTCAGGAATTAGTTAGAAGGAATTTGTCCGGGGGATACCACGCTCCCTGCAGCTACGGTAGCGAGTTGAAGGGCCTCTAATTGTTTAAGATAGTGCCGCTTGAACACTGAGGGGGATTTCCATCCGGTATATTTAGAGAGATCTGTAAAGTTCATATGATGGAAAAAATTTATTGAGGTCGCTACCGCCCGAATGTCGTGGACGTGAGGAAAAGACTCTGGATTGGCCTGTTTAATGAAATACAAGATCTGTTGTCTGATCCCTTTCAAAGTTATAGTCCCTCCCCGCTCCCTGATGAACAAGGGTCCCGAGGTCTTATAGGAAGTCCTTGATAGAAAGGCCTTTAGAGTGGTAACCAGGCATAGGGAAGGATCCTGAAGGAGAGGGATAATTTTCCAGGAGGACCATCTATTCTGAGGGTCTTCATTTTTGGCCAAGAAGACCTTGTCTGGGGAGAGGAGGACCTCTCCTGACGGAAGGAACTCTATGTGGCCTGGATCCCTTGATAAGGCAGCTAATTCCGAAATCCTGGCGCCAGATGCTAAACTCACGAGAAAGAGAGTTTTTCTGAGTAGAGGGATATACTCACATGAATCGTTGACGGTTTCTGACGCTAGTTTAAGAACATCATTGAGAAACCAGGAAATCGAGCTAGGACGAGAAGATGGTCTCAGTCTGGCACAGGCTCTTGGGATCGAAGCTAGCAATGAATCTGTTAGATCTATATTAAAGCCGATTAGAAAAATCTTCTTCAAGGTAGACTTGATGGTAGTAATAGTGTTAGCTGCTAAGCCCGACTCAAACAAGGTTCTAAAAAAGGTTACCGTTAGGTTTAGTGTCATAAAGTCAGTACTAGAATCCTTCAAAAACTTTGCTAGTTTTTTGACCGCTGAGTCATATTGACGAAGAGTGGAGTCTCTCTTGTCAGATTCTAAAAATAAAGTATTCTGGGGGTCTATGTTAGCCCCTTTGTGTGCCGCAAACTTCATGAAGTCCATAAAGTTAGGGTGGTCTGAATGTTTGAGGAAGCGAACACAGTGCACGTTTGTACTATCTGGGTCAAAGTCGGGTTGGGAATCTGGTGAGGGTGGAGATTCAGCTCCAGTAAAAGAGGAAACCAATTGCTCTTGGGCCAATTGGGGGCCACCAGGGCTACTTGACCTTTGAAGGTTCGAAGTTTGTCCAGCACTTTCATCAGAAGGTTCACTGGTGGGAAAAGGTAAATCCTTTCCCAGGCGTTCCAGTCGAGAGACATGGCATCCGTGGCGTAAGCCCGAGGGTCCAGGTTGGGGGCCACATAACATTTCAGCTTGTGGTTGGATTCCGTCGCGAAGAGGTCTACCTGGAGATCCGGCACTTGGGAGAGGATCCATTGAAAGGATTTGCGATCTAGTGACCATTCTGACTCCAACGGTACCGTCCTGGAGAGTGCGTCTGCCACAACGTTCCGAACTCCAGCCAGATGGACGGCGGATAGGTGCCATTGGTTTGAGGCCGCCAGGGAGAAGATTGCCACCATCACGTGATTGATGGGACCTGACTTGGAGCCCCCTCTGTTTAGACAACGGACTATGACTTCGTTGTCGAGGACTATCCTCAGATGTTGTTTCTTGGCCGGGGAAAGACGTTTCAAGGTTAGTAAGACAGCCATGGCCTCCAGGACGTTTATGTGAAATTGTTGGAACATTGTGGACCAAAGGCCCTGAACCTTCCTGTGTTGGGAGTAGCCTCCCCAACCTGATAGGGAGGCATCCGTGTGGATGACTATCCTTGGAGGGGGGTACTGCAACGGAACCGACTTTGATAGGCTCTTGGCGGTTGTCCATGGGAGAAGCCTCTTCCGAAGAATGGGAGGAAGGCGTGTCTTCTTGTCCCGACGTTTGTTGTTCGCTCTGGAGCGCCAAACTCGGTTGATGTCTTTCAGTTTCGCTTTCAGAAGGAGGTCTGTCACTGAAGCGAATTGTAGGGACCCTAGAATCCTCTCCTGGTTCCTTCTGGAAGTTATCTTTTCCCCGAGAAAGCGTTTGGTATTTTTCGCAATCTCTATCCTCTTGGACCTGGGGAGACATAGAGTGTGAGAACGTAGGTCCCACCGTAATCCCAGCCACTGAAATTTGGTCTCTGGTGTCAGACGAGACTTTCCGAAGTTTATCTGGAATCCCAGAAACTGAAGATATTGGATCACCTTGTTTGTTGCCTTGAGACAATCCTCGACGTTGTCTGACCAGATTAGCCAATCGTCCAGGTATGCGACGACTTGGATTCCGTGGGATCGGAGTTCCTGAATGACCGATTCCGTCAGTTTCGTGAAGATTCTGGGCGCGATGTTGAGCCCGAAAGGCATCACTTTGAACGTGTAAGCCTTGTCGTCCAGTCTGAATCCTAGGAATGGGCGGAAGTGTCTCGCTATTGGAACGTGATAGTAAGCATCGGTAAGATCGATGGAGGTGGTGACGGCCCCACGGGGAAGCAAGGTTCGCACCTGCGAGACGGTAAGCATGTGAAACCTGTCGCATTGAATGGACAAGTTTAGTCGAGACAGATCGAGGATGACCCTTCGGCTGTCGGAGTCTTTCTTCGGAACGCTGAATAAGCGACCTTGAAACTTCAGATATTTCGTTTCCTTGATCGCGTTCTTGCGAAGAAGATCTTGGGTAAACAGAAGTAGGTCCGGTGTCGAGGGTTGATGGAATTTGTTCGGTGGAGGAGGCCCTTCTATCCAACTCCACCCCAGGCCCTTGGAGATTATGCTGAAGGCCCAAGGACTGAATTTCCAGCGACTCCGGAGCACATAAAGTCTCCCTCCTACCTGAAGACCGTCAGTAGTTGGAGGTTTTACCGCCTCGGCCACCACGTGACCCTTTTCCACGGGAAAAATATCTCCCTTTGCTTCTGTTCTGAAAAGAACCCCTCGAACCGGGGCCCCTGCCTCATCGGTATCCTTGGGAGGAAAACCGGGACTCATAGACCGGGTTATAAACAGGAGAGGTAAACGAGTTCGAGGCCACTTGGCTTTCAGGGACGAGGACATACTTCACTTGGGGCTGAGTTTTGGAGGTAGAGGGTTGGATGCCCTGAGAGACCGGGGCCGACTGGACTACTTGAAGAGGTTGGCGGAATTGAGTAGAGCTATAAGGGCGTAGCCTCTTTCTGCCCCGGGAGTGAATGCTCGATTGTTCGAACTTCCGTTTGGGAGTGAGACCCCAACGGACTTTGAGGCTCTGGTTCACTCTGGCAGCTTCGCTCAATACCGAGTTGACCATGTCCTCCGGGAATAGGTCCGGACCCCAAGCAGAGGCTTTAATGAGCTTATTTGGCTCATGGCGGATAGTAGCTTCAGATAAGACATGCCTACGGCAACGTCTTTTGGCCACCAAGAAGTCGTAGCAATCTGCTAACAAAGATTGCAGGGTGGCTTTAGTCATAACTTTAAAGGAGTGTTCCTCGTCATAGGTAAGAGAAAACATCTCCGCCATAGTCGAGACGTTGAGGCTCCGGCTAAACCTAGACCGGGACTCGAACTCGAGTCGGATTAAGGTTTCAGGTAGTCTTGGGAGGCATCACTGAATTGCGTCGATGCACAGTCAGCGGATAGCTTACCAGAAGTGAATGTCGATTGAATGTTAAGCCAACATTCATTATCTGATGGGAACAGCAGAGATGTAGGATCTGTCTCCCGGAGTTGTGGCAAAGGCTTATCTTCGGTCACTGCCTGAAGGGCTAATTCAACCATTTTGGTGACGCAAGGAGTGGGGGTCTGTTCGTCCACAAGAAACATGGTGTAAGTACTCTTGTGGGGGGTCAGCATGGTGTTTGTACAACCCCACTCATTTAAGGTTCTAACCCAAACAGACTGAGCCTGTTCCTTCGGAAAGATAACGGTCTCTTTAGGGACCTTATCTAGCCGGACAAGAGCCTCTTCCGTAAGCCGGGCGAAGCCGGGGAAAGGAAATTGAAGGCCGGGAGGGAAGAACTCAAAATCTTCAATGGGCCTGGTCCCAAAACCCTCGATGGTCAACATTCCGTCCGTGAAAGGACAGTGGAGCGCCATTTTCCACGGGTTGTTCTTCGTGAAGGGTGGAAGTTTTGAGGCGTCCGGGATGAGGAACTGTTGTTGTTGAGGCAGTCCACCTTCCAGGGTATCTAGTCTTCTGGTGACGGCAGAAAGTATAGAACTAATCTGCTCTGTAACGACCCTCGTCATCATATTCGTGAGGGCCACCGGGTCGAAGTTGGTCGTGGTAATTAAGGGGGATGACTGCACTCCCGGGTCCTGAGACATAGGGGCAGTGCTAGTCGAGCCACTAGGAGCTCCGGGGAGGGGAGCCTTCTTGGGCTTTGATGAGCCAGGTAGTGTAGGATTCTTACGAGTCCTCACTAAAGGTCTCTTCAGAGATTTGACCTTGGGAGGAACCGAGAGCGATCTCGGGGAGGATTCGCGGTTCCCTTCAAAACCAAGAAAGGAAGAATTATTAGAAGTTGAAGAAAAAGAGGGGCTAAGAAGAGAGGTCTTAGCGCCAGACCCACCTGCCTCACTTACCACCTTACCTGTGTCTGGTTCGTCTAAAACCATGGGCTCTATGTCTAAGGTCAGAGCCGTAACATTGTCTTCAATGGGGTCCGGGTCGTCAGCGATGTCTGTATCCTGGACGAGATTGAGTTCTACGGTTTCCGCAATGTCGGCAATTATAGGAGCCGCCACTTGCCTAGGCACTGCTGCCGAAGATTTTGCGTTCGGGTAGATAAGACTACAATAATCTTCTGAGAGGACGTAGGGCTTCCTGGCCTTTAAGTTACGGGCGAAGACGCCTACCCACAATTTCAAAGTGGCTCTTGCTGAAGTTTTAACCGCCTGGGAACTCTGAAAGGACGGGGATAAGGTTAGCAAACCCGAGGGACAAAATGATGAATGAACCCGAAGATTCATAACAGAAGTCAATGAGTATGTATCATATTGATGCCGCCCAGTGAAGGGAATGTAAATACAAAAATGACTGAAAGAGGCTCACCGAATCTGAAGCGAGGGTGGAGATAAGGTCATAACAGATAAGGCAGTTGTCAGGGTGCCATACAACAATATCGTCCATCTGGATCCCACAGTCCGCGTGGGACCGACAGACAGCATGTCCGCAAGGCTGGTGAAGGACGGCCGCGCAGGCTGTCATCCGGCAACGGACCACCTGTAAAAGGAATAGTCCATGAGCATCTACTAGTTTCTCTATAAGGGGTCCCGGAGGGTCCGGGACCTGCCAGTTAATAAAATAAATGTATAGCCTTAGACTAAACATGCAGAGAACTAAGACTATTCCAAGAGCAATCCGGCAGAGCCGGGTATGAAAAAGGATGCAAAAAACAGTGATGAATATATAATCATAACTAGTTCCAGGGCCCCCGGGGCCGGGGAACAGGGTTGGTAAGTAAACTTAAAGTAAACTTAAAGTAACTTAAAGTACCTAAGATACATCCTTAAAGTACATAAATAGAGAACGCCAATTATGATCTGAAACTAATGTCTGTAATGAATAGGGCTCCCGGAGGGAGAATATTAATCAAAACCGTGTCAGTGTCAACCGATCTTGTAGTTAAGAGCCCGGCGGCTCCGATGTCTGATGACGGGAGGGTACAACGGGAGCGCGGGGGGAGCCAATGGAACCCCCCTACCTTACCGGAGGTACCAGGACAAAGGTAATGATTCATGTAGAATATAATATAATGATATGGGATATTAATAAGTCCTATACGGACGATAATAGCAGGAGGTACCGTAGGTGGGGACACTCCTAATATAAGTGCTCATTCTAACAACCGTAGCTAAAAGCAAGGTTACACCAAGGTGCAGTTATACCGACTAATCACGTGTGATAGTCCCCGGTGGTCCCGGCCTTCCCCCTCCCCGACCGATGGCCAATCGGGGCGACGGGAGGGGGGAGACGAAACCGCCCGGTATGAATGAATGAGACTAAGTCATACCCCGTTGGTATACTCAGTCCTCAATATGTCGGAACGTTGAGGGAAGACTGAGGTACAAGCATACTTGACCCGTATGTCATAACCAACAACCAACGAGTGAGAGGAAGGGTGTACACTGAAGGGGGGGGATGGAATAGCCTCCCCAACCTGTGGGGGGGGTAATGGTACCGGGGAATCGCCAGTGCGCAGTGGTAGACAGGACTACCAACTGGAGATCCCCTCAACATGACATGAAAATCCCAAAAATATGATCATAACGGAGTAACAATAAATATAATATCAATGCACAAATACATAAAAATAATTAATGAATTAAAAGCGAAATCACGTAAGTAAGGTTAGGCATGCAGAAAAAATATGGCGAGAGAGGGACTCGGGCGAGTGGTAAGGGAGGAGCATGACGCCATCAGGAGATGGAAAGCAGGGGTACCAACCTAGTTACTGAAGCGGTAGATCGAACAGTAAAAACAACAAAATACGCGAGAGTCCCACTCGAACCAAACGTAAAACTAGGTGGAGCGTAATAAAACAGAAAGTTTTACTAATAATAAGTGAGATGGTCGATATTAACGCTCCTAGAACTAGCGAAACAATCTCAATGGTGACGCTATCCACCAACATGCACGAATGCAGGCATACCAACATAACCTACTCCTGATGAAACGCTAACACCGATATCATAGGATAACATAAAATAAATGCTATATGAAAGCATAAAGTCGGTGTACTATATGAATATAAGGAAAAAACTCCTAAAGGTTCGAACGAATATTAATGACGGACGAACTAACGAGACAAAGGGCAGAGGCGAAAGTAAGAACGGGGACGCCGCTCATATATAAACACTTCTCAATAATAAAAACAAAGTTTACACTGCCCAATCTCGCTAAAACTCATGGATAAAGTACTTAACTTCGATGGGGTATCTTGGGAATCGGCCATCGAGAGAAAGTTGATGATAAATCCAATGGAAAACACGAGAAAAAATACGTTGGACTTATATGAATCAGGTGCTTGAAAGGAGTGATGGGCAAGCGTGGGTTGAGTTAGTAGTACTGGTCTGCAAGGCAGGGGAGGTTGAACTGCACCTCACTATTGAGGGATTTCGAAGAGGAGAAGTCTAAATGGTACGAGACCTCTGGTATTTCGCCCCAGTCTATACCGACACCATTAGGTGAGCGAGCTAGTTCAACCTAGCATTCCTATACATTTTTTCTCTGGTAATATTAGCAGTTATATTCCTTTGAAATGGTGCATAAGGAGCATTTCACTGGGCGGCACAGGGATTGAGCCCAGAAATTGAGTTATTAAAATAGCTAGTTAATATGTGACATCTGAAATAATATATATATTTTTCCTAACTATATGAACCTGGAGCTCTTTACAGTGGTGATGTATTTCGGCGATAGCTGAAACTAGCAGTTAAAGCTTTTGTAAGGTGTAACTACCTACCACTAGTTATCGGGGGTAAACCAACCACCTCGCTTACACCTGTACTGGTAACAAAATCATCACTCTGTAATTGCAGCAGGACTTACGGGGGAAGGTGATGGCAGGACCAGTATGTGTTAAGAGCTCCGGGATTGTTTAGTTATTAATTTGTCATTTGTTCCGACACTATATACAAACTATTACGCTTTTTATAATGGCGGCTCACTCCATGGTGGGTGGAAGTCCAAAACCAATTGGCTGGTGACTGATATGGGGTGGTCACTTATGCTTTACACGAGCTGTTTAGAGGCACTCTGACACTTTGTCATCCTTGTGGGATAACAGTCTGGGCAATCCGTGCTAGATATAGAATTTAGTAATGTGACTTGACCAGGTAAGCATAAAATTGGAGCTAAACTCCTCACTTAACACTGACATTGCCCAACTCCACTTCACTTGGAGAATAGAAACATAACATATATATAAACACAGAAAATTGTGTATTTAAATGTACAGTATTATCATATATCAGGTTACACAAGGGACATTGATACCCACATGCATTCAGAAGAGGTCAGCTTACAGAGTTCCTCTGATGCTAGACCCCAAGACAGGGATGATGAAATTGGAAGTGGCCAGTCACTCAATCATCCTAGACTTACTCGCAGGTAACATCTGCCCTCAACCAACTGCTAATTGTCCTACAAGGAAGCTGAGGTGCTAGATAACATATTGTGCAGCCACCACAGGTCCTAAGGTAAATGTATCTAGGTTCCTGTGGGTTATGTCTTACAGGTAGTGGGAGGTGAATGTTGTTTGCAGTTTCCACACGCCTGCTTGTAGTACCTGCGTCATAGAAATTCTGTTTGAATGCCAGGGATGTGCTGACAGTCCTCACGTTGTGAGCCACAAGGCGACAACTAGAAGGTGAAAAGCCTGGTTTTATGGCTCTCTTGGTTACCTGTCTAATCCAGAAAGAGATGGATTAGACAGAGGTATCCTTTGCAACTGGTCTCGAAAAGCCTTCCTTTGCGAGGAGTTGCTGAATAACCTCAAGACGTGAAGACAAATAATGGAATGGCTTGGTGGAAGATCTCCACGTATGGTTATCTGAGTAGACTGAGAAGTGAAGGGAGCTCTCTTGTTGCCTCTGTGAATAGATGAATGTTGCCACAGCGGAGCTTCCGGGGTCATCATGAAATCTTGCGATGCTATGACCTTCTTTTAGAAGCCTCCTTACTAAGCAGAAAAGAGGGAATGTGTAAACGTCTATTGACCTATGGATGTCGGGAGGCGTCTTATCAGACTGCCTGGGGATCCAGTACTGGAGAGCAGTACACTGGAAGTTAACAGTTTAGAGATGTTGCAACTAGGCCAAAACGTCTATTCTGTCCTATGTATGTTGGAAGGCATCTTAACAGACTGCCTTGGATCCGGTAATGGAGAGCAGTACACAAGAAGTTAACAGTAAAGAGACATTGCAAATAGGTTGATTGTTGGAGAACCCCACAAAGTTGAAACTTTGTCAGCTATCTGTTGTTTCAAAGACCATTAAGAGCTTACATCCGAGTCCTCCTGTTCATATTGTCCGCCAGCACGTTCTTCTTGTACGGGATGAAACAGGCTGATAGATCTACCAAGTTGTTTTCCATCAATCTGAGGATTTTCAGAGCTAGTTGGCAGAGGTCCTGTGAAAAAGTACAGTACCTTCTTTGTTTTTGTTTGACATCACCGTAGTGTTGTCGCTCATCAGCACTATAGAGTGTCCTGAAAGGAGCTGATGGGATTGCTTGAGGGCTAGAAAAGCTGTCCCCATTTCCAGGAGTTTATGAGGCACTGTTGCTCGGCATCGGACCAAAGCCGGAATGCTGTGAGGTGCAACAGGTTAGCCCCCCACCCTTCTTTTTGATGCATTTGTGAAGAGCAACAACTCTGAGGGAGGAGAGATCTAATCCCCTAAGCAGATTGGTGTCTGACACCCACCAACTCAGGTCTCTCTGCTGCTCTAGAACTACCAGCCTTTGCCAAAGAACTACTGGTAAGTTGTCCTACGAAAGAAAAAGGTGAGCTACCCTTTTCTTTCTCTCTACTAGTTCCTCGAGCAGAATAACTTGCCTAGTTTGGTCATAATTTCTATCTCAGGATATACCACCTCTTGTGAAGGAGGTTGCAGTGATGACTTCTCATAATTTACCACGATCCCCAGATCCTGGCAAAAAGTGAGAAGCCTGTCTCGGAGGAGAGGGGTCTCCCTTGAGTCTGCTAGAACTAGCCAATCATCTAAATAACCAAGCAGACAAATGCTGTTCTTGTGAGCCTAGGTGGACACTTGGGTGAAGGTGCGAGTGAACACCTTGAACTAATAATCTTTCTGCCTAATGTGAATCTCAGGTACTTCCTTGAGGATGTATGAACAGGGATCAGGAAGTATGCATCCTTGAGGTCTAGCAATATCATGAAGTCCTCCAATTGACAATTTCATCTGAGCCGTTTCCATCTTGAATGGAGTTTGCTGGACAAACTTGCTCAGGCTAAGAGGTTGATGACTGATCTGCAGCCTCCAGACACGTTTTCTACAAGAAATACTGTAACCGACTATAGAAACCTGGAGATCTTTCCAGGATCTCTTGGAGAGCGTCCTTCTCTAGCATGGTCTGGACTTTGTCCCGAAGGACCTGTTCCTACGCGGATCCCCTCGTATAGTAATCTGACAACTGCTCTTGATGCATCCAACTACCGGTGGACTGGTCAGGGGAATGCCCTTACTAGCAGGAATATCCATGTTTACATCTCTTGCCTTCCTTGCCCCTCTTTGAGCCCTTAGGTCGAAAGGGCTGTTTGGGACATTGGGGTTGTGCTGCCCGCTTCTTCAGCAGAGAGTTCTTCTTCAACCCCTGGCTCTTTGTTAGAGACAATCTCTGCAGTGGCGGATCTGAGGAGTAAGGGTGCGAGGTCATAGCCCTCTGGAATAGGGAGTCACGGCTTACCGTTCTCCATCTGTCTTTCACTGCCTCAATGTCCTCCATGTTAAAGAGGCAGGGACCATCCATTGAGGAATTGCATAACCTCCTCAACTCTCTCCTGGTCACCTCAAAACCCAGTTGATCCACTGGTTTACTATGTTCTGTGTTAAGGACACCAGCGTCCTAACTCCTGAGAGGAGGAAGGCTGATATAGCCTCCCTCTTCTGGAGAGTAGAGAAGTCCTCATTCTTAATGGGGTAGCCTACTGTCCCTAAGCAGTAGACAAGCCATAAAACGGATTGCAGAGAGCCCTTTGCATCCCGTTCCATGTTAGCAGCATCAGCTGCAGGGAAGAGCACTACCAAGGTCGCCAGTTTGATCTGAGAAGAGTTCTGAGTCAGCGACAGAATCACCGGATCTCAAGGCAGAGGAGATGGATCATCCTTCACTATTTCATAATACTTCCTCTGCCATACATACAGAGGAGGAAGTAATCGAGAGAGAGTTCACAGACTGGAGGGACTGTGATGCTCCTGTCACCTGGGCATAAGCCCTGTTCTTTGCTACCTTAACCTCCCTTGACCAAGGTAAGTTTAAAACACCTAGTCTTGATGGGTCTTGGCATCTCATAGAAGAGGTCCAGGATCATGTCCTTGCCCTTCGCTGAAACTTGATCTGGTTCCCCTAGTGAGTTGACCTTCTTTATGCAGGAGGACTAACAGGAAGAGATGGTCTGTCTCTTTCTACTCTAGTGGAGAGATCTTGGGGCTGGTGGACATCGCCAGCACCTCGTCAGAGTGTTCTGAACCCTAGTCAAAGGGTTCCTCCTCTTCTGAGCTGCCACTCATAGCAGCCAGGGGAGGGTTGAAATCGTCAACAGAGTTCTTGCAGAGAAATGAGCTTTAGGAGGAAGGCTGCTGTGACCCAGTCTTACGGAAATAGACGCTGGGGCTGAGTGACCTTCCTCTCGAGGTTGACGCTCAGCCGTAGAGTGCCAGTTCTTGGGAATTATCTTAGCATCCTTCCTTTCTTATACAGTATAAGGACGTTAAAATCCACAAGAAGGGAGGAAATCTCATTCCTCTCTGTCTCCTTAGGCCTTGCTCCTTTGGAGGAAGCCGAGGAAGGTCGAGCCAATGGAGTTCGATGGCGAGGATTCTTCCCTTTCGAGGATGACCCCGAAAAGGGAAGAATCCCTTTCAGCCTTCTTCTTCCGTTGGTTGTTAAACCTTGTCCACTGGGAGGGCAACCACTCCCAACAATCATTGTACGAAGACTCCCGCGTGCAGGAGTGACCCCTACACGCCGGGCAGAGATCGTGATGATCAGTCTCCACCGGCAACACAAAAAGTGCTACAACGGCGCCCTTCAATGCCAGGACAAACCCGCCTGTTAATGATCCCCATGGGCAGACACACCTGGAATTGAAAAAGCGTTAAGGCCAGTATTGGGAAATTTTATTTGCTTTTAACAGGGAGTAAGACGTCTGTATTCCACCGAGCCAAAATAAAAAGTGACGGTTTGTTACTAGTGCAGGTGGGACTGGGGTGGTTGGTCTACCCCACTACCCACCCTCCGTTAACTAGTAGAGAGTAGTTACACCTCTCAAAAGCTTTAATTCACCTGTCGCCAAAATATATCTCCAGTGTAACACTTTACATTGGAGATATATTCTGGCGACAGGTGAATTAAAGCTTTTGAGAGGTGTAACTACTCTCTACTAGTGTTCGTATATGGAGCTGGAACAAATACCATTTCATGAACATGAACAGAAAAGTCCATATATTCTTCAAAGGATTCTTACAAGTTAATGCAAAATGCTACAGAACCTCCATAATCATTCAAGGTACAGTATTAGTTTCAATAAACTTTACTACCATAAAACATCTCACCCTTAGGGTATTATTTGTTACTCATAACCAGAAATTAAAAATGGTTGAACAGAGATCCTCATGCAAACAGGAAAAATATACAGTACTGAACTGTATCTAAATTGGAAGTCAGCAATACTGTAACAAGAAAACAAATCATAAAAATTTAGAATTCAAATATATGAATGCAACTTAAAATCGATAGATACAGTATCAATAATTCAGCACAAAAGGATACGGTGTAACTTTACAGTCTTTAATACGTTGATTGATGAACTCCGCTGCCACTTCAGCCTTAGGACGACCAATGTCTTTTTTTCTAAATAAGAACTGGCGATTTAGGTTAGAAAGATCAATTGTATCCATGTCAATGACATGTAGATTTGTAAAGCCCATGAGTGCTAGGTCTTTCAGAAGCTCACATCCTAATCCCCCAGCACCTGAGGAGGAGGTAGAAACTAATTAAAAATTGTACAAAGATAATATTTCTATGTATTTATAAAAAAAATTAAATAAACAAAACATTAATTAGACAACATTAGTGAACATTTAAGATTGGCATACCTATAATCAGAACTTTAATATTTTCCTGAAGCATTTTTAAGGTATCAGGTGAAGGTTCAAAGTCTGGATGGGTAAAAGGTCCAGGACGTTCAAGTAATTTTCTCACTTCCCCCCATCTTTCTCCCCAGTCAACCATACTGATGTGTTATCTCTGAAAGAAAGAAAAAGATTATTGTGACTTATAACTACAGTATACTATAAAGACATTAATGATGCCTTATATAAAATTCTTGCTTGAAGTCAACACAAACCATGAACAAGAGCCAAACTAATTTCTTACCTAAATGTAATTAAACAGCAGCAATGGGTAGATAAAAACAACTGCAATTTTCAACCATATGAAATATCTGAAATAAGTTTACAATAAACAATATATGTACATAAATTAAGTGAAGACTGGTTTTGGCACCTTTAGAAATATAACAAATTTGGAAATAATTTGTATTTTCCCAAACCATACAACAGCCATAAGACTTCTATAGTAATTAGGAGGTTCTTTAAATGCTGGGAAAGCAAAAAATGGCAAGATATGTTGAGGAAGGGGGAAGGAGTTATAAAAAGAAAATAGCTCGGTTTCCTCACTACTGTATACGACTTGGAAATGACATGTCAACATAGTCAACCAAACAGAATTTGTGATGCCAGCGTACATAAACAGAAGTTCGTAACGCCAGCGTACATTTGATATACTGTATATTAAAAAAAAAAAAAAAACCTTCCCCCTTCCTCAACATATCTTGCCATTTTTTGCTTTTCCAGCATTTAAAGAACCTCCTAATTACTATACAAGAAGAAAAGAGCTGCAGGATTGCATAATTTGGGAATAAATGGAGAGCGTAGTCTTGTAAACAATTACCAAATTTTTCTTTACTCAAAGGGCTAACTACAACACTGCAATTGTACAGTGGATATTTTTCACTTGGTAAGGGTAGAATAAACTCTCCAGCTATGACAAGCAGCTCTTTTCCAAAATCAAACCACTTGTTTTCTGTTCTTGGATAGTGCCATAGCCTCTGTACTATGGTTTTCCAGTGTCTTGGGTTAGTTCTCGTCTAGGGGTATACTCCGGCACACTTTTTGGCGATTAGTCTATCTAAAAGAAATGCTTGTATTCTTTCATTCTACCTTGTTTCGAGTCTTGTTCTCCTGTCTTCTCCAGCTGGTCTTTAGCTGCTGACTCATCTTAAATTTTTGGACCAGAACTTACAGTTTATCAAATTTCTTATTCCTCATCTGGATATTAATCTCTGGTACCATTGTTCAGTTAGTTCCTTATGCATTTTGCATAAGATTTTTCATAATTCTGACCATCCTTAGCATTCAGCTCTTCCCAAGATTGTACTATCATGTACATAGTACTAGTTATTCAGTTAATTCTAACATTCATACCTTCCCCTTCATTAACTCAACACTACACAGTATTTAAGATCCAAATCTAGCGGTGGAAGTTCAGAAGTTCAAATTTTTATAAACTTTTCTTTTGAACAGATTGACATAAGCCTTGTTCTATAGTTTATATATAACTGACCTATTTCAAGTTGTTACTGATCTTATTACTTGTGAATTTGATTTTCTTTACGAGGAGATCTTGTTTATCTCTGTCTAAAATACGATAACATAAAGCTACTTTTACAATTTATCAAATAATATAATTTAGTGTTACCTTGCCAAGAGTGAAGCCGGTTAAGAAGCAAACACTGGGTTGAGACTTATTCTTAGGGTAAGCTGAGGGTACGGAAGTCTGCGGGGGGGGTGGGAGAGGGGTTGCAAAGGAGCAAGTTGTGGAATGATCTTCCTAATCGGGTAGTTGAATCAGTAGAACTTCAAAAGTTCAAACTTGCAGCAAATGTTTTTATGTTGAACAGGCTGACATATGTCTTTTTATAGTTTATTTATGACATATCTGTTTTGACGTTGTTACTGTTTGTAGAATGATTTATTGTTAATTTGTTCTCATCACTTATTTCCTTTCCTCACTGGGCTATTTTTCCCTGTTGGAGCCCTTGGGCTTATAGCATCTTGCTTTCCAACTAGGGTTGTAGCTTGGCTAATAATAATAATAATAATAATAATAATAATAATAATAATAATAATAATCATAGCCCTTGGTTGATAAGTATGTAATAATACGACTCCTAAATTAGGTTAGGTGGTGTTCTTGTGTTTGTTTCCCTTTCAAAAAGTGCTTTTTTCAGAAATAACTTTTAAAATTTTACACCAGGTCTGTCCCAACCAACTGCAAAGGCATCATATTTAATATTTTCTATTTACTACTTCCTATATATAATTTATTTGATATTTTGACATTACCTCCGGATACTTTAGTGGTTATATCTCGCCTAGTGTTCATTACCCCAAAATCATATGACATTTCTCAAGAAAACTGGAGTTTTCAGAGAAAATTTGGTTTCATTGTAGTGTATTACAGGGCAATGTAACCTAAGAAAACAACTACTTTTTCTTATAGAAAAAATTACGCTCTCTTCAAAAATGACACTCATTCCCGTCGCAAATTAATAGTTTCAGAAATATATATACACTACATCTAAATCCTCCAATAATGGGGGACCCCCAGTGGGAACTCGGGGTTTTGGGTGGGGAAAACATACTGGGGAATCGATATATAAACGTAAAACAAGCCTTTTCTTCTCTATACATTACCTTCTTGAAATTATAATAACCGGAGGAAAATGGATAAACTTTGGAGGCGCCGTTACAAAGATTGTGTCATGAAAAAATACAGTAACCAGTGCTGCCAACGTCCGATGTAGATCAAATGTTATTTTGTGACCTGTCATACTACTAGGCTAGGTTAGGTGGGTTTGTTAGGTTCTGTGCCCTTTTTGTACTTTTTATATATTGAGTAAAACTTATATGGAGAAATTATTTAAAATACATATGGAAATATCTATCATTACTATCTTTAGTAATGTCAGCGTGCCGTTGGTAACTCTGTGTACCATACGTCAACGTTGGTAACACCGTGTATTATTGGTAACATTGCTAATGTTATCGTTCGTTCTTAAGAGAAGTGACACCGTGCAACTCAAAGTTATCCGAATTGGTTGATCTGTTTGTTTCCGATTGAAATGAACATCAAATTCGGTTAATTCACGATATTTACTATAGGAAAACAATTATATATCTTTTCCCCAGTACAGTATGTTTTCCCCACCCAAAACCCCGAGTTCCCACTGGGGGTCCCCCATTATCGTAGGATATAGATGTATATATATTTCTGAAACTATTCATTTGCGACGGAAACGAGTGTCATTTTTTAAGAGAGCGTAATTTTTTCTATAAGAAACAGTAGTTTTTTTCCTAGGTTACATTGCCCTGTAATTCACTACAAAAATACCGAAAAAAAAAATTTTTGTATTAAAAAATGTTGTCCTGACTATAACTAAAATAAAACCGCTATTTTCTCATTCACTATCCTCAATGGGCTGCTTTCCCTGCTAGCGCCCTTGATTTTGTAGCGTTCGGCTTTTCCATCCAGGTTTGCAGCTTGGCTAGTAATAATGATACTCTAACGCAGCATCCTTGGCCCTTATTTGAATGAGGAACATCTGTTGTTTCTGAAGGAAAGGCTATTAGCCTTATATGCAATAATTTCGAGGAACCTTTGCATATCAGCGGCCAGTTCCTCGAGCGTATATCAAAACTGGACATCAACTAACCTAATCTTCCCCCTAACTTAACCTGCGACCCCGCTTATTCTAAGTTAGACATAATAATACATGCAGGTGGCCGCTATCACAAACACACCCCAATTTCGATTTGAGCTTTAGCGAGGCTAAGCTAAATTACAGTACACCAATAAAGTCTTGGAATTTTAAAAATTAAAAAAAAATGACAAATCAACAAGTGAGCCTATTTAATATGCAACTAAATATAGATTGGAAAGACGTAACAAGTGAGCCTATTTTATATGCATCTAAATATAGATTGGAAAGACGTAACAAGCAATAGGCTACCATAATAACGCAGGTAGACAACAATCATAGTATAGGGTAATGTACAGTTAGACTACCGGTAGATTACCAACAAAGCCAGTAATAGTCTATCCTATAGCAAGTGCACTGACATTAAATGCCTCTAAAGTTTATAATCATATAACTGAGCAACAACAATTACAATTATACTATAAGGCCTTTTAAATAGCATACCTGTATCAAAATTTCGGCGATCAGCTGTCAACAAACAGAACTTAACTTGGGGTGTTTCGCGGACGATAACATAAACTTCACTGAGAAGTAACTAAGAATTGAGGTCCGAGGACCAAGAATGTACGGACTCTGCACCAGAGTAACAGTTAAAAAATTAGTTATTCATTCAAATACAAAAAGATTAACCGTGGATTATGAACTAACATTTTCTGAAAAATTGCAACTATACTAGTTTATGTAAAATTACAAAATACTTTTCTTTTTTCTCCCCACCGGTGTAACTTGTGGCCAAATACGCCAACTAGAATTTGTAGGCCTACTACATAAACTAAAAAGGTTGAAATTGGCATAACATTCTTGAATGTGACAGGCTAATGGTGAGGGAAGTAAGTAGCAATTAATGAAACCATGAATGTTAAGAAAAAATTTACTGCAACAATTAACTACCCAACTCAGGAGGCTCGCGCGTATGTATGTATGTATGTATGTATGTATGTCTATATTATGAAATATATAATATATATAAAATATAAAATATATATAATATATATAATATATATATATATATATATATATATATATATATATATATATATATATATATATATATATCTGTGTGTATATATATATATATATATATATATATATATATATATATACATATATATATATATATATATATATATATATATATATATATATATATATCTGTGTATATATATATATATATATATATATATATATATATATATATATATCTGTGTATATATATATATATATATATATATATATATATATATATATATATATATATATATATATATATATATATATATACATATATATATATGTATATATATGTATATGTGTATATATATATATATATATATATATATATATATATATATGTATATATATATATATATATATATATATATATATATATATATATATATATATATATATATATATATATATATATATATATATATATATATATATATATTACAGTTCCCCTCCGGAGAGAATGGGTTTATGTAGGTGGGTAGCGGTGGGATCGTGGTTTTAATGGGTAACTCCAACAAACTTGCCGATGCAATGCTCGGTTTTATGTTATATCCCCTTATGCATGCATGTGTGTGAGTGCTGTGCAAGGTTGCATGTATGCGTGTGATTGTGCGCTTATATAATGAACTTATCATGTTTTTATTCTTAAACATTATTATAATTTTTTAAGCTACAACCCTAGTTGGGAAACTAATATGCTATAAGCCTGAAGGCCCCAGCAGGAAAAAAATAGCCCATTGATAAAACAAAATAAGGAAATAAATAGAATGGTATGCTTAAGTGTACTCTCAAGCAAAAGAACTCGAACCCAAGACAGTGGAGGCCCATGGTACAGAGGCTATGACACTACCAAAGACTAGAGAATAATGGTTTGAATTTGGAGTGTCCTCCTAGAAGAGTTTCTTACCATAGCTAAAGAGCTTCAGCCTTTACTATGTGGAAAAGTAGCTACTGAACAATTATAGTCCAGTAGTTAACCCCTTGAGTGAAGAATTGTTTGGTTAGTTTAGTATTGGTAGGTGTATAAAGAAAAACGAGAATGTGTAAAATATAGGCCAGACTAGCCTATTTGGCGTATGTGTAGGCAAAGGAAAAATGAACCTTAACTAGAGAGGGATCCAATATACTTCCTTTTGGCCAGTTAAAGGACTCAATAGCTCTCTAGCAGTAGTATATCTCAACAAGGGTCTGGTGCCTTGGCCAACCTACTATTTATGATAAATATAAGAATTCTCTCACTCACAGCTAGTCATTGAGAATCCAGCACATGATAAGAACTGAATGATATATACATGTACATACATACACACGCATACACATAGCCGGAAGAATAAAACTTTCAGCTAATATTTTTGATTGGCTTATGATTTAATTTCTTCAAGTCCCACGAATAAAACAAAGGATATGCTTGTGTTATAAAGTACCAAATACCAAGCTCAAACAAATGCTTATATAAATCCTAAGCAATTGCTTCATTTTCTGATGAATAAACAACAATTACTTATGGTTTACAACAATTGCTTTAAAATAGAATGAACAACCTGATGACATCGTTTCTGTGAATTCTTAAAAGTTGTAAGAATTTAGAACAGGAAAATGTAGTAATTAACATTAATGGGGAATACTTTAACAAATTAATTTTTGCAAATGCAATAGTTCTGTTTAATGAATGATGGGAGGAACTGTAAAAGATGATAGAAGATTTGAGTAGAGAAAGCAGAAATATAGGACTGAAATAGAATATGAGTGAAGCTAAGATAATGCTCAATAAAAATGCAGAGACAACACATAAGGTTTATGGACGAACCTTTAGAGATTGTTATAAATATAGGTACTTAGGGTAGACAGTATTTCCTAAAGACATGAAACCGAAATTGAAAGAAGAATAAGCAGGGGATTGAGAACTTTTGGTAAACAATATATTATGAAAATTAAAATGCCACTTTCTCTAAAAAGAAAATAATTAATTAGATGGCCCTACCAATATTAACTTGTGCATCAGAAACTTGAAGCCTTACTAAATCCTTAGCACATAAGCTAGTTACAACTCAAAAGAGCTATGGAAAGAATAATAATGGGACACATGCATAGTTAAGGATGGTTTCAATTAGAGTACTGTACCTATATAAGGTACTCTAGTTTCAATCATTGGAGCCAAAATGCACCTCTACTGTAGGTTCTAAAACTTTCAGATATATGGCGTAGCTATGATTGCATAACAAGCTACCACTAGACATCCGAAAGACTGATGGTATTAAAGCTTTCAAGATATTGGAGACTTACCTATTCCCAAAATATACTATAATGATATAAGAATGTTTATAACAAACAAATCTTTTAGGTCCTGCAGGGCACAGAGCTTTTACGTGTATGACAGGACTAAGAAAACAGCCCTTAAAGTAAGTATACAGGGCACCAACCACCCATTGAGATACTACCACTAGTGTTATGGGGCCCTTTGATGGCCAGACAGTACTACATTGGATCCTTCTCTCTGTTTAGTTTATTTTCCCTTTGCCTACACATACACCCAATAGTCTGGCCTATTCTTTACATATTATCCTCTGTCTTCATACACCTGACAACACTGAGATTACCAAACAATTCTTCTCTCAAGGGGTTAACTACTGCACTGTAATCGATTAGTGGCTACTTTCCTCTTGGTAAAGGTAGAAGACTCTTTAGCTGTGATAAGCAGTTCTTCTAGAACGACTCTCCAAAATCAAACCATTTTTCTCTAGTCTTGGGTAGTGCCATAACCTCTGTACCATGGTCTTCCAGTCTTGGGTTAGAGTTTTCTTGTTTCTCTTCCTTTTGTTTTGTTCATGTTTTTAAAGTTTATAAAATATTTTATTTTTTCCTTGTTTCCTTTCCTCGCTGGGCTATTTTCCCTGTTGAAGCCCCAGGGCTTATAGCATCCTGCTTTTCTAACTAGGGTTGTGGCTTAGAAACTAATAATAATACATTAATAATAACCAAAAGTCAACCCAATTTGCCCAGCCTGGACTGCCATAAACCATGGTTAATAATTAATCTGATGTTTTAATTACAAAACAAAAAACTTGGGAATGTTAGAATGAATACCACCTAGTAATGATCATTAATAGATATGGAGGTATGTGACAACTAGCAAAAGGGTTTATTTTCCATCCTTACAATACCCCAGTATAGTAACTAGGCTACATTTCCTGAGAGGTGTTAGGGAAAAATTGTCCCACTGACAAGATGGAATGAAAAACAATGCAGAAGTGATATAGTATTGGTAACCATGATCAACTTGTTAATGTAACAAGTATCTAACATACTGAGTACAGTAGTCTGCAAACAAAATTAAATCATTACTAAATAAATGATAAAATCTAAGATATCTGGCACATAAAACCCACAAAAGTTACATTTAAGGTCTTATAGGAGGCCTGTATTGTATTTGAAGGAGGATTTTTCATAGCATTAAAATTGTTCTTAAGTTGTTATAGGCTACATCCAGGAATGATATCTGGCACATAAAACCCACAAAAGTTACATTTAAGGTCTTATAGGAGGCCTGTATTGTATTTGAAGGAGGATTTTTCATAGCATTAAAATTGTTCTTAAGTTGTTATAGGCTACATCCAGGAATGATCATACCCTCTTCCACAATTCTTATTGGAGAGAGATTGCCCTATCACTATGCCATTTTAAAATCGAAGGTTTCCTACCAGGTACAGTAGTGTAGTGGGGTTTCTTAACTGTAAATCATAATCCAAATTTTGATAAAGTTTGAAGTAAAGTCTACATATGAACGAAATATGTAAACCTCATTTTAATTGGTTGCTTAGTGCAAAGAATGTTTTCCTCAATAACATACATTCATCAAGAATTGAAATTGTATCTTTTGAAATTTAGGCCAATCTTGGAAGAATCTACAAACTCAAAAGGTAACTAAGAATTGAAATTGTATCTTTTGAAATTTAGGCCAATCTTGGAAGAATCTACAAACTCAAAAGGTAACTAAAAAACGAGCCCACATCAACAAGTACATGGAAGATGCTGCTAAACTCTTAACTTTCCCTACCTAACATCACCATCAACAGAGAAACTCTACATATTCCAACTGTAAAATACCAGTAGATTTTGTGATACCATTAAGGACAAGTGCAAGTACTCTATTAGAAGACTAAAACAGAAGCAAAGACCATTAAAGCTATAAACCCTTATACTATAGGCCTGCATATCTCAAAAATCCATGTTAACTTCACCTAAACCCACAAGAATAATGATCCTAGGTAATCTGTGAAAAGTCAAATACCTACCCTACCTAGACCCTAGCCAAATTCCTCAACAGAATCATTTCCCATAGCCTTTCTAAATATTTAGTTCTGGCTAGTTCCAGCAGGCCATTGGGAAGGTACCAGTGCATCCCTTGGTATCAAGAGATTTTTCAATAAAGTAAACAGGACTATCCAACTGATACTAGATACAATGTCACCCAACTCCCATGTTTTCAGAATCTAGCCCTAATTACTTTTGGAAAGCTTTTAGAGACAGAAAACTTAAAACATTCATGAATATAAACTTTATATTCAAAAGGATAGTAAGGTTATCCATTCTCCCTTTTCAATCCTTTTTGTCAGTTTCTAGAAATGTCATGGATAATGGGATTTTTAGACTTGTGTGTTTTGAGATGCTTCTAAGACCCCTTTTGTAACCATAGAAAGTCAGTTTTCTTTGGTGGTCATTTTGCAGTTCTAGTACAAAAACTGGATTATTGCAACATTCCACTTTAAATCCATAAATATTGTAGAGTAGTTTAAGCTGCTTTAATACCGGACTCCTGATTCTTTGTTGCTAATTTCAATTGACAATACTGGCCAAGTAAAATTTATTGAAGCAACTGGGTCCAATATAAAATATCAACATGCTCTACCAACAAGCATTATAACTGGTTGCCACCTCACTACCAATTCATGTAATCATAAGAGACTAACAATTAAACGTTACTGTGTAGGTAATTATGGTTCTACCTTAAATAGTGACCCAAACAGGTGTCTTGCACAGCACATCTATGTTACTGCTTGCCAAAACAAAGGAGCAATATGATAACTGATTTGCCAGCCAATCATGCTTGTGGGCAGAGCATGTTAAAAGATTTAAGGCTTGATACAGTTACAAGTAATATTTCCAAGATCCTTTCAACAACACTGGACTTTTCTATAAGTTATCAACAATGTAAGATTTACTCTGTACTAAAATAAATTATTTGTGTTCAGTGTCTTACTGCATACATATTAGACACCTACATGCTGTCGTCTCGGAAGTTATTTTAAGAGATTTGTGTACCATGATGATAAAATTAAGTTTTTTTTTCTGTATGAATATTACTACTTTTATCATTCAAGCACATATTTTTGCCACAATGCTTCTCACTAGCCCTAAGGCCATTCAGGCTGCCAGTCACTGGGATAAAACACAGTAGTTGCAGTATGAAGTAAAAGTAGAGATCAGATGCCAAGATGGAGGAGGAGCATTCAAGGGAGGTAAATAAAGCTAAACAGCGAGTACAATAAGACAATCCACTGACCCTGAAATAATGCCTATAGTGCTCTGATGGCACTATCACCTTACAGGGACTAACTACATTGTCAAGATGGGATTTTAATGAGCAACCTTTTGATTAGTGCAGTGTTCCGTGTTACCATTAAAATATTTTTTATAAACATGTATACTGTAAAAGTAAGTGTTTTCAGTGTTTGACGCATTTTATCATTCGGGAGCCTAAGGCTACAGCAACGTCCAGCGAGCAACTATACATTAATCTTTACTCTAAAATCTAGTACTGTAATAAAATTTCCTCTCATTACGTGTGATCCCCATCACTAAAACATCTTGTATAATCTTACCACCAGAAATATTTAGTTTCCATATTTTCAGCTAATGTCCTTATCACTCTGGCAAAGCTTTAAAAAGTACAAAAAATCATAACCACTTTTTAAGAACTTACCAAACCTTCCATCTTACCTCAAAGGAAGAAAATCCAGATAGATATGATTCTGGAGAACATTTTATACACTTCACTTCCCTGTAATAAAACTTTGATATTAAGTACTCCCTCCTATACTAAATTGCAATGTTTCATCTTTTATCATTTACTTTGTGGTGTTGCAAGCTGACCCACAAACCAGAGGGTCCTCGCAGCTTTCACCGACCACTGGAATACTCAGGAATTGGCAACAAATTATCCTAACTATTCCTAGATGTCTGGTTGAAATACAAATGGTATAAAGTTTAAGACTTCTGGCTTCTCAAAGTCTTATGAGCAATATGTCAATAAAAAATTATCACAGGAAAAGTATAAGTGAGAAAAGTAAAAAATTATAAAATTTATTAAATAACTACTATACAGAACAAGTATCCTTGCACATATGGAAAACAAAGTTAATACTAAAAGCATGCAACCTGGACTTGGGACCAGGTAGTGGGATGAGCTTTTTTACCACTTGTCAGTTTTATGAATAAGAGCTACAGTTAAAATTGGGACAAAGTACATTTGCTAAGCACACAGGACTGAGGACTTTAAAGACAGATCACAAAATGATTAAGTAATGGCAAGATTGAGTGTGGTAAATACAGCATACCTCAAGAAATGTATCGAGCACTAATTCTCAACCTAATGAATTAACTTTCTATTAATACTAAGATACAATACTCAATCATCTCACAAGCAAGCTATTTACCTTATCCTAGTTGGAATTCAAACCTTATATGCATCTTATTGCTCTTCAACTTTATTTTCTTCGAGCAATTCTTTAGTCACAAACTTTTCTTCAAGAGGACTTTGCAACTTATGACAAATCTCAACACCCCTAAAACAATACTCTTATTAACAGCTTAAGAAATTTCTAATGACACAAAAGTCTACATTTATTGTTAAACTCTACTACTGCAGAATATAGAGAAGGAACAAGACCATAGGAATGTCTATGGGATCAGCGCATAGTTGACCACAACCAAACTAATTAAAGAATCAAAGGATACAAATCTGAACTCTTAGAAAACTTGGAGAAAATGTAACAAAATACTAAGATTAAGATATAATCTTAAAATGATTTATTTCGGTGTCACCTGATAACACCAAATTTCTCCTGATATATTGTACTTCCATTAATTAGGAACAATGATCATGAACTGCCAATTATTATGTAATTTTTAAGTGAAAATACAGGTGCAAAATATTCAAAATAATTTTTAAAAAATGTAATAGCTAATGTAATATATAAATGAACCTTTCAATAAAACTTAAGAGACTATAAAAAAGAAGGCCACATTTTATGAGCCAGTCCTAACGCTGGAAAAGCTTATCGATATGAATAGGCAGACCTGCTACACCCTCAAACTTTAGTGTCTGCCATGGCAAGAATAATTAGTGGGTTTACCACTTCAAACCCCTTAAACCAATTCACTATACAATCTTGTAATTTTCTTTTTAGGGCAAAATGGGAGTACTAAATATGTAAATACTGTATATAAAGTTCAGTTATAATATAAATACTCTGCAATAATAATAAATCAATATCTTATTAGAAAATGTCGATATAAAGCATGGATTAGAATTATAAATCTGGGCTTAATAGCCTGGCACTGGTAAAAGAAGAGTTTGGACACCAAGATGGAAGTAAAGAAGCCAGAAGAGAGGATAAGTAGAATGGAATTAAGAAAGTGTAACTTGGGGACAAATGAACTCTAATGCCTAAGTGCAGTATTAATTGCACTGAATGCACTACACCCTACAGGAGAGATACAGCAGGTTAGATACTCTAATACTATACTTCATCTTATGAGGAAAACTCCACCACCTTGAGGGAAAAAAAGCTTATTAACCATTTCCTTATACACTTCTAGCATTTAAGATCTTTCCTGTCTCACTTTCAAGTATGGCAACAAAATGAAGGAACTACCAAAAATGGATGGTCCGATAACAATGGGGGGGGGGGAGCTTTTATGCTTTGAAATCATACATTAAATTCTACCGTTATCAAAATCAGACCCACTTAGGATGCCTATATAAGTTCTTGTAGTTTATCTAAATTAAAGTGGACCAAAGCTGGCTCTTCTGCATTTAATGTAGATGGTAGCAGAAAAATTCACCTAAGCTTGAGTAGTCTTAAAACCAAACTTTAAAAAAAAATACTTTTACCATCTCGTGAAATGCTATTAGTGGATTAATACAATCAATATAGGAGCTTGTACCATCTTCTGATGGGTATTAGCACTTTTTATTTTAATATTGTTATGACCCTGAACTAGTTTCTTTTTCGTCAAACTTTGTCTCTCCCAGTTTCAATTTTCTTAAGCCTTTGATTAGAATTCTACTTTAATTTTCTACACAAGGACATATTTCATCAACAACTTTTTATATCTTTTCATAAACCCAGCAATCTTATATCATAGGATATTCTAACCCAACCAGTTATTAATTTCCAAGCCCTGCAAATGAGAACTTTGTATGAAAAATTACTTAAAACTTAGATTAATATATCAACAAATGCAGATAGAAAAGGTCACAAACTATGAAAAGGACTGCCAGATATCACCGGTGCAATTTCATAAAAACCATGGTTGAATATACAGAAAGAATAAAACTCAAAAATAACTTAATACTCAAGTTACTTGGGGGCCTCAACAACTTAGAATAATTTTCTTTTTTATTTATAAAAAGTGCAATGATATATAATCACAATATAATAAGTTACCCTTTGTTGGTAACAATTCAAAGATCTTAAAAAGAGCTAAGTTTCCTATAGTATCCTCGCCAAATAAGTGCAATGATATATAATCACAATATAATAAGTTACCCTTTGTTGGTAACAATTCAAAGATCTTAAAAAGAGCTAAGTTTCCTATAGTATCCTCGCCAAATAAGTTCTGTGAGAATATACTTATGCACCCTAGTTAAAAGTTTACTTAAAAAAAAAAAAAGGAATACATGTCTAGCCATACAGCATGACCAAAAGAATGATCAGTATAACCTACGTTTATAAAATACATGCCTACCTCACATTGCTTATCACTGCAGATCTTTAAAAAATAAAACTCAATATTAGCACTATGTTTTTAATGAACTTCAAAATGTTTACACTGTAAAAATATTGTTGGGTATGTCTAAAGAGAACCCACGTGCTCTTTTGTAAAGTCCTCAAACAAAGACTAAGTAAACCCTCTATGTAGTTTCCCATGCAGACAGTAGGAATGCCATTCCTGTGAATGTCTTTTTAGGTTTTGTTAAATAATGCCAGAAATTAAGGCTATACAAAAACTTAAAATTTGGAATTTTGACAGAATTTGGGCTATTAGAGGAAAAGCAATGCATGGTGAAATAAACACAATCTAGAAAAATGATTTTTTATTCCATAAATTTGCTTTATCTTTGGAATGGCAAATATATGTGTCAAAAAGGACAGGGACTGAAGATGTCGTGTGGGAACAAGTCATTTTCCATTAAAATGTCATGAGACAAAGTGTCCTACAGGCTCCTAAAGTAAATACAATATATACAGACATGTCTTCCTTGATACTGATATGTTTTGGTAGTAATATGCTACCTAATGGAAAAATCTCAATTCACTTTCATGACAGACTCCAATCATCCTCATCATATTACGAAGATTAGTTAAAAATCTGCTGCAAACCAGGCCTGCGTGCTGGCAGGTGCGTTTTATTTCATGTAAAGGTAAAACTTGCCTCTAAAATAAATGACTAAAAATGTCCTTAGAAAAGGCAATACTGAACCGACTTTCAAATACCAGCAAACCTGCATGCTATTGTCCTTCATTAGCAGTTACTTTACATCATTCTACCTCGAGAACAACCCACTCGCACCGAGTAACCTCACTCTTAAAACAGCGGTCCACATCATGCCAAATACACCAAACGAAAGGACTCAATTCGACATAAGAATTCACACATCTCACAGCACATGGTTTTCACCAGGGGAAGATGAGGCGCGGACTCAGCTGTGACACAGAGTGCCATCTGTAGAAAGAAAGGTTTTATGTTGCAATTTCACTCACAAAAACTAATATCTAAGTACAAACAAAATCAGAATTGTACAACAATTTAACTAAAGATAACCATCTGTTCCAGGCTTTATGATAAATGCTACTTATATCAATTCGCAATTTTTGGAGCACTGTTCCTGCTTGCAAGATAAGGACAACACTGCACTGTAAACACTACCTTTTGGAAATAGAAGCATGAGATTAAGCAATTAAAGCTTCAATATCTAACCATGCCCCTTTTTAAAGTATAATAGATTCCTATTTAGATTAAAATTTTCATTGGGCAGTCCAATTTACACTATTCTAATGTGTTACCAGAAGTTATAGATGCAGCAAAAGAATAAATGAATAATGGCTTGAGTCACAAGAAATACATACATACATATACCAAGGCACTTCCCCCAATTTTGGTGGTTAGCCGACATCAAACAAATGAAACAAAAAAGGGGACCTCTCCTCTCTACGTTAAAAATGATAATAAAAATTAAATTTAGAAAAAAACTAATACAACAGCCAAATAATGAAATTTATAAAATCTACAACAAAAGGAAAAAAAATGACAAATTCGAAGATAATTTGTATTTTTCCTAACCATACAAACCTTAGCTATTTACAAAGGGTTTACTTTTAGCGCAGCTGAAATGACGAGCCAATAGTTTTTAACGAGGGTTAATTACCCCCGCGCTAGTTAGCGGGGGGTGGGGAAGGGTAGCTTGCTACCCCTCCCCCCTCCACACACCGGTGACTTGCTTCACTTCACTTAGAGGTAGGACTTGACTTGGGGGTCAGGGATGGCGGGCACATATGTGTAAATAGCTAAGGTTTGTATGGTTAGGAAAAATACAAATTATCTTCGAATTTGTCATTTGTTCCGTAACCGAAATACAAACCACGCTATTTACAAAGGGTGACTTACCCCTTAGGAAGGGTGGAAAGTCCCCAGCCTTACTGACTTCGGCTTGCCCGGGGGCTCGATCCCTTAGTGAGCAGCACTAGAGAGAGGGAGCCCCTGTACCTCACAGGTTCCTAGCATCGCTAGGAACGAGTGGCCTACATAAGTAGTGTGAGGAGGAGAGTGTGACTCGTCCTATGAAGTTGACCTTGAGACCTTCAGATAGGAATTCTAGGATAGGACGTTCCCCATACCACCTCGTCAGGGTATGGGAGACGCAACAGTATTAAGCTTAATACTAGGAGCACAAAGAAGCATGGGTTACCTGCAGAGGTCGAGGTCAGCTATGCGAGGACCAGGATGCTGCTTCCCCAAGAGAGGGGAGAATGAAGAAAGAAGTAAGGGTCAGACATACTCTTTCATTCACACAGACTAAGACCGGGTAACAACGCCCTCAACCTACTGCTACTTGTCCAAAAAGGAGCCTGAGGTTAGACCAGCTGTTGTGCAGCCACCACAGGGCCGATAGAGAACGTATCGAGGCTCCTGTGGGTCACGTCTTGCAGGTAGTGGGCTGTGAAGGTCGTTTGACGCTTCCAGACCCCCGCTTGAAGTACCTGCGTCACAGAGAAGTTTCTCTTGAAGGCCAGGGATGTAGCAATACCCCTGACATCGTGGGCCCGAGGGCGACGTGACGGAGGAGGGTCAGGATTCAGGGCATGGTGGATAACCCTTCGAATCCAAGCAGAGATGGTGTTCCTTGTGACCCTCCTCTTTGTCCTGCCTGTGCTCACAAACAAAGCTCGCACATGAGGACGGACTGCAGCCGTTCTCTTCAAGTAGTACCTCAGACACCTCACTGGGCATAGTAGCAGCTGGTCTGGGTCGTTTGTTACAGAACGGAGACTCGCGATCCTGAAAGAGTCGAACCGAGGATCCGGCACTCCAGGATTCTGAGTCTTGGCCACAAACTCAGGGACGAACCTGAACGTTACCTCCCCCCATCCCCTTGAATGGGCGATGTCGTACGAGAGACCATGAAGTTCACTAACTCGCTTGGCCGAGGCCAAGGCGAGTAGGAAAGCCGTCTTCCAAGACAGGTGGCGATCGGAGGCCTGGCGTAATGGCTCGAAGGGAGGTCTCTTGAGAGACCTGAGAACTCGAACCACGTTCCAAGGAGGGGGTCTCACTTCCGACTGGGGGCAGGTAAGCTCATAGCTACGTATGAGTAAAGAGAGTTCTAGCGATGAAGAAATATCCACGCCCTTCAATCTGAAGGCCAAGCTTAAGGCTGAGCGATAGCCTTTCACTGCCGAGACAGAAAGGCGCATTTCTTCTCGCAGATACACAAGGAAGTCCGCTATTGCTGGAATAGTGGCATCGAGTGGAGAGATACCCCTTCCACGACACCAACCACAAAAGACTCTCCACTTCGCTTGGTAGACTCCCTCAGAGGACCTTCGCAGGTGCCGAGACATTCTCTCCGCAACCTGTTGCGAAAAGCCTCTCTCCGCGAGGAGACGCTGGATAGTCTCCAGGCGTGAAGTCGAAGCGAGGCTACGGCCCTGTGAGGGACACCGGAGTGGGGTTGTCTGAGAAGCTCGTGTCGTGGAGGAAGCTCCCTTGGGAGTTCCGTCAGGAGTTGCAGAAGGTCCGGAAACCATTCCGCGTGATGCCATAGCGGAGCTACTAGAGTCATGGAACAGTTGACCGATAGTCTGGTCCTGTTGAGCACCCTTCTCATCAGACAGAATGGTGGGAAGGCATACACGTCGATGTTGTCCCACCGTTGCTGGAAAGCATCTTGCCAGAGTGCCTTGGGGTCCGGGACTGGTGAGCAGTACAGGGGCAGCTTGAAGTTCAAGGCTGTCGCGAACAAGTCCACCGTCGGGGAACCCCACAAAGTCAGGACTTTGTTGGCTATCTGAGGATCCAAAGACCACTCGGTACTCACTATCTGCGAAGCCCTGCTCAGACTGTCGGCGAGCACATTCCTCTTGCCAGGAATGAAGCGAGCTGATAGTGTTATCGAGTGGGTTTCGGTCCACCTCAGAGTCTCTACTGCAAGATGGGATAGCTGTTGCGAAAAAGTGCCTCCCTGCTTGTTGATATAAGCCACTACCGTGGTGTTGTCGCTCATCACCACCACGGAGTGACCCGCCAGGAACCGTTGGAACTGTTGAAGGGCCAGAAAGACGGCCTTCAATTCTAGCAGGTTGATGTGTAGGCACTTTTCTGATTCTGACCAAAGGCCTGAGGCCCTCTGGTTCAGAACGTGCGCCCCCCACCCTTCTTTTGACGCGTCCGAAAACAGAGTCAATTCCGGGGGAAGGACGAGAAGACTCACTCCCTTTCGCAGGTTCTCGTCGGCCAGCCACCACCGCAAGTCCGTCTGTTCCAGAGACCCCATTGGGATCAGAGTGTCCGGGGAATCGGATCCTTGATTCCACCGGGACTTGAGCCGCCATTGAAGGGATCTCATCCTGAGGCGGCTGTTTGGAACCAGACGGGCCAGGGAGGATAGGTGGCCCAAGAGACGCAACCACGATTGGGCGGGGAGTTCTTTTCGCCTGAGGAAAGGTTCCGCCACCCTCCTCAGCCTTGCTATCCGGTCGTCTGATGGAAAGGCTTTGTGGAGATTGGTGTCTATTAGCATGCCTAGATAAACCAGTCGCTGGGACGGCTGCAGAGAGGACTTCTCGAGGTTTACCACGATCCCCAGATCCTGGCAAAGATCTAGAAGCCTGTCTCGGTGTCGAAGAAGGGTCGACTCCGAGTCTGCTAGGATCAGCCAATCGTCTAGGTAACGAAGGAGACGAATGCCGTTCCTGTGCGCCCAAGTCGAAATCAGGGTGAACACTCTGGTGAACACCTGAGGAGCTGTGGAGAGACCGAAACACAGCACCTTGAACTGGTAGATCTTGTTGTCTAGGCAGAATCTCAGGTACTTCCTGGAAGACGGATGGATTGGGATCTGGAAGTACGCGTCCTTTAGATCCAGTGTACACATGAAGTCTTGTGGTCTCACCGCAAGTCTGACTGTGTCTGCTGTCTCCATGCTGAACCGGGTTTGTTTGACAAACCTGTTCAGAGCCGAGAGATCGATGACGGGTCTCCAGTCTCCAGTAGCCTTCTTTACAAGAAAGAGTCGACTGAAGAAGCCTGGAGAGCCGTCCACGACCTCCTGGAGAGCACCCTTCTCGAACATGGTCTTGACTTCGGCCTGAAGGGCCAGCCCCTTTGCCGATCCCATGGCATAGGAACTCAACGACACTGGATTCGCTGTCAGGGGAGGTTGAGATGACGTGAACGGGACGCGATAACCTTGGCCGATCACCGAGATCGTCCAAGCATCGGCCCCGAGATGTTGCCACCTGCGGACGCAACGCTGAAGGCATCCCCCCACAGGTGGACACGCAGGGGGACTGCCACCCCTAGGGCTTGCGGCCGCGGCCGCCACCCCTAGAAGTCTTGCCTCCCCTGGAGGACTTACCACCCCTCTTGACCTTGGCTGGAAAGGGCTGGGGCTTAGACACCACTTTCTTAGCTGCCGGTGCCTGTTTTGGAGCCTTACGAGGCTGTTGCTGCTGTTGTGGCGGGGCTGGAGGCTTATATGGCCGAGTTGTAAGGGCCCTGTGGAGGAGGGAGTCCGTGCTGGATTTCCTCCACCTCTCAGCCGTTCGCTCCAAGTCTTGAGGCTCAAACAGGCTCTCCCCCAGGAGGGAGGCATGTCGGAGCCTACACACATCTACGGCGGGGACCTTCGGATGGAATCTCTCGGACACAGCATCGCGACGCTTCAACACCGAGTTGGCCCACAGGGTGGTAACCTGGTGCGCCAAGAACTCGATGGAGCGGGTGCCCGAGAGCAAGAAGGTCTCTAGGGCCTTCCTATTGGTCTCCTTGGACAAGTCCTCAGATCGCAATAGGATGCCCAGAGATCCTAACCAGAAGTCCAGCCACGAAGTGGCCTGCATGGCACACTTAGCGACCTTCTCGTGGTTAAGGATCTCTGCCGCCGAGAACGACACCTGCCGGGCAGAGAGTTTCTCCAAGGGAACTCCCTTCGCCAGCTCCTCCACAGAGTGATGGAGCGGAAGAGCGAGGTTGTGCTCACCCAGGATCTCGAAATACCTCCTCTGCTGAAGGCGAGGAGGAGGGATGAGTTTGTTCCCGGCAGTGGAACGACTGGAGGAGGCAAGAAGTGCGAGCTGAGCATTGGCCCTAGCTCTGGCACTCTTCAGCCCCCGAGACCAGGGCAGAGCTGCACTGGTCTTAGGGGCCTTCCGAACGTCGAACACTTCATCCAGAATTGTGTCTTTGCCTTCACGGGGGGGGATGACTGGATCCGTAAGACTGTTAAGTTGCCTTATCAGGCTTAGGACCTGCCAGAAGGCATGTTCGGACTCTTGCTGTTCTCCTCCCTGTGGGCTGGCAGCTAAGTCTCCTGCCCCAGGAATCTCTTCCTGGGGTGATACGTGGACATTCCCCTGGGTAGTCATGGGTTCCTGTCGAATCCTTGCAGAGGATTTAGGGATGGTCTTGGAATCCTTGGGCTCCCTCCTAGGAGGGATACAGGATCCCAACAACGAGGTTCGAGGGGCCCCTTCCTCACGAGACAATTCTCCTGCCTGAAGCGAAGTCTCCCCCCCTGGTGCCGGGGGGAAGACTACCGGTCCACTGGACTCACCTGAGGACGGAAAGGCCTCGTCCACGGGAGAAGGAGAGAGTACTCGTGCAGGAGAGGGGACCCTCGAGACCGACCTCTTGGGAACCAACTTCGCCCTGGGGGAAGTCACCACGAAGTCCACTCCTCTCTTTCTCTTCAGCGAAGGAGAGACAGCCGCTGGTTTGTTACCCTGGCCGGCGAGTGCTGGTTTCATAACCCTCACTAACGCCCGTGCCAGCGGACCAAACCAAGTCTGCTGCTCAAAGGACACAGAGTCCGAAATCCTCGCTAAGGTGAAAGGGATCGGGCGATCCTTTGGAGTGGACACGACGGTACCTGCCTGAAAAGAAGGTGGGGAAGAATGCTGTAATGACCTGTCCTCGTCCTGCAATACCAACCTGTGCTTGGATGGAGGTGATCCCGAGTGCCGTCTAGGAGCACGCGTCCCTGCTGCTACCACCGGCTGTGGAATTCGCCGCGAACTATGGTCGCGCGAGGGTGAACGGTCGCGCAAAGGCGAATGGTTGCGCGGGTGATCGCGCGGGCGTACAGGCGAGCGGTCGCGCGGGCGCGCAGGCGAGCGGTCGCGCGGGCGCGCAGGCGAGCGATCGCGCGGGCGCGCAGGCGAGCGATCGCGCGGGCGCGCAGGCGAGTGGGCGTGAGGGTGGGCAGGTAAAGGAACACGTGTCCGAGGCGACGAACGCAAGCGATGGCGCGACGGCGAGGGATCGTGCTGCCGCGTAGGTGAAGAAGATCGCTGGCGATAATGATCACGTGATGGTAAGCGATGGCGAGCAGCATGTGAAGGTGAATGATTGCGCGCAAGAGGGCGGTCGTTCAGGGTTGAGCGATGAGGAGCAGCATGCGTAAGCGGGCGATCGTTCAGGGTTGTGCGATGGCGAGCAGCATGCGTAGGTGAATGATCGCGTGAAAGGGTGCGATGGTGATCAGCATCCGCAGGAAGGCGATCGTTCAGGGTTGTGCGATGAGGAGCAGCATGCGTAAGCGGGCGATCGTGCAGGGTTGTGCGATGGCGAGCAGCATGCGCAGGTGAATGATCGCGTGAAAGGGTGCGATGGTGATCAGCATCCGCAGGAGGGCGATCGTTCAGGGTATTGCGATGAGGAGCAGCATGCGAAAGCGGGCGATCGTGCAGGGTTGTGCGATGGCGAGCAGCATGCGTAAGCGGGCGATCGTGCAGGGTTGTGCGATGGTGATCAGCATCCGCAGGAGGGCGATCGTTCAGGGTATTGCGAGGAGGAGCAGCATGCGTAAGCGGGCGATCATGCAGGTTCGTGCGATGGCGGGCAGCATGTGAAGGTGATCGCTGGCGAACTGGTGATCGCTGGCGAGCTGGTGATCGCTGGCGAGCTGGTGATCGCTGGCGAGCTGGTGATCGCTGGCGAGCAGAAGGTCGACGCGTGTCCTGTGAGAGGATAGGTTCACGAGCAGGAACGGGAAGATCGCTGGCGCGTTGGCGAACATGTGTTTCTGACACACGATGGTGAGCAGGGAGTTCAGCAGGAACTAAAGGGTGGTCAGAGACCGCAGGGCGATGGTCCTCAAATGAGCGCTGACGAGCAGGAGAGCGCTGGCGAGGGGGGCGAACCTCAGGAGAGAGCCGACGAGCAGGTGAGCGTCGGCGAGCAGGAGAGTCTTGGCGAGCAGGAGATCGTCGACGAGCAGGAGATCGCTGGCGAGCAGGAGAGCGCTTGTGCGCTGGCCCTGCTCGCGTAAGGGAAGAATCCCTTAGCCCCGAAGGGACCGTTGCCCGTCGGGTGACGAGTTCTCCAGAAGGCGAAGATCCGGCAGGAGATGGAGAGCGGTCCGCAGAGAGGTTCAAGGAGGGCGGAGTAGTCGGTTGAGGCTGACGAGGAGAGTCCCCCCCGGAGGACGAAGACCCAAAAAGGCGCCTCTTAGTCCCCCTGTAAGGGGAAGGGAGGCCCTTGTGGCGTAGAGGGCGGTGAGCCTTACGGCGGAGGCGGCCTCGGGGGAGATCGTCGGGACCATCGGTCCTCCGAAGGGGAGTCTCCTTCAAAACACTTCCCTCAGAAGGAAGCTGGGCAGCAGTCGAGACCGAAGGACTCACTTCCCCCTTCGAAGGATGCACGGAAGGAGGAGGAGAGCCTAGAGCACCATCACCAGCAACAGCACCTGCGTCGGAAGGCCCAGCCACGTCGGAGGCCTCTGTCACCACGACGTCGACAATAGACAGAGGGTCTACCTCCGCTACCACCGGCGACTGTTTAACAGCGGCCCCCAACGAGACAAGGTCAATAA
Source organism: Palaemon carinicauda (assembly GCF_036898095.1). Lineage (NCBI taxonomy): Eukaryota > Metazoa > Arthropoda > Malacostraca > Decapoda > Palaemonidae > Palaemon > Palaemon carinicauda. The sequence continues at coordinate 45,048,635 of NC_090754.1, read as the reverse complement.
GAGCGACCCTGGAGGGCAAGCCCTTAAGCCCCAGGGACGACCAAATCTGCAACAGATCATCACTGGATAAAGTATTATTATCAATAACCTCCCCCGGAGGAGGAGGGGGAACCGCCTCGCTATGGGAGGCGACGCCCTCTCCCCCCACTGAAGGTAGGGAAACAGAACAAGGGCCTGCGCTCCCACTCGGACGACTCTCCTTAGGAGGCGGACGAGGGGGAGCTTCGGAGGAGGTTTGGGCGGCGGAAGAAGAGTCCCGAGAACCTTCCTCCTTCAAGGCTAACCCCGGAGGAGAACGGTCTCTCTTGGACTTCTTCTTACGCCGACGGCCAAACCTCTCCCACTGGGAGGCAGACCACTCCCTACACTCACGGCACATGTTATCCTGGTCGCACCGTCGGCCCCGACATTGAGGGCAGAGGGTGTGAGGATCCGTACTCACGTCCGACATGAAAGTCCCACAAGGACGGCCGGCAACTCCAGGGCATGTCCGCATATTAAATAAAAGAAAATAACTGAAGGTCAACTTCCAACCAATCACACAAGCTGTAAAGAAAAAGAAGAAAATTAAAGGCTGTCAGCGAAGGCGATGAACAGACACGTCTGATCACCGCCGAGCCAAAAGTGAAGTGAAGCAAGTCACCGGTGTGTGGAGGGGGGAGGGGTAGCAAGCTACCCTTCCCCACCCCCCGCTAACTAGCGCGGGGGTAATTAACCCTCGTTAAAAACTATTGGCTCGTCATTTCAGCTGCGCTAAAAGTAAACCCTTTGTAAATAGCGTGGTTTGTATTTCGGTTACGGAACAAATTAAAAGCTAGGTTTGATAGACCAATTATATCTAGCTTGGACCTAAATTTAACAAGAAATACTTGCAAATACTTTAAACAGCACCTCCCAAGGTATTAACTCTAGACTAATTTCCATTTGGGAACTTATTGTTGATTGACTTAAATATTAAAATAAGTTTGTGGCTCAAATTTTATATACAGTAAATAAGTCACCCAAACCTGATAATATATTTATAGAACTAATTTAATCTAACCATTTACAAAAAAAGTTATCCTCAGTATACCTTTCATATCTCAATCCATTTGGCCTCTTTCCATTCAACTGTGCAAATAACTAAATGGCTAAATCCTTCACTCTTTCAAAAGGAAATATTTCAGGATAGTCTTGTGAAAATCTATATTCTATCTCAAAAATTCTTATAAAATAAACTCATGGGTCCTATCTTCAAGTCGTAAATAAGTTTTTTTTATATGACCGATAGGCCCTATTGGGGAGATATCTCCTTCCTGAATGGTTCGTGCAGCCCAAATGTAACCTCTTCAGAAGGATCTAAAAGTCACCTACAATCCACAGCTACATTAGTATTTACTTTTCCTGAATGACCTTTGGAACTTATGACCAGAAGACCAGAAGAGGATGGTTTCAAAAGCACATAACATCAAAACTACCTAGAAAGACACTACTAAATAGTACTTACTTTGAACTTTTGTACTTGTCTCTGATTGCATGTTGTTGACTTTCATGAACACGTGAAAAGGTGCGATGAATATTCAAATAACATTCTTTCAAATCTAGTAAACTATACCCAGAACCTTCTTCAACATGTGCTGGCCATGCAGTTCGACCCTGCAAAAAAGATAAAGTAAATATAAAAAACTGAATTACTGTGTGTCTTGCCATTTATTAAATACTTTAAGTAATAGTAAAAACCAAAGGAAATATTAAGATCAGTAACATTAAATAAAGTCACATGAACCATGAAACAAGAATCACAAACAAAACAGACTGCACAGTATATGAAAATAAAGGATATTAACCCTTTGAGATCCATAGGACTTAATTTATGTGGAGCTGGGGGGAGAGTGACTGCTCCCCGCACTCTGGTTTTAGGGTGTTTGAATGTGCGTGGATGTAGTACAATAGAGAGTAAAAGATGTGAGATTGGAAGTATGTTTAGCAATAGAAGGATGGATATCTTGGCTTTGGGTGAGAAAGATAAAAGGGAAAGGTGAAGAAATGTTTGGTGAAATGTCTGGTAGTGTCTGGAATTGAAAGGGGAAGAGAAAGAGAAGGTGTGGCTTTATTGCAGAGTGAATGGATGACAAGTAAAGTAGTGGAATGGAAGGAAATATCCATCTAGGTTAATGTGGGTAAGGGTTAGGTTGGGATTTTGTCAGTGCGTATGGGCCAGGTTATGAGAAAAGTGAAGAGGAGCTGAATGAGTTCTGGAATGAATCAACTAGGTGTGTAGAAGGAATTATGTAGTTGTCATGGGTGACTTAAATGCTAGAGTGGGAGCTGGAGAGGTAGAAGGTGTCATTGGGAAGTATGGCATACCAGGTGAAAATGAGTGGCGAGACTAGTAGATGTGTGTTGAGCAAGAGATTGTGATAAGTTCTAGCTTTTTCAAAAGCTAGTTACAGTTTATTTTCCCTTTGCCTATATGTACACCGAATAGTCTGGCCTACTCTTTACATATTCTCCTGTCCTCATACACCTGAGGACACAGATTATAAAAACTTATTGTTGAAAGTTTTTATAATTCAATACACAAACTACCTTTCGATACCATGCTTTTGTAGCATCCTTCAACCCATAAACTTCTTCAATTTCCATAAACCACTCCCGTCTCCTTCAACTGGTGGTTTCAGATATACTTCTCTCTGGCATTCCTTTAAAGTCTCTAGCAACCAACCTAGCCTTACATATCTTTTCACCACCTCGTGGATACAGCTTTTTCCCCAGTAACTTCCATCTCATATACATTGTTTTCTCTCCAACTCTGTTACTCCTTTTCCTTAGCCTCTAACACCTACAGATTCTCAAAACCGAATCAAATCTCTTCATCCCCAAGTTTTTCAATATTAGTCTTCATCCCAATTTTTTCAATATTACTGTAATCTATCAGGTTTATCTACTCTTGGTCACCAGTAGAAGAATCCTGTACATTGTACACATCTCCCCAGTATTTACCATTTCTTTTTACCGGCCAAACTTAATACTGTCCATTCTTCCATCTGAACAGTCTATTTACTGCTCTAAATCTGTTCCCTTTTCTCAACTTGGGTAATTTTTTCTGTAAAGTCTTCCTCCTCTCTCTCATCATCTCTCCATTATCTTCCCTCTTATTCCCAATAATCAATTGTCTACTACACCTTTGTTACACCATTCGCGGGTACACCTACATCATCCATACTGTTGTCCCTATTTCCATTAACCTCTGACAACCTTAACTTATAGCATCCTGCTTTACCAACTAGGGTTGTAGCTTAGCAATTAATAATAATAATACACATCCAAAGCCAACGTACCTGCGTATGATTTGCTAATGCAACTGATGAGGCAGCAATCATCGAGGGAAGATATCGCAGAAATGGATCACAGTCTAGCATAGTTATCTCTGCAAGAAACTTTAGAAAAAAGAAAGTTCAATATAGAAGTTCCTCCAAATACAGTACAGTACAAAACAGAACTAAAATCTTATTTTTCAACACTGGAAGCAATGTAAAAAAATATTTCATTGAACTTCCACATCCCATATATACTACACTAAGTGGAAAAGTTATATCCATAGAATAGCAATAGCAGGGTAGATTTAAAACTGATACACTGGTGGCCCATTATCTATTCATCCAACCTATTAATTCCACTAATTTTGGAGGTTAGCCAATATCAAAATCAACTAGAATGATATTTTTGATTCTCCTTGCCTCAGCCGTCACTATAATACAAATCACTTTAAATTAATTTGCTCTTAAACAACATACAAATCCTTGTCCTTTACTTGGGAAACTCGCTGATTAGAGGGTTGGAAGTCCCAAATAATAGCCATGTAGTTGTGAATTAATCTTTTTAACCAAGTTCCTCACTGAATACAAATATCCCACTACAACATTCATGTCTTTTTTTTATAGCCAGACTCGTGAGGGTAATAAATTCACCCAAGTAACTGCATGATGAGCAAGTAGCTCCATGTTGCAAGCATATGGAAACAGTCATCGGAACGTGATATTTTCGCCCAACTTTAGTCCACATCACCCACAACAGAAATATTGATAAAGACCGAATTAAGTAAACATTTAAGAGCATCTATAAACGAAGATGAAAATGCACAGAATAAAAATGTTACTTGAGGGATCTTACTTTAGCAATAGTTGGTAGATAAGGAACTGCCTTGCAATCTACATATCTAATATAAAAACTAGGTATGCAGAACAGCAAGGATTTACCTGCAGAAGGATCTCAATTAATTAGAGAGACTACGAGAGGAACTCTACTCTGTAAGGCGCTTTGAACATTCAGAACCCTTACTGAAGGAACACTATGTAATTATGACCATTAGAACAGACTATGAAAATAAAGCTATTGTAAGCAACTGGGCAGGCAAGTCAGACTTGCCCTCCTCAAGTGAAGGCTCGTTGGCCTTAAACAACTAGGCAAACAAGTCAGAATTGGTCCACCCTTAAGCCAGTAGGGAGGCAAGTCAGACATTCCCCTCTCAAGCGAAGGCTTGTTGGCCTTTTGAGAAAAGCTATTTAAATAAGTAGATATAAATACTGACTTGACAGGTAAGATTATTGGTGTGCTATTTAGTTATACACTGTAGAAGGCAATTAATTTCTTTGGCCATCAATAACTTTGCTAATGTTGTACTTCTCAGACAGAATTTAAAACTTGAAAGATCTCTCCTGCATAAACCTAACAAATTCAGTAAGGAAGCTAAAGTAATTAAAACCAAATGAAAGGAGGATTTACTTAAATACTTAAAACATTGCTTTCCATATCCAGGAATGCTAAAAAAACTAGCATGGAAGTCAATTACAAATCTCTAACACTTAAAATTTCAAGATTGCCTCCATCATACTGTATCAGAGGTCGAACTGAAAGAAAATCAGCCGACTTCCCGGTATGTTTACAACAGAGTGAATGCGAGGGATGCTGCGCATGCAAAAGAAGGCTTTTGTTACTTTATGTACTATTACTGTTGCGCCTATAGTTACCGCACTTCATTTGCGAGAACGGAACAAGTTGCTGACAAAAGATGGTTTCAACAATTTAGTTGCAATTAAAATTTTCACCCAACAAGGTTTAAGGGAATCATACAATATAAGTAATTATACCTACGCAATACTACAATTCAGGGGCAACTACTTTAGAGATTGGAGGGATATTAGGCTTCACACTACCTACTTCGTTGTTCTGCCTCACAATCCAATTGTCTTATAGACCAGAACTGCAGCATGTAAGATTTAGTGGCAGAAGTGTTGATAGTAATCAAAGAATTAAGTTCTGTAAGCTTTCAAATATAATGCACAGCAATCTTTCAGACCCCTTATTAAAAAATACTTCAAACATGAGGAATTAGGTTACGTAGGACCAGAGTTACCATTTTAAGAGGATTCACTGGACTCCTGAACTTTAACAAAGAAAGCTAGCAATGACTAGAGCTAAAGAGGCTCTTCACCATCCTAAGTTGGCTGATGAGAATTGTCTAAAGATGGAAGCTTGTCTCTTTTTGTCACCATCCTAGCTACAATCAACTAGCCTAGTTTTCCCTGGCATTTTCCCTGACCTAACAGCTAGTTCCCTCTAGCTTTTTGCCATGTTACTTTGGTCAGCAACCATTACCACATACTTTCACTCGGGAGATACCACGAGAGAAACTTTTCACAATGTTATTTGAATCAGTATTGCTCCGGCACGATCCACCAAGGGAATGCGGGCAATGAACTTCCAGAAATAATTACTGCGCTTACTCCACTAAGTAATCACTGAAAACCAGGGAAAAATCTTAGTGTGCAGTAACAAGCAAACAACCTGGGAAGGTCTGATCCGTACCAGAAAACTGAAGACAGAAAGAAACTGGCACGTCTGTTAACACTCAAAGCAAGAATGGGCCTTCTTTTATTAAAGACAAGTGTTTATTGGAGAAGAAAATTAGAATCTTTAATATTTGAGGGATAAGTCAATTAAACCAAGCTTATGGAAAATATACGAATATTAGAGAAGGTTCGTAGAAATTATTAGACTGAAAAAATGACAAACCATGAAATTTCAAGGTGGATTTCTGTATCCTCTTGAAGGAGACCTAATACATTTAGTCCAAAATCCATTACTTGGGTTACAGCAATAGCTTTACTCAACTAAAATTCAAGGAGTAATGATGCTTGTTAAGTAGAAAGTATACACCTTGATATTACAATTTCACTAAAATGTGAAAAACAAATCTTAAAATAGTTTAATTACCCATATTTCTTTATGCAGTAAATCCTACTCATGAGTTTGCATTATTTGGACAAGGATGGAGAAAGATATAGGGCACAGTGACTTGTAACCATTATACAAATATTGGTAAAAATTTGTTGTCTTAATCTAAAGATTCCATAATCCAGATGGTGATGCTACTGGTAGAGAAAGAAGTTCTGTATATAATAAAGTGCAGGAAAGCTAAAAACTATAAACTTCACAAGCCAAAACAAAACCAATTCCATTTACACAATGTCAGGGAATATAGTGGTATACTGTAATAGCCATCATCATGTATAGCTTAAAAACAATAATCTAGCTTACCAAAGCTAAGTGTAAAGTTTCCTCCGGGGCCTTGCACATTCTTGCAAATTTGTTGACAAAAACATTTGCTGTTGGTACTGCCATATCAAAACTCAGAACTTTTAAAATAAGATGTTCCATCCTTAATATCTGACAAACTTTATAAGTGTTGTCTGTGATGTATGCAAATTGGCTGACATCTGGTGGGTATATTTCCTCATATTTCCTGCAAAACAAAAGATTTTCTACTTAAAATGTATCAAGTTATTGGATACTGGTTTAAATTAGAACAAAGACAAAATCTCTTATATTGCTTGGACTGTACTGTACTGCTTTCTCTAAGAGTGACTAGTTATCTGGAGTACTACTAACAATGTCATGGCATGCATTCTTTATTCAGTGACAACTTCTCAATTTGCTAATTATTATTGGTGAAAAAAAAAAAAAAATCACAGTAAGGAAATTGTCAATTATGGTGCCCCAAGAAACTCTCCCTCCCTCCGCCTTGGCACAAAACTGAATAATTGAATTATGAAGTTAATTCATAATGTAAATTCCACTTGGTCTCTATGCAACATTAAATTTCCCACCTTAAAAGTTTCCCATGGACATTAGGAATTACAAAATCCTTTAAATCCATAAAGCTTTCATTGACTTTGAAATACTTCAAATATCAATGCTTTAAAATTAATTTTAAAAATATTCAAGAGTGCAGAAGGTACAAACTTCCCACACAGTCGTGACCATGGTCTAATAATCCATGCATATGGGATAATGAATCCTATACTTAAAAAGTTCAAACTAAAAAAAGTTAAAAAGCTCCACAATACCTAAACTCGGGATATATTGTATAGTAATGAATACAGTAACACACAAAACTAACTTACGCAGCAATAAACATGGCTGTAGTGCCTACAAGTTGAAGTTTGTCTTTTTTCACAGACATGTGAGAGAGGAATCTATCTATATAAGACACTGCCAAATATAAAGTTTCCGTATGAAGTGTATACTCTTCAGCCACTTCAACAAGCCAGTCAACTAAAATCCACCTCATACTAGCTGTGATGTCTGTCTGTTTGGCCATGTAGTTGACACGAGGTTTGTGAAACACCTGGGAAAATAAAATTTCCATAAATTATATGTTATTAATAGATAGAAATCTTACCTCCTCTTAACTACAAGGATGTAAATATACTTGTCCAATTACTTCTAGTATTAAAATATCAGTATAGATATGGATCAAATTGGGCCATATAGCCCTGTGCTGGTGAAGACATTCAGAATCGAGGTGAAACAAAAAATATCATTTGCAATATAAAGTAATAATCAATATTGGTTAGATAAAATATCTTCCAGCCAATCCACAATGCAACTGATGATGCATACCAACTACTGTACAGGTAAGGGTGGAAAATTCATGTATACTTTATAGTGGGAAAAACAACATTAACTTAAAAAATAATTGTATAACGTACAAAATTTACCTGTAAGCCAACATTATAAATATTTTTAATATGTAAGGAAACGGTTGAAAATGGCAGTTTCCTGACAATTTTACATACTTTATATCCATCCATCATCAGGAGGAAATCTTTCAAATATGCCCAGCTTTCATTTAACAAATTAATGCTGTTCTTCCTTTGAAATAATTCAGTCTGATAGTTATAAAAACTTTTCTAATTTCAAAATAGAAACAATTTCACTGTCACATACATCAATAATGGACAAAATAGAATTATTTTATTTAGGCAAAGTTTTAGAAAATCGGCTGGTGCCAGCAAATCTGCACCATTAAGATACAATACTTACTTCTGCTTGCCTTAGGTACTTGTAAATGTCTTCTGCATACTCAGGTACATCATAAATATCTTCACTTCTTTTTTTCAACACATCTTCACGAGGGCTAGTTTCAACAACCATCAAATCATCCTCACAGACACTCACTTCCATAGTAGCAGGAGACCCAGATGTTTCTATATCTGAAGACCTACAAAAACAATTTAAAATTTAGCTGGAAAATAACTTACTTTACTTGCATATTGGCAGACCTTACAAATCCACAAAATTATTTACACAGCATTTTTATCTAAACTACATTTTCTTCAGCACCAAATAGACTTGTTCAAGAAATTCATACTTTCCTTACCTCTCTAATTTAATTATACTTGGGTCAATGTCTTCAATTTTCATTTTGGATTCTGCACTTCTTTTTACACTTCTTGTATTTTTTTCCCTCAACGGAAGTCTACTGGACTTGTTGCTAGCATTCGAAGTGCTAGAGTTGGTGGATCCCATGGATAAACATGATGATGAGTCTTCATGGATGGTAAAAGAGGGTTGACTCGTGGAAAATGACTTCTGGTTTGGGCAAACATTCTCATCTTGCTGAGGAACACCCGTTTCATAGCTGACACCCTAATTCAAAGAAAGAGCAAGCTTTTAGGATACAAAATATGAAAAAATTAATATAAAGATCAAGCAACTAATGTGTAAATGCCACTACCTTGTGTACCGAGGATTCATAGTTAGTACTGTATATAAAACACTAACCCATTTTCCAGTGGTACTATTAAACACTAGGTAATATAATCTTGATGTTACAATACAGTTTTTAGTAGTGTATTTTGCAAATAATCAATTAGAAAGTTTCAGTACAGCATTTCCATGTTCCCCAAATGGAACTATTCTAATAACTAACAGAAAGACAGTGTTATGCTAAAGAGCATATTTCAATGTTAAATAAGCCATTTATATTTAGAAATTTAATTTCTTCAAGGATGGTTAAGGATTATAATAAACATTTGAGAATCCTATGTAGCTAGTTTACAAACAGTTCTATAAAAACGAAAAAGTTACATCTTGCCTCTTAACCCTTTTACCCCCAGGCTCTTTGGAAATTTCCAACCCTTAACCCCCAAGGGGTTATTTTTTCCCCAGCATATTTTTCAGCATATTTTCTTTAAATTGCTCTAACAGCCTTAATTTTTGTCATAGAGAGGTCAGGTTGGTCTCATTCTCTTGGAAAATGCCTGAATTTTCTTAAAAAATTATCAAAAATATGAAAAAATAAATTTTTATAGCATTTTTTTGCATGGACGTACCGATACGTCCATGGGGGTAAAGGGATGGCTTTTGTGAAACGTACCAGTACGTCCTTTGGGGGTAAAAGGGTTAAGAGCTTGGTGAAAGCTTATCATTAAGTAAGAAGTTTCCATGATAATAGGATTTTTTATGGCTTTAAACTGAATACTTGATCACATTAAAGGTTAGAATAAAAAAAAAAAAAAAAAAAATTGCACTACAGTACATAAAAAAACAATTTACTTATTGCTCCCATGAAAAGTAAAAATTTATTTTACAAATTATTCTCAGTGCAATCATTTGGTTTTACTTTACTGTATTTCGTAATTGTAATAGACCATGCAGTTACAGCACAGTAGCTGCAAAATACTGTATGCAAAATCTCAATTAGGATAGTCCTACAAAATGTTTGCAAACCCAAACACTAACATATACCTTGTGTAATATTGATAAGTATGTTGTATAAATTGAAGAATAATATGCATAACCTAACATTCAACTATGTTCCAGATTAAGTTTTTCTCATGAAAAACTGCAAACAGACTCTTTAGCCATGGTAAGCAGCTCTTCTAGAAGGACACTCCAAAATCAACCATTGTTCTCTAGTCTTGAGTAGTGCAATAGCCTCCGTATCCCTGTACCAAGATTTTCCACTCTCTTGCTTGAGGGTACACTCGGGCACACTATTCTATCTTATCGTTTTTTCTTCTTTTTTTTTTAAATTGTTAGGCAGGCCATGGATGCCTGGTGGTTTATCAAGAGATTGTCTTTTCCTTATCTGATTCTTTTTCTTTTCAAAACCATCCTTATTGTCCTCCCTTCAGTTGAAGTAGCTATCCTGGAGGGTATTTAGCCTTGTATGGTGTATCGGCTCCTCCATGATGACCATTTTTTCAGAGTTTTTCTAGTCTATGGGTTTGATCAACCACTTTATTTACATTTCAGTACATTTTTGTTATTCTTGTTAATCTAGTTTTTAAGCAGTATGTAGTATATTTCGTCGATGTCATCTACTGTTCTGTATTCCAATATTTGTGGTCTTCATGCAAATATTCAAGACCTAACAGTTGTGTCAGACAGAAAAATATTCTTTTATGTTCAGAAACTTTGGTTTCTAATATGAGGCACTCACCTGAATTCCTTATAACTGGTTTCAAGAAGCCAATAATCTTGAAACACTATGCCATCCCTAGGGCCATGAGAATGGCAGTGTATATTAGGACTGAATACCTTGCTTCTCATAAGTCCTGCTATGAATGTGGATGTGATTAGATTCAGGTAATAAAAGTGTGTGGCAGGTATAACTATTTGTATTCGATCTACCAGAATCCAGACATGGAGGATTCCATCTTCTATTATCTTCTTACCATTATGGCTAAGATACAAGATAAAGATAGAAAGGCCTCTTTTATCTTTGTTGGTGATTTCAATGCTAACTATAGAGTGGTTAAATTCAGATTCTCCAACCAATCCCCAAGGCTTAAGAGCTTTGGACTCCCGTCGTTATAACATGTAAGGTTGGTTCTCAAGTCGGGACATCTGATCATGCCTTGATTTCATTAATAGTGAAGACTGTGCAACCTGTCCCTGATTTATCATACAATTGTAAGATTTATATGAAATCTCAAGCAGACTGGAATGGGAATTTTGCATGATCTTTTGGGGTTTAATTGCTCACGACTGTATTGTTGATCCTGTTGTCTCCCTGAATGAGAATCTAGTCAACATAAATGATAGGTGTATCCCTTCTCATGAGCTAAGGTACCAAGTGAAGGACAAACCACGGTTCTGATGATTATTGTAGACGTGCTTATTTGGAGAAGCAAGATGCCTATCATCTTTGGAAGGGTAACAGATCAGATTTGACCTGGCATAACTATACAAAGCTTAGAGCTTTTGCTAAGAGAGTATGCTTCAACTGAAAAGGAATACAATTTTACCATAAAAGAAACCCTTTCTGGTACAACCCAGGAGCATAAGTGGTGGACTACCCTTAAATCTACTCTCTTTGGTGTAGATGCAACAGTTCCCCCTTTACTTAAACCAGACAGCTCTGTCACTCACTGTCCAAAGGAAAAGGGTAACCCTTTTGGCTGATGCATGACAGTAAGCAATGATGAGAAACTAACTTCCTTATTGCTGTTTTCCCAAGGCTAAACTAACTAGTTTACCTTTTTCATCTCGTGAAATTAAAGCTCTCTTGATGGACCTTAATGCTTATGGTGGTGTAGACCCAAATGGTATTTTTCCTGTGTTTTTATAAAGAGTGCAGATTTCTTAGCTCCCAAGTTATCCATTAATTTGTGCAAGTTAGCAACAAGAGGAGCTTTTAGCACTTGTTGGAAAATTGGTAATGTTACTCCACTATGAAAATGTGTTTGTGATAGCTCAAGTCCAACTGATAACTGCCCAACTTCCATAACTCCCATATCTAAAGTTTTTCAGTGTCTTTTGGCAAGACTTCTTAATAGGTTTGCTAAAAGTGATCATATGTTCCATAGTTTTCATAAAGGCCTTGGAGTAAGTGATGCCCTTCTTACAATCTCCATTGATGTACAGAAATCCCTTGATTATGGTCAGGAAGTTCATGATTCGCCTTTATTTCAGTGCTGCCTTTGATCGTGTTAATCATGAGGCCCTTGGTTTCAAACGCAAATAGTTGGGAGTGGGTGGGTGGTTTCTTATCAATGAATCTTTAATTAATAGATCACAAAGAGCTGTTGTGGGTACCATAGCAAGTATAGGAATGTGATATCAAATGTTCCTCAGGGTAGTGTTCTAGCCCATTACTTTTCATAATATACAGTATACACGACAAGTGGTTTTACCCATTGATACTTTCATTTGCTTCTCAGTGACTAAATGTCTACGCTCTAAGACTTGTGTGATGGGATCAGTGTAGAGTTGCAACATTAGCATAGTAGCATCTTTTTTTTTCCCAGGGTTTCACTTTGTACTGTAGATAATATAAGGGATGAGAACACTATCCTGAGGAACAGCAGAGATTTACCCTTTAGTTGTTAGCTGTGGTACCCATAAATTGTGCAATCTACTTCACTGGTACATAAACTACCATCTGTTAAGGTGTAAAAACTTCCAGTATTAAACATTAGTAAAGAGATATTTCAGTAAAGTCTGTTACAATTAATATGAATATTGTTACAAACCAAACTTGCATCCTTCTGGAAAACTAAAAACCCAAGGGCCCAGGAGGGAAAGCTGCCTTGTGCAGAAAATATGCTGAGAATTAAAAGTATAGATGATTAAAATATGATATAATGGTTATGGGTAACCTGTATAGTACAGTTTTTTTTAATGATCATTTGTTACCTCGTAACAAATGCATACCCTCAGTTTTCCCAATAAACTGTATAAACTTTAATAATAGCTGCCTTGGACTCAGGGTGTACTAACAAAGTTTGAATCACATTAAGTACAGTAACTCCTGACCTGCATGATAAAGAGTTTTCTAAATTGCTAATGCATATAGTATCAAACTGACAAACCATGCATAAATTTTCTTTATAAAATTAATAGAATTATTTGTTAAAAGTAAAAGCAGTAAAAACAGACCTACTAACTCCCAGACACCGAAGTATGGCAGCAACTAAATACACAACACCACAATAGAGGAGAATAGGATCCATTAGCTAGTGTATGAAATACTAAGCTGCCACCCATGCTAAGGAACTCTACCCTTTCCATTTAGAATTCAACAGCCTAGATCAGACAGATACATATCTATTCACTAATTACTGCACAGGACTAAGTAACAGTGTACCATTGTAATTACCCTTGTTACAACTTTGGGCCTAACATTTCGTGGGAGGTTTGTTATGGATAATACATAAATTAGAGTATTTTTCAAATTTGGTAATATCGGAATTGGCAAATAAAATACACAACTAAAAACATTCAAACCTATTAGATAGGATTACAGTACTGTCTGGTATAGGAAAAACAAAGATTGGCTAAAAGATAATCAAATTAAGAAAAAAAGCAATACACAAGGCTTAGAAAAAAAATTAGTATGGAAATGGGGTCTGGTTATTTTAATAGCCACTTGATTAAAGTGAAAAGGAAAATATTCCATCTACCAAGGTACTTCCATCAATTTCTGGGGGTAGCAGACATAAAAAAGGACAAAAGGGTTTTTTTTTTGCTCCTCCCAGACTGATGAGCGATTCAGCAGTTTGGTTGGTACTGCTAGGTTGCCCCAGCTCACCTACTGCCGCTATCTCAGCGGTCACCAATGTGACAGGAGGCGGCAGCTGGGCCTATCGGAACTGCGTCACAATCGCTCTCCATTCATTCCTATTTTTCTGGCATGCTCTTTTGCCCCCCACATCTACCTCATATCACCCTGAGATTTCTTCACTCCATCCATCCATCTACCCAAACCTCTAGCATAAATCACATTGTATAAAAATCATTGACACAAAATCTACTTATAAGAGAATATGCTATATATTTGGTCTGAGACATTTTGCAACACTGCACCAACCTGGACCTTCCCTCTGCCACCACAAACTCTCATAGACAATCCAATCCATCTCAAAATAAAAATTACAGTACACTTCATACAATCTTGGGGACTAAACCCTAGATTGAAATGAAAACCCTTTAGAATTCAAAATTTGAAAATAAAACTAGTGGTGTATGGACACCTAACGAGCAAGTAGCCTAAAACTACTGTACTCTGCAAGTTTCATTTAACTATAGACTATATAAATTTGGGGTAAAAATAACCTTACCAGATAAATAGGGAGCCTAAATTATCAAAGTCTATAATGCATTTCAGAGGAAAATTTCAACAGTGCAAAGGGTTGCCACTGACAAACTCACTAGTGAATATGAACACAGTATGCTTCACTGGCTACTGACTTAAGGAAATATATATTGCAGCACTCATAGAACAAAACTTATCTTGTTCTTAAATACACGGGGTGGTACAGGTAGTTGGGTCGGCAATCTTACAAAATACTAACCCGCAGTTATAAAAGGGCAAAGGAGCAAGATGTTAAAATGAGAGCGACATAGGCCACAGCCGAGCAAAGAACTTTAGTTTGGCGAATTAACATACACAAATATACTCAAGTATGGCCACGAACACACAGTTAAGGGCTCTCGGTACACATGCAATTTGTGAGGTTGCATTAACTGCTCTCAACCTCTCAGAACGAGAATACTTCCTACCCACGTCCGTCGTTATCCACTTCATCGAGCACATTCCCGCTGATCGTTAATTTATTTGTAGGTTTAATCAAGAATTGTGGTTCACTCCACTCTCAAAACATCCTCCTTGCCCTTTTATTTAGGCAAGCAGTACACGTTCCATTGCAGTATGTGCCGTTAACCAAGTGGGTGAGTATTTTGACAGACTAAAATTCAGTGACCCTACCTGGTACATGACCCAGATTCTCCTCTGCAATTGATCATACCTAATCAATGTTTCAAAGTAAGAAACAAATTTCTTCACTACTGTGGACTTTGAACATCAGAATAAGATCAACAGGCAATATACAGAGAGATTATCTCTCATTACTTCTCAAATTCAAAATGGAAATGCACAACACTGGTTCAAGCAACATGTAAAATTGGCTCATTATTGCAGTGACGAACTTGCATAATTTACTGATAAATTTTGTTCTATTCATTACTTCGACGAATGAGAAACTGCATATTGGAAATTCTACTTCAATTGCAAGTTTTACCAGTAAAACCTAATAGGATAGATATATACCATAATGCAGGTTACTTGTTACTTTTCGTCTTCAATGGGCTACCAAATTCATATTAAGGCTAAATTGGGATACAACTAGAGCAGCTTGGCATACAGTTACAGTTATGATAGGCCTAAGCTTAATTGCAATGCTTGAACCAGGCATGGGTTAGCCCACCGTATTACTCTGTAGTTATTATAATTCTGATAACTATTCCATATATTGCCCTAAATAAACCTTAGTAACCATGATTAATCCTTACTTTAATGATTTAGAAAGTAATTTAGATTACGGCTTTGACATTAATTTGAAATAGAAACTTCTCCCTAAAACTTGGCCAAGCCCACCGTATTACTCCGTATAATTCTAATTCTAATAATCATTCCACATATTACTATGAATAAACTTTAGTAAACCTGATTAATCCTTACTTTAATGATCTAGAAAGTAATTTAGATTGCGGCTTTGACATTAATTTGAAATAGAAACTTCTCCCTCAAGACTTGGCCAAATCGAACACGGGATGTAAACAAACCGTCAGTTCCTCGCGCATCGAAATACACTGTTTGGCATTTTCGATTTTTTTCAAACTTTTTTCGTAAATCTATGGCTAATATTTACCTGTTTTGCTGCTCTGGTAGGCTGCCTTCGCAAATTTTGATTAAGAGGTCCCAAAACACACCGGTTGTTGCCATTTTCTTGGCCATAGCTGACGTTGGTTAATCTTGGATCTTGAGATTTTACTCTTCGTTGGGGCACCGGAATTCTATTTTCTTGATCCTCATATATTCGATTAGAAGACATAGTTTTATCTACACAATTTTGTTCAAGTAAAACAAAACGGCCACAGGCACTTCCAACTACAGCTCACGGGCCCAACGAAGGGAATTTCGAACACTAATCCCACCACATGAGACTACCCAACTGGTCTGTTAAACGGAATCATGAATTTTGAAGCAGAGACGAGAGACCAGCTGAGTTGACACGATCACTCCGCGCCTCTAGTTTGAAGCGACCAATCACAAGCGACCTTCCCATTCAACGTCAGCCTTTCCACCAATCATTACACGGGATAGTGTGTGACGTCAGCCTTTCCACCAATCATCGCACGGGATTGTCTGTGACGTCATTAGCACGCATTCCTTACGTCTCTACGACCAAACGATCGAATGTAAATATTAGTTTTACTACCCTTTTACATACTAGTAACAACAATTCATGAAGTTAAATGGTATTCTATATATTAAAGGAAGGTAATTAATTGTTGTTTCATTCATAATGCCAGCAATATTTTGTAATAAAATCGCATACAATATCATTAAGGGCATCATCTCTTGCCATTTAAACATTGTGCGGGAAATATGAACGATTGAAGTCAATAAACTCGCCGACAGAATATTAGCATTGACTGCGTATTTAACGTAAGATCTTTATAGAAATGTTGAAATTAATTTTATTGTCATTTCCAGATTTAATTGAAAACTATATCTATAACGTACATACATTCCTATTGTTAAATTTTAAAATCATTCCTTCTTGTATCTAAAAATAGACAACACAACACAGTCAGTAGTTGAACCTAAAGCTCATTAAAATGTAGACTAATGAAGGCATCATCCTATGAAATATATATTATCAATGAAAATTAAGTAAATCCTTTTGAATATACAGCATTAGTAATAAATCTGGTGTGCATACAATTTGATATCGCAGCCAATTATATGTGAACAATAGTTTTACTTGCTTCGCTAGGTCATTTAAAAAGCTTAATCATTTGCATATGCATTTCCAGCCTTATATTTGTATATGGTTTATTCAAATATTTGTTTTAATTAACCCTTTACTGTTAACGTAAACCATATCATCTTGATGAATTTAATTTAAATTTGCCTCTAACAAGCCTTTCATAAGGGGTCGTCTGTAAGATATAACATTCTAGCGGAATGATACTTCTCATTTAATAGTCAAATGCTCGCATACATGATATCCACGATAAGAAGTACATTTTCGGTTATCCTTACCCCTTACTAGGCCAAGCGGCCCACATTCATAACCCACCGCACCATTGTCCCACGGTGGTCTCCTTCTCAGACCTACTGCACGTACAGTATTCCCATGCACGGCGGTATAAGACCGCTTTTCAAAATTTTATTTAACGAATCGTCTGCAACCATGTTACTGTATGTCTTGGCCCTTTAATTCGAACTCCGCGTTGGCTGGACATATGGTGATCACGCTATATCATTCATATTTGAATATGCTTATATATTCTTTTAAGTTAAGGAACAATATATACTACTATTAAGACTGGCTTACTGTAAAGTGCCTAAATATATACGTAAAAGGTAAATTAAAATGGATAACTGGTGAATGAACCCGTTGATAAGCGAACCCCCAGAACGCGTGGCTCTTAACCCTTCATTTGGTTTAAAAATGGATCCTACAAGTCATAATTTTTTTTCCATAATTTTCTTTAATGTTACACCGCGGAAATTTATTTCTCCATTTTCAATAAAGACATGATATTCGTATGACTAAAGCCAACTGCTTGGCTCCATAGGGAAATCAAATAACGATGAATGATATCAGGCCAGAGGGCAGTACCGAGGGGCGATGGATGAATCAGCAACTGACATTTAGCTGCGAAAGATTTGAATAAACCCGACTAAAATTGGGATTTTGAAACTATGCGGCCATGAAGTATCAAATACACAATCTTCCGTTAGAAATTATGATAAAATATTTCGACTGGAGCCTTTAACGGTCTTGGATTTCAAAAAAGAGAAAAATACAATGGTCGACTACTCGTCATTAAACACCACACACAACAGCATGGCGCAAATGCTGAATTGGTTGAGCGTAGTGGAGCTTCACTGACATTGATGCAATGGGCTAAAATAAATGTTTTTTTTTCTTCTGAATGATGATTACCTTGTGGAACTCTATTGTCTTTAAAGTGTTGGATAATGTTAACATGGTTCCTTGAAATTTATTTGCGTTATTTAAGCGTGAACTAAACGATACATTATGCAAATAATCGAATCTATTACGATATAATTCATCACACGTTTGGTTACATCTTGCTTTGAATACAGAGATGCAAAGTATTTTACTATATATATATATATATATATATATATATATATATATATATATATATATATATATATATATATATATATATATATATATATATATATCTCTCTCTCTCTCTCTCTCTCTCTCTCTCTCTCTCTCTCTCTATATATATATATATATATATATATATATATATATATATATATATATATATATATATATATAGTGCACTTTCACTTATGCATGAAGGATACATTTTAATGTTACTGATCTTAAATTATCTAATTTTAATTGTTCATTGTTCTTGTAGTCTATTTGTTTCCTTTTCTTACTTGGTTATTTTTCCCTGTTGAAGCACTTTGGCTTATAGCATCGTGCTTTTCCAATTAGGATTGTAGCTTAGCTAGTAATCTATACATACATGTATATATTTATATATATATATATATATATATATATATATATATATATATATATATATATATATATATATATATATATATATGTATATATATATATACATATATATATATATATGTATATATATATATATATATATATATATATATATATATATATATATATATATATATATATATATACATATACACACAAGTTATGTTATTTAAAAAAATAACCACAGCCTCCTTTACATTATATTAAGGTTACAGAAAGGTTACAAGTTAGATAAACAAGCTTTCAAGCAATCAATTTTAATTATATGACCTACGTATACTGTTACTTTGAAACAACTCTTCATAGTTAAAATGTCTTTTATGAATAATTATAAACCAAATTTTGAGTATACTTATAAACAAATAAAGGACGTAGATTGAACTTTGATTATCATTATTTGCATTTAAATTCCATTTAGAAACATATATTGAATTGCTCAATCTTAGCTGGTTTAGATGTATATTTTCCCTTAATAAAACTCAAAACAAAACTTAAAATAATGGCTAAATTTTTCAATGGGTTCTTGACATTATTATTATTATTATTATTATTATTATTATTACAAGCTAAGCTACAACCCTAGTTGGAAAAGTAGAATGTTATAAGCCCAAGGGCTCCATCACGGAAAAATGGCCCAGTGAGGATTGGAAACAAGGAAATAAATAAACTACAAGAGAAGTAATGAACAATTGTTATAAAATAATTTACGGATAGTAACAACAATAAATTGGATCTTTCATATATAAACTATAAAAACTTGTCATAAGTCTAGACTTTAGACGAAGACCTTTAAATCTTGGACTGGACCATTGTTTCTCGAGACTGCATCCAAATGACTAAGTAGATGACGTCATCCAAAGACTGTTCGGTTACAAACGCTAAGCGCAGCACCAAGTTTCAACAGAATGAAGGAATACTTTTTCCCTCGATTCCTAAGTTGCTAGATTAAGGATATATTCAAAGAGACGGGGCTGGATTATAACTTTTACACTATAGATGGGCAGATCCGTTTTTTGTAATTAGATTTATTAATAATATTTTTTTTTATCATTGAGTTAATTAGACTTATTACTGGGGTACTTTCACCAAAACCAGTATATTAAAAGCTAGTTTAAAGGTTTAAAGGCCGGTCATGAATGGCAGAGGCAAGGTAACAGTGACTTTGCCCCATCAAGCAGGACAATGCCCTAGAGACTGAATTTGATGTAAAGCTTCTCATGAAGGGCTTGCTTGCAAGAGGTATATTAAAGCAACGTCGATTATTTGTAGAATCTTGAAGGAAAACATATATTCAGTTCTAATTTCTTAAAGTGACTTAGGCCACATTTTTTTTTTTTTGTGGGGTCGAGATATTGTCCCAAGAACATTTTATTTAATTAAATGCACCAGCCACATTGGATCCTTCTCTCTGATTACGGTTCATTTTCAATTTGCCTACACATACACCGAATTCTCTGGCCTATTCTTTACATATTTTCCACTGTCCTCATACACCTTACAACACTGAGATTACCAAACAATTTTTCTTCACCCAAGGGGTTACTGCACTGTAATTGTTCAGTGGCCCCTTTCCTCTTGCTAAGGGGAGAAGAGACTCTTTAGCTATGGTAAGCAGCTCTTCTAGGAGGACACTCCAAAATCAAACCATTGTTCTCTAGTCTTGGGTAGTGTCATAGCCTCTGTACCATGGTCTTCCACTGTCTTGGGTTAGAGTTCTCTTGCTTAAGGGTACACTTGGGCACACTATTCTATTTAATTTATCTTCCTCTTGTTTTGTTAAAGTTTATATAGGCGATATCTAGTTTGATGTTACTCTTCTAAAAATATTTAATTTTTCCCTTTTTCCTTTCCTCACTGGGGTATTTTCCCTGTTGGAGCCCCTGGGCTTATAGCATTCTGCTTTTCCAACTAGGGTTGTAGCTTAGTAAGTAAAAATAATAATAACAATTTGACCTCGCCAAATATCAAGCAAATTTCGAGAGCAGTTTCAAGAAATAATTCACGAAAAAGGATGACTATCTATTTCCAATATATCAGAATACTTACAAATAGGAATAGAAAAAAATAATGCGTTGTATGTTTTAAGAAAGGGATATTAGCAATATAGCATCTTGTGTCAAATACCACATGTATTTTATGAAATGGAGGAATTTTAGACGGTGTCTCTGTTATCTTATCTCCATTAGAAAAATTGAAAAATAAAATCACCAGTAAAAGTCTTCGAAAATGAATGAGGGATCTAAAAGAGAAGTACAATTGGATACAGAAATTCCTGGAACACTACTCTCTGAGGAAGTGCACCCTGTATCACCCTTACTGCGCTGCGAATAACACAGCTGTAGTATTGGAAGAGATAGCAGAGAAGCTGGACAGGAACTCGCCACGCAGTAGGGTGTGGTAAGGTGCACTTTCCCTGAGCGAGATGTGCCAGGACTTTCCGTGTCTAACTGTACACATTTTGTCCATATCTTTCACTTTATCATTGCTTAATTTCATACTCAAGGTATCTCGTTTCATTTTAAGATCCACTTCCTAATTATCATGCATCACATTTACCCTTAGAGATACGTTTTCGTACTTTGTTGTAAATCATTGTACCTCTCCAATGAAGTGGCCAATCTCTTGTTTTAAATCATCGTACCTCTCCAATGAAGTGGCCAATCTCTTGTTTTAAAATCATCGTGCCTCTCCAAATGAAGTTGTCAATCTCGGTGACTTTTGTCTTTACTCGCCTAATTCCTGCAAATGGATGTCCATCTATTGTACAATCTACAAAAAAATAATCTCAAATACTCAAAGATCAGCAGACTATTTGGGTGACCAGGATGCGTTATTATTATTATTATTATTATTATTATTATTATTATTAATATTATTATTAGCTAAATTACAACCCTAGTTGAAAACGCAGGATGCTATAAGCGCAAGGGCTTCAACGGGGAAAATAGCTCAGTGAGGAAATGAAATTAGCAAATAAATAAAGTGCAAGAGAAGTAATGAACAATGAAGATGAAATATTCAAAGTACAGTAACAACATTGAAATAGATCGCTCATATATAAACTATAAAAAGAGACTTATGTCAGCATGTTCAATTTAAAGACATTCGCAAGTTTGAACTTTTGACGTTTCACTGATTCAACTAGCTAGTTAGGAAGATTATTCCAATTATAAGGTTACCTAAGAACTGTACGCAATAATATCGTGGCAAATTCTAGTTAACAAGCAACCAGTATGAACGCAAGATAATTAATATACATTCTTATGATACAAAAAAAAATGGAAAGAAAAAAGTAAGAAGCCCTAAATTGTCCACATTCTATCCATGAAACCGAAATAAAAAAAATCCTTTTTTCTAATTAAAGGTCTTTGCAGTCTTGTCGAATTCGAATAAATGAAATACGTCACTTGTTCCATATATCCAGTTTTAAAAAATGTTGCAACATAATCAATGAAACAGAACTCGCCTGAGTTGATAATAATAATAATAATAATAATAATATTCATCATCATCATTATCATCATCAGCAGCATCATCATCATCATAACTCTAGTAATATAAACGTACATATCTCATTGACAAGAGCCCGTACATCGTATTGGATGAGGTAGACCTATATCTTAACCATAAGCCTACCTTAATCTAATCAAACTTAGGGAAAACCAATTAATGTTACAAACTAAATAATAAGCGGAAAGATATCCCATTTCATTATTACTCATCGATTACCAAACAGAAAACAATTCTGTACATTTATGTGATGTATGTGGTCGCTATTACGAATTTATCACAAGAAATATATTTGGTACACTTGAATTTGCCGTTAAAAAAACGGTAGAAATCCTGGAATGAATCTTGGCAGATATTTACCGTTTTAAAAAATGGATATATTGACGTAGAGGAGTGATATTACGGTCACCAACCCATAGATAATAACAAAGAAGGGTAAAAATTATGGTCGCCTGTATTTTACTGAAGTAGGGTGAGAACAGCATATTTTTACGGAGAATTTCGGATTAAAATTACGTTTTTAAGTGTACACTAAGTCTTCTGATGTAGTACGCGTTGAATTTCAAGCTTGATCAATAAAATTAAAAGATGAATTAATTTCACAATGACCAACAGATATATTTATAGTTTTTTTCTTTATAATCTATGTATATATGGCTCCTCTCTGACGATTTGTTTACATTCAGTGCTCGATTTGCTCAGGGTTTAAGAGAAGTTTTCTATTTCAAATTCCTGTCAAAGCAATGATTCAAATGTAATTTTATACCAAAGGCAATGGCTACTTAATGTTACGTCAATTTATTTCCAGAGTAATGTGTGGAGTGCTGGCTGATGAATTTGCTTTGCAAGTTTATCACATTTTAGACTTGCTATAATCATTGCTATTACTATTACTGCTTGCTAAGCTACAACACTAGTTGGAAAAGCGGGATTCTATAAGTCCGAGGGCTCCAACAAGGAAAATAGCCCAGTGAGGAAAGGAAATCAGGGAAATACAAGAGAAATAATTAACAATTAAAATGGAATATTTTAAGAATATTTAATGATACCATTTCCTACGGTACTCCATTTCTTTCTCACCTAAGCTTAATTTCGAGTTACAATGAGACAAAGTATAAATATGCTATGAATGAAAGTTTCCACGACCCTGTAAATCATAAACCAGTTAAAAACTGACTCTTCCAGTGGAGATATTCATAATTCGATCATAAAGGTAAATTTTAATCTAAAACTTTTAAATTATGTAGTAATAACACTTCATAAATCTTGCATGCTGTTTCACGCTGTCACTTTATAAAACATGTCCAACAGTCTTGTGAAAATGCCCAATTTCATGTTTCCTGCCTACATGTTTGCACTACTGTGTATTATTATTATTATTATTATTATTATTATTATTATTATTATTATCATTATTATTATTAGATAAGCTACTACCCTAGTTGGAAAAGCAGGATGCTATAAGCCCAAGGGCTCCAACAAGGAAAAATAGCCCAGCGAGTAAAGGAAATAAGGTTATGAATAAACGATATGAGAAGTAATGAACAACCAAATTAAAACAGCAACAACATAAAGACACTTACTGCAAGTTTGCACCTTTGAAGTTCTACCGATTCAACTATTGTATATTGAAACACTACATCCTTCTGTGGTGAAACTACAAGTCCACAACCTCGAGCTGTATTAAAGAAATAGAAGAATGGTATATATGTATGTATACCATGGATCTCTATGTTATAATTGTTATTACTATTATTATTACTAACTAAGCTACAACCCTAGTTGGAAAAGCAGGATGTTGTAAGTGTAGAAAAAAAAATCATACAAATTTACAATTGTGATATTTGACTTTGCATGGCGCAACATTGACAATAAGAATTGCATCCACTAGATAGATAATTCATCATGGTATTTTATAAATTATTCATATTTTCTATAATTATGACTCTGAGGGCCCTGGAAATTGGAGAGCCTTAGCAACAGCGTATTTAAAGAAGGAAAGCCGTTGACCATTCCTTCCTCCTCTCTAGTCTCTCTCTCTAAACCCTTTTAATTAGACCTATTCTGCTACTGGGGAATGTGACAAGGATTGTCGAAATCTCTGACGCATAGCTAGAATTTAGCGAGATAAGATAAAGGTCATGAGTGGGATTAAAGGGAAAGTGACTGCTTCCACACAATGGATGCCATCCACAAAGATGGGGACCACCGCCTTCATTGGGAGCACTCATGTAAAACCGAATACAATCGGTTTTCCATGTCGATTTTCCTGCTACGGTTTTATTTAACGGACGGTAAAAGGTTTATTTAATCATCCTTTCAATGTAAGACAGGAATAATTCTAGTACATAACTTTCTCAAACGTACCAAAATTTAAGAGTAGCAAAGCAGTGACCATACCCATTGCCCTGTTCAGTCAAGCTTGACTTGAAGGTTTATGTACACTACCCATTGATTTAGTGATAGCTAGCAAGACTTGCTAAAGATAGAACAATCATAATTTGGCTCCGTAGAGGAAAACATCGCTTTCATAGCCTAGGAAGACTATTAAGAAATAGAATAAAGAAGACTCCTCTCCGTTTTTTTCTTTCCAGAAGCATTAAGTTTTCGACTCGGTAATAAAACGACGAGACCTTGAGGACTGAAGCCTACGGTAGACCGGTAGATGGCCAGGCTAATTCGATGCTCTCAGGCAGTCACGTGGAAACGACTTTCTCATTCAGGATGCGACATGATCCTAGCCTATATCCTAGCGTGCCCTGCTTTCGGGGAGGAACATATTGCACATCCAAAGCATTTCCTAAACACAATTGAGGTCAAACATTCGAAAACCTTCATGAAAATTTCCTCTATCTATCGGTCATAAAATCGGCACAAACCGCTCTAGATGTGAGCTTAGAACAGTTTCAAAACGTTTTATAGATTATGCTCAATGACGATATACGTTCATACATGAATGAATATTATGTAGCTGTTCGTTGTTATTAGAATTAATCAAATGGTTTTGATAATTTGTCGTATTTTCTCGCTATACAAGACGTTTTCCTGGCCTGAATAATGTTTCCCTGAGTAGAACGTGCAAGTCTGACTCATCAAGCCTTGGGGAAGGATTCGTTCCACCTGTTACAGATTTACCTTACTTTTTTATAGAGTGCCATAACTAATCTTCGGCTGTTATTTTATAAGCGTGAATCTCTTTTACCCGTTATGGACAAAGGCAAACGTTTACTTGTGCATCTTTTATTTTGTACTTTGATATGTTAAATATGGTTAAAAACATTCGATTAATGCGTATATTTATTTACTAAACACAACATGTTGAACAGGCTGACATAGGTCTTTTATAATTTATATATGAAATATCTGTTTAATGTTGTTAATGTTTTTGAAATATTTATTCTAATTGTTCATTACTTCTTATATCGTTTATTTATTTCCTTATTTCCTTTCCTCACTGGGCTATTTTTCACTGTTGGAGCCCTTGGGCTTATAGCATCTTGCTTTTCCAACTAGGGTTGTAGCTTAGCATTTAATAATAATAATAATAATAATAATAATAATAATAATAATAATAATAATAATACTATGGCTGATTATACAAGATTTTTAAATGGAAGTCAACACTCGTATCTAAGATGAATTAGATAATACATTAACGAATGCAACGTGTTACTCTATGAAAAAAAAATATAGGAACCGTTAGTACAATGCATAGACCTTGCACCCAGTCTCAATTCAGATATTATTTTTACGAGTAAAAGATTAAACACGATGTAAAATGAAAAAAAAAATCTTATACTAATTGATTTACACTGGCTGTCTATTATAGCAAGAATTGGGTTTAAAATATGTACCGTCATCCACCAAGTTATCAGAACCGGACGTCCAAAATATCTAGAATTGCTACATATTGCTACACCTGTAACACGAGAAGTTACAGATGGTTTTAAAATATTGGAGGTTTATAGATAATTCAAATATACAGCAACAACACTATATAATAAGCTCCCATTAGAAATTCGAAAGACAGAAGATATTAAGGTTTTCAAGAGAACACTGAAGACTTTCTTATTTTGGATTTGACCATAAACGAGCAATATGCGGTGTGAAATGCTGAATGTCTTGGAATACTTACGATAAAATGACTGTGAAGGTCCTGTAGAGAGTAGGGTTCCCCTGCAATATGGGACAAGAAAATCACACCAATAGAAAAAGATAACATCGTTCCCGCTTCTTTTCTCATATGATCATACCTATGTTCAACTTCAAAGTTTTAACTTCACGGTCCAACCACGGGGCATCCGAGAACCATAGTTGCATTGCAACCTTGGCGCTGAATGGCCCCCCTAACCCCAGTGATGGACCATATGGCTTAAATGCCAAACATACATACATAAAGAATACATAAATTGAGTCAGTATGCGTAAAGTGAGGGGGGAAAGAAAAAAATAAAAAGTGGCCCCGATTTTGTAAAATGATGTTTTTGAGTGCTCATATATTCTAATCATTTGCATTTACAAATTCACTATGAAAGCATCCATCTAAATGCTAAACTTATCATTTATTCTTAAGCTCAACTGACATTTAAAATCCATTCTCACCTGGGGTAGTTGGTCCCTGCTAGTTTTTTTCCTTTTATGCTTGGCGGTTCCTTCGATGACCATTTCGTCTTGCTTATGCTTGACGGACATTACATGTGGATCTCTCCGTCGTCTCTTCGGTCGGCTAGTGGAGGGGGTGTGGGGGGGGGGGGTAGAAGACCGTTGTGCCAGGGAACCCTCTATATCTCTGGTTTGATCCAGGACTTCAAGTTCTTCCATTTGAATATCTGCAATTGACCTGAAGCTGTGTGTGCGATTATAGAGGACTCATTTTGTTTAATCCATCCGAGAAATGTTTCTTAAATTCGTTTTGAGTTGCTTCTCCAAATGAAGGACTGAGTCTTGATGCCAATGAGAGTTGCTTGATGTGAATCATTTGCCTCTGAAAAATATACTAATGAATAAAAAGGATTATGCAATACTACACTGTTAAGCACACACACATGCATATATATATATATATATATATATATATATATATATATATATATATATATATATATATATATATATATACACATATATATGTATATATATACATATATGCATATATATATATATATATATATATATATATATATACATATATATGTATACATATATATATACATATATATATATATATATATATATATATGTGTGTGTGTGTGCATGTATATATATATATATATATATATATATATATATATATATATATATATATATATATATGTATATATATATTTATATATATATATATATATATATATATATATATATATATATATATATATATATATATATTTATGTGAGTATATGTATGTCTCATATTACATTATTATTAAGCTGTTCCTCCTAATGTTCCTCCTAATAACAACACAATTGTCACTGCCATATTCATACCTCAACTACAGAATCATGGATGAACACCCATTTGCAGAAAACTTCCTCAACATGAGTCATTCCATGTATACTCTTTTCACCAACATATCATCTTCCATTCTTTCCACATGGCTTAATCACTTCGCAACGACCTGATTCATCCAACATTTTCCCACTTCTGTCTGTATTCCTTCTTTTTATCATTTTAATTCTTGTTCTACATGTGCTGCAAAGGCCAAAGAATCTAAATAGTCAAGGTTTTTAATCTATTCATATTTGACATAGACACTTTAC